>NW_004524632.1:12166196-12184140 GCF_000260255.1 Octodon degus | reverse complement strand
AAAAAAAAATTAAAAAAAAAAAAAAGAAGAAACAACTAAAGAGCTGTCACTTGGTTACACCTTGGGGAGGCTGAGATGTGAAACACCGTATCGCCCGTGTTGCGATAGCCTTTGGCCTTTCAAACCATGTAAGGAGCTGGCATGGTGGTGCACACCTGTAATCTCAGCACTCAGGAGGCTGAGGCAGGAGGGTCATTGTGAGTTTGAGACCAGCCTGAACTGCATAGTGAGACCTATCTCAAAAAGACAAAACTAACACATAAGCCTAATGCTAAGACAAAAATACGAACCTCCTAAATTCCATATACAATTCTTTTACAGCAAATTTTATAAAGAAGTATAAAAAGTATAACCTAAAATCTTCTAAAGAGAGCCAGGCATGCTAACATTAGATTGGCTTTAATTTTCAGCAGCATCTTTTTTTCTTCTTTTTTCTGAGACATGGTCTCACTATGCAGTTCAGGCTGGTCTCAAATTCAGTGATCCTCCTGCTTCAGCTTCCCGAGCGTTGGGATTAGACGTATGTACCATCATACCTGGCTCTGTTTTTTGTTTTCCAAGAAGAAAATACGGTCATTTTTTTTCCCCGCCGTGTTTAAAAGAAAACCTTACCTCAAAATTTTAATTCAAGGGTGAAATTAAACTATTATTAGGCAGAGCTGCCCTTTGAAAATACTCCTGGAGAAAGCTCTTCAGTAAAAAGAAACAGATCGAAAAAGAAGCAACAAGGTAGGCAAAAGAAACACGAATAATTGAATACAGTGTATTATTGCTAAATGCGACCGTCTAGAGGCATCTCTCTAATAAGGCAGGACTGAAAACCAGAAGATGCCGAAACAAAAGCGAACCAGCACAAGCCTGAGATCCCGCCTCAGAACACCAGGACAGAGAAGGGGTGGAGGCATTGGCAGGGAGGCGACCGTGTGTGTGCGCGCGCGCGCGTGTGTGCATGTGTGTGTGTGGGGGGACAGCCTTGGGATGGGTGCAGGCTCAAGGCCTCTGCTCTTAAGTCGCCTCCAGTTTTCACACTTTTTCTGACACTAGCTCTCACTGCGTTGCCCAGGCTGGGCACCCCTTGGGATTCCCCTGCCTCAGCCTCCCAGTGCTGGGATTGCAGAACCCATCCCGCTGGGACAGGCGTTTGTCCAGGAGACAGCCGAGATGGGGGGGGGGGCCGCCCTCTGCACAGGGAAGCCGCGCGTCCCCTGGGAAGAGCTCGGGCTCCGCAGCAGTCTGCGGAGAGGACCGCGAGCACCTCGCCGCGCGAGTATTTGGTTGTTGCAGGGCCTCATCCCGGTGACCCTCTTGCTTTCAGCCTCCCCAGTGCAGAGATCACAGGACTCGGCCGCCCTGGGGCGGGGGCTGGCGCAGCAAGCAGGCGCTTTGGTCTGCTGAGCCATCTTGCGCCGGGGCTCGGGGTTAAGGCTGCATCCCACAAACCCAGCATTGGCCGGGGTCGCCCCTACAGTGACTCTGCGGGGACAATATTCCTCAGCACCACCCCTCCCACTGTCTCTTCCTTTCCTGGCCTCTCCCTCCCCAAGAGAGGCACCTCACGGTTTCTTCCCTGGGAGAAGGTGCCGTCTCCATTGCTCATTTGTCTCATCTCCACCCTCATTACACCTTGATCCTCGCTTGGCCCTCAGGAGCACGTGTCCAGGCTAACCAGCTCCGCCAGCTTGGGGCGTACCACGTGACCCTTGGCACGCGGGGTGCAGAGGGTCGCCCCACCTGGAAGCTCCTTTCATCTCTACGACCTCCTCTGTCCCTGTGCTTGCTTAAGCTGGCCCTTGACCCACAATCGTAAAAGCACCCTTGTGGCCAGGGGAGGAGAGGCGCCTGTCTGTCATCCCAGCGCTCAGGAGGCTGAGGCAGGAGGATCATCAGGAGTTTAAGCACAGCCTGGGATAGATAGAGAGACTGTCACTACAAAACAAACATGAAAAGGGCTGGCGAGATAGCTCAGCGGAATAAGTGCCTACTTTGGCAAGCGCAGGGACCAGGGTTTGATCCCCTAGTCCCCAGGGTGAAGTTGGATGAGTCTGGGCATGGTTGTGCACACCTGTAATCCCAGCACTGGGGAGGCTGAAAACAGGAGGATCACTCCAAGTCCAACCTGCATAGTGAGACCCTGTACCAAATACATAAAATGAAAAAGAAAGAAAGTTCCCCAATTGATAAAAACAAAAAACATGAAAGCACCCGTGCACATTTTGGTTTGGGTGGTTGCTGATCTTGTCCATCCAGTCCTCCTCACCCCAGTAGATGTCACTGTCAGCCACCACTTTGCTCAAAGCAACAGCTACTGTTTAGAACTTTTTGGAAACCCACTCTCTACTCCAAGAACAACTGTGCCTACTCCCAAAGCTGTCTTTGCATAGACCGAGGCTAACCTGGCTCAGTCCCACTGAACAGCTCTCCTTGAAAGACAGCGATTGTCAAGCCTATTTCCTTGTATTGATATGTGCAGATCTCTTCATCCTTTTATTTTTGGGAAGAGTCTCCAGAGTCTCACTACTAGATTGGACTTGTAGGGATCTGCCTGTTTACAGCCTCCCAAGAGCTGGGACTGCAGGTGCGTGCCACCGCGCCCAGTCTCAGCGCGCCCCAGGGGTGGAGCCGGCCCAGAGGATTGAACCCTGGTCCCTACGCCTGCTTGCAGGCACTTTAACCCACTCAGCTGTTTGTTCAGCCCTTCTTCAGCCTTTCAATTGGCCCTAAGCAATGCATATTGGTCTAGCCAAGGTGCTGGTGGGAGTCTTTGAAGACAGCACGTGTTTCCCTGGTAACCCACACCTGCTGCTCTTTGACATGCGCCAGGTGGAAGAGCAAATTCTCCACATGTCAGCTGGGACGAGACAGGGGCTATGACTTCCTGGGGCTTGAAAGATTACATATCAGAGCTGGGGCTGTGGAGGTGGCTCAGCAGAGGAAGTGCTTCCCTGGCAAGCGCAAGGGCCTGAGTTCAATCCCTGGTTCCACAAAAAAACAAAACAAAAAACAAAAACCCCAAAGATTACATATCAGAGATGAAGCACCAGACCCCAAAACATGAGATACTACCTCAACAGCATAATGCAAACTACTTTTTCTGCAGATCCTTCTCTCTGCACCTGACAGAGGTAAATGCAGGCTCCCCACCTCGCCCAGCTCACAGCGCTCACCTACTTCCCACAACTCCCAGTCATTCATCCTCAAGCCACTCCTCCTTCACGACTGAATAAAACCTGGGTTTGGCCCTGGGTTGGCCTTTTTTGTTCTGCAAAGCTACCTTCGTGGCTGGACTTGGCTTCCCATAATTATAAATATGCTTTAGTGTCTTTATTTTTGCTGTGGGTTGCACTGGGAGTGGTAGATTGGAATTAACTTGGTGAGATTCCAATAATGCATTTTTTGGGATTACAAATATTGACTTCTTGGACCGAGATGAGCACCTGAAGGGGCTTCCTACACATTTCTGCTGTAACTTCTGCTGCTGAGGAGTTTCAACCCCTCTCCCCAGGATTCTCCATGTTATAGCAGAATTAATTATTTTCATGGTACTGAGAATGAACAAGGTCTCGCACATGCTCTGCATTGTACTCTTGAGCTACAGCCTCAGCCACTTGTCCATTTTTTAAAATTTTGGGAGTCTCATTAGGTGGCCCAGGGCGAGTTTGAACTTCCTCCCAAGGAGCTGGATCACAGGTGTGCAACATGGCACGTGGGGAGGGAGGGCTTTCAACCACATGACGCAGGCATCTGTAGCACAGGTCCATGGGGTCCCCTCCTGGTTCTGCCCCTGAAAACAGATTCCAGCCCTGACGAACTGGGGTTTGGCCTCAGGACTTGCTTGGCTCGTGTAGAAGAAGAGTGGCACGTGGCTTCCTGAGCCGCTGTGAGGACAGCAGGAGATAGGCGAGTGCTGAGGGCTGGGCTAGGTAGGAGGCTGGAAGTCGCCTCTGTGACATGCAGAGAGGCTATCTAGAAATCCACACAACACAGCTGAGGGAGCAGCTAACGTCTTGGGGTTGGTGCTTCAGCTCTGAAGTGCAGTTTTCTATGCTCTGGAAAGTCATAGCCTCGTGCCTTGAGGCTGGTCCCAGCTGATAGCAACATCACAGAGCAGGGCTCTCCACCCTTCAGCTCACACGTTTTTATTTAGGGCTAAGGGGCCAGGGAAGCAGAGCCCCGGGGCCTTGTTGCAGCTGCACACTGACACCTCAGTTGGCCCGCTTTGCAGTGCTTGCTGCCAGTTGAAGGGATAAGGAAAATCCCTGGCCAGCTCTTCGCATCAGTACGTGGAAACAGGACCAGGCTCAGCCAAACGGGGGTGACCGCTCTTCTTTCCAGGAGTCAATGGCCCACGGAGGTAGCCGCATTGGCCTGTTTCTCAGTGAAGCCCACACGGACCAGAACCACAGCCAAGCACACCTCTGAGCGCTGAAACTACATTTGTTACACCACAGTATAGTTCAAGGTTCTTGAAGGAGTTTGGGGTGCCCCGCAGGAAGATCCGTGCAGCCAGACTCCTTACAATACTAAATTATTGTCCGCATCGCCCTTTGTTTTCCTGTGCATGTCCAGTGGGTGTATAGGAGAAGCCCAGATCCAGCTGTCCCTGTAAAGCAAGCATCAGGACTGCAGCAATGTGGAGCTACTCTTGTTCTGCAGGATATAGTTGCACTAAAAATATACTGTCTATATTAATACATGGTGACCTCCTTTTTATTTTTAATTTTTGTTTTGCAGTGTTGATGAGATCACTTTTATTTTTCAGTTCTTTTTGGGGTGGGGGCAGGATCTCCCTTTATAGTTCAGACTGGCCTTGAACTGGCCATACTCCTGCCTCAGGCTCCTGAGTGCTGGGGCTACAGGTGTGCACCCCACACCTAGTTTTTTAGCTCCTTGTTGTATTAACAGATAGGGGCGAGGTGCAGCTCAGTGGTGGAGTATGTGGCCAGCATCGCAAGGCACTAGTTTTAGTTCCCAACTCTGCAAGGCAAACAATAAACAAACCAGGGCCGGGGAGATGGCTCAGCGGAATAAGCGCTTGCCCGGCAGGCGCAAGGGCCTGAGTTCAATCCCTGGATCTGCCAAAATAGATAAATATATAAATAAATAAACAAACCACTGCACAGGAGGGGCTGGAGCTGGGGTGCAGCCCAGTGGCGGGACCCTTGCCTGACATGCTGGAGACGTCGGATTCCATCCCCAGCCCCAACCCCCAAAGGCACTGTTTCAATTCCTGATATGTAAATATCAATAAATATGATCTTATATGATATGGATATATGTATACATGAGGTGCATATGCTATGCTACACTGCATGTCTAAAATTCGTGAGTATAAATTTAACCGTCTCTGCAGAGTGGCTCCTGAGACACCCGCCTAAGCCTGTCTTCTAGTGGCCACACCCCACCAGAGGGCGGGGTCATTACTGAAGCGCAGCAAAGGAGACTGTGGCCCGAAGCTAGGTGGTAAAACATTTTGCCTCGTGTTCTGCTGTCTTTTACGTTCTGTTCAGGTGAAGCCAGAGTCGCAGCCCAGGTCACCCAAGGGTGCGGAGCAGGGCTCCCGGCTGGCAGTCGGCACCCACGTCCTCGGCAAGCCCACCCTTTGGCCCCAGCAGTGCCTCCTAGTAACTGAAACGTCACCTGAACATTCAGCCAGAGAGCCCCGCAGCTCCCAAACCCTAAGCCCACAGAAGTCGACGCTGCAGCGCCATCTTAAATGTCCCTCAGGGCCAGATGTGGACGGCTAGACTCCAGCTTGGCGCAGCTGGGAACCCGAGGCACTTTAGGAGCGGGCCTTGTGGGGTCTTCGTCACCAAGTGCTGTCCTCTGCTCCCTTGTGTGCCAGGCTTTTGCATGAAATGGTTTTGCGTGGCCATGCGCTGTACTGGGGGGCAGCTTCAGAACAGACCCCAGGTGCCAGCAGGTCAGAGGGAGACCTCCAGAACCACGAGCCAAGCAAACCTTTTCTTTTTTTAAACCAGTCACCTTGGGTGTGTGTAACAGTGACAGAAAGGGGACTAACTGCACTAAGTCAGGGGATGAGTAGTTGCACAGCAACAGGTAAACATACTCATTGAAAATGGCCTGGGAGGGCCGGGGAGATAGCTCAGAGGCCTAAGCTCCTGCCTGGTAAGCTCAAGGTCCTGAGTTCAATCCCAGGTGCCACACACACATGCGCGCACACACACACAAAATTACCTGGGAGCCACACACCTTTACCACATGAAAGGGCCTGAAAGGAGCACTTTGAGACTTGCTGGCCAGGTGGCCCTTGAGACAGAGCCAGCTCCAAAGGTCCCACTTCCCTCACGGCTGCTCCTAGGCCTTAAACTCGCGGCGCTCATGCTCGCCTTGCAGGCTCTGGGGCTGACAGCTCGTGTCCAGGTCAGCTTTTCTGCACTGGAACTCTTCCTTCAAACGCACTCAGCCACCGGGAGGGTCTCACTGTTGGACAGCAGGGGCCAGCCTGTTGTAGTTGACAGCTCAGCTCTCCTGAAGTGGAGACTGCACGAAACAGCAGCACTCAGTTTAACACCTGGTGAGTGAGGGGATCGAGCAGATCGAGCAGGTCTTTGGCCTTTTCTTTTTTGTAGGGGGATCAAACTCAGGAACTTGTGCTTGCTAGGCAGGTGCTTATGCTGCTCTTCTCTTCTTCTTCATTTTTTTGAAGTTTTTTTTTTTTTTATTTATGTATGTGTGTGTGGCCAGCTCAGCCCACCAGGGGGAGGGGCTGGCTGGCATGTGGTGCTGGGGATTGAACTGCGGTCCCCGTGCTTTGCTAAGCTTGTTCTAAGTAGGTGCTTTAGACCACTGAGCCATCTCACCAGCCCTCCTCCTCCTCCTCCTCCCCCCTTCTCCTCCTCCCCTTCTTCCTCTTCCTCTTGTTCATCCTCTCTTCATCGTCATCGTTGTCTCCTCCACCTCCTCCTCCTTCCCCTCCTTCTCTTCTTCTTCTCCTTCATTTTAGACAGGGTCTCACTGAGTTGTTGCTCGGTCACTCCACTCCCAGAGTACTGGGGTCACAAGTGTGTTCAACCATGCCTGGCGAAGGTAGCTTTTACCACTTGCAAAACCCAGAAATTTATTTTATTTATTTATTTTTTAATTTTTTTAAATTTTTTTTAATTTATTATTTGAGAGAGAGAGAGAGAGAGAGAGAGAGAGAGAGAGAGAGAGAGAGTGTGGTGTGTGTGTGGCCAGCTCAGCCCACCAGGGGGCGGGGCCGGCTGGCATGTGGTGCTGGGGGATTGAACCGCGGTCCCTGATGCCTTGCCAAGCTTGTTCTAAGTAGGTGCTTCAGACCACTGAGCCATCTCTCCAGCCCCCCAGAAATTTAAATTAATTCAAATTTTGTCTCACCATGTTTTATGATTTCTGGGGGAAGGGCTTAGCTTTTTTAAAAAATCAAAATCGAATTCCTGTCCCAAAACATGGGCTGATTTTCCAATACCTAAGATCTTGTAAAGATAGTTACAGAAAGACCAACAATCCAATTAAAAATGGACAAGGGAACATTCACAGAAGAGGAAAACCAAAGAGCACCAAAATGTGCTAAGCTTCCCCAAGATAACGCAAACTCGGGGCTGGTGAGATGGCTCAGTGGTCTAAAGCACCTACTTAGAACAAACTTAGCAAAGCCCAGGGACCACCACGGTTCAATCCCCCAGCACCACATGCCAGCCAGTCCGCCCCCTGGTGGGTTGAGCTGGCCACACACACACACATACACACTAATAAATAAATAAAATTAAAAAAAAAAAAAAAGATAACGCAAACTGAGTAGATACTGAAATGACATGTCTTACTTGCTGACGTGCCGAAGACCAATTTTGCTGGGCACGCACAGCTCGGGCTGCAAGGGGTCTAGAGCACCTGGGTGGCTATCGGCATCATAAACACACACATCTTCCCTGAGAGCCTGGCCCGAGGAGCTGCCCGATGGACAGAACCACACAGGTGACAAAACTATGTAACTGTAAAGAGAAAAACACAAAGCGAAGAAACCACCCTGAAGCACAGACGGGCAGGAAGGGGTCAGGGTACAGCTCAAAGGCACAGTGCCTGCTGGCAAACGAGAGGTGGTGAGTTCAATTCCTTTTACCAAAAACCAAAAAAACCCTTCCTGCTGGGCGTGGAGGGCCCACCTGTGATCCTAGCTCCCAGGAGGCTGAGGCTGAAGGGTTTCAACTTGGAGTCCAGCGCAGGGAAGGCAGTGAGATCCTCTGGTGGATCAACTGCCAGCCTGAAGCCCCCAGCAGAGCTGAGTCGCCTGGTGCTGGGTGCGTAAGACCCACCTGAGGGTCACGCCAGTGGCCCAAAGGAGAATTGGAGGGAAGATGGCGCTGTGACCTTGTGGAGAAGCTTGTCCCGCTGACTTTGCTGACAGGAACTCAGCTGCTCCAATCATCAGACAAGCTCGGGTCCCCGATGTCACTGAGGAGGGCTGTGGTTCTTTCCAGGGGAGCTCTGGGCCTTGCCTCGAGCATCACTTCCCGGCTCCATGCAGACCCCTCAGCCCGCTGGCACAGGCTTTGTGGCTTCCACCCCTGACCTTTGGGCCTTCCCAGCACAGATCTTGGTACAGGCTTGCATGAGACGCTGTCGCGCTCTCTAGGCCTCAGCGGGACTCGGGGAGGACGTTGGGTGGGATCCAGGCCCTCGGCTGGATTCTTTGGGTCTCTAGTGTGCGGTCAGATCTCAAGCACTCTTCTGCATTGACTTGTTGGCTGACTATTATAAAATAATCTTATGAATTATGTGTCCTTTATTAAATTCATTCCCTTTCAAACCCTGACTAAAACAGATCCCATAGCAAAACAAACGTTCTGCCCACAACACAAAACACATACCCTAAAATACGTGTGAGCTTCTTGCTGTCCTGACCGAAGGCCCAAGAACAGCACAGAGAAGGACGCTTCCTTGGGCTCCTGGCAGGCACCTGAAGGGTCTATGGGCAGCAGGCAGCACAGTGAGCGAAGGCCGGGCAGGAAGGGCTAGGGACTAGACCTGCCCCTGAGCTCCCAGCGCATCCAGCAAGGTCACCAGTCGCGTTACAGCCAATTAACCTGCATGAGCAGTTAGCCAAGTGCACCCTTTGAAGCCTTCTCTAACCCCGAGGAGCTTCTTAGAGGAAGTGCGATGCCAAACCCTAACTGGATGCCAAACCCTAACTGACAAAGCTGCCTCGAGCCCCACTTGAAAAGTGCCTCAGGAGCCCAGGGAGATGGCTCAGCAGAATAAGCCTCTCTGGCAAGCGCAAGGGTCTGAGTTCAACCCCTGGTTCTGGGGGAAAAAAAAAAAAAAGTGCCTCAGACTGAATTTGAAAGGTTGAGCCTCGTGTTCAGCAGGAAGTCACAGCACAGTGCTGAGAGAAGCCCAGCCATGGGAGTGCAAGAGGCTCACTTCACACACACAAAGCAACTGCCTGCCCACGGTGCTCAGAGTGACTTCAAAAGCTGCTTGCACTTCACAGTAACTTCAGGAGCAGGCAGTGAAGATAATCCACATTTTACAGATGCGAAGACAGTTATAGCTCACCTGAGGTCACACAGCCAGCGTCAGCACTGGGATCTAAACCCAGGCAGCCTGGTAGCAACGTCCACGCTTTTCTTTTTGGAGATGGAGTCTCATTGATCTTTCTTTTTGAGGGGGAACAGGGATCAAACTCAGGCCCTGGCACTTGCCAGGCAGGCACTTACGCCACTGAGCTATCTCCTGGGCCCCTGGAGATGGAGATCACCTGCCCAGGCTGATCTTTTCTTTAAAGTTCAGAAGGATACCCCCCCCTCTCGTGTTCATGATGCCTTAAGGGCAGGTCTGGTAAGGCACGACAATCTGGGGATGGAACCGCCGCAGTATCCTGAGGCGGACTGCCTTTGCCAGGCTGACCTTGAGTTCCTGGGCTCCAGCCGTCCTCCCGCCTCAGCCTCCCGCCTAGCTGGCACTCAGGTGCTTGTGGTTGCACCTGGCTGGTGTCTGTGCTCCTGGCACCACTCTCTATGGCAAAAAGGAATGAAAACACATACAGTGACCTCAAACTCTGGCAAAATATATAATTAAAAAACAAAGAATTACCAAGGGGCTGGCCAGATAACTCAGTGGACTAAAAAGCACCTGCTTAGGCAGACTCAGAAGGGGTTCGATCCCTGGTGTGGCCCCGCACCTGGAATGTGCTGAGACAGCGATTGAGACTGGGCATGGTGGCGTGCTGTAATCCCAGACTTGGGAGGCTGATAACAGAAGGATCATTATGAGTCCAATCTATGTAGCGAGACCCTGTAGACTGTGTACTAAATACATTTTAAGGGGCTGGTGAGATGGCTCAGGGGCCTACTTAGAACAAGCTTAGCAAAGCACATGGACCGCGGTTCAATCCCCAGCACCACATGCCAGCCCGCCCCGCCCCCTGGTGGGCTGAGCTGGACACACACACACACACACACACACACACACAAATAAATAAATAAAGGTAGCCTGAAAAAAAAAAAAAAAAGAAAAAAGACTAAAACCAGGGCTGGAGATTTAGCTCAGTGGCAGAGGATGTGCAGGAGGTGCTGGGTTCAATCCTCGTGACATCTCATGAGGCAATGCTCCATGCAAATTAGAAAAATACTGTATCCTAGCCCTTGGGAGGCTGAGGCAGGAAGATTTCCTTGAGTTCAGGCCTAGCCTGCACTACATGATGAGTTTAAGGATATCCCGAACTACATAAGTAGATCTTGTCTCAAAAAAAAAAAAAAAAAAAGAGAGATAAAGGGGAAAAATGCTTATCACTGGAAATTAAAAGCCACATGTCTAAGTCAGAAAAGGAGAATAAAACAATGAAAATTGTAACACATTCAGAATGGTAGCAGTGAAACCCTACAGATGAAAGCGGAGTCTCATTATAAAAGCTGTGAGCTCCAGCAGAAGCTGAGGACGTGCACCCTTCAGGACACGTGCTGCCTTAGAAAGCAGGGCAGAGGGGGCCTGGCCCTAGCTCAGTTCTTTAAGTGGCTGCTTCCACCAAGCTGGCAGCCTCAGGTGGCTCTAGTTCGATCCCCACAACTCTCCAGCCAGCCAAACAAGCCCTGAGGGCATTCGGAGAAAAAAAAAAAAAAAAAAGAAAAAAAGAAAAAAGAAAACAGGGCAGATGGCGACAAATCCATGGGGTGCCCCACTTGAGAAGTTAGAGAAGGAGCAAGCAAGTGAGCCCCAGAAATAACAAAGAAGACACCCATGAAATAGAAGACTATGAAGATCAATGTGTAGCCGGACCTCTAATCCCACCCAGCGCTCGGGAGGCTGAGGCCGGAGGATCACTCAGTGTTCAAGGCCAGCCTGGGCTACACAGTGAGCTCAGGAGCAGCCTGAACTACACAGCAAAATCTTGTATTAAAAAACAAGTCATGTTTTAGTCAAAATATCAAGAAAATGGTTGGAATGGAGCCTCCCCAGCCCCAGCAGACCTTGGGCATTTGGGCAGACCTTGGGCAGGGGTTTTCCAGAGAAAGGCCAGCTGAAGTGCTGAAAAAACACATTGGAATTGGAATTTATGTTTTTATCAGAGCCAAGGAAACTTTACAGGTGTTTGGCAGGCAGGAGGGCAGGTACCCGCCCTGGGCTGCCGCTGTGCCTTCTCCGAGGACGCCGGAGCCTGCACCTGACCGCTCATCCCCCAGAGCTGATGATGTGTCCAGGGGGGCCGAGCAGAGGGAGGGTCACAGCCACCGTCCTGGGGGCCAAGTGCCGGCGAACGCAAGCCCTCAGGTTCAGCGACAACTGCATCCGGGAGTGGAGCAAACCCCTTCCACCAGAGACGGCTGGCATGAGGAGCCCGTGTGGAGGACACACACGAGGAACGGCATGATTTAGAAGTGACTTTGTTTCTAGTAACTGCTTTAAAAAAAATGAGTGTTTCATGGAGCTGTGTGTCGTCCTTGGCAGAGGCCATGCTGGTGCGTGTGCTGCTGCAGCAAGCCCTAATAACTGCATACTGACTTTTTTTTTTGGCGGAACCGGGGATTGAAATCAGATCCTTGCGTTTGCCGGTCAAGCGCTTATCCTACTGAGCCATCTCCCCGGCCCCTACTGACTTATTTTTGGTCTGTCTCTTTTATTTTATTTTTCTAATTTTAATTTATTTTTTTATTTTTTTTATTTTAGGGAAAAGTCTACAGGGTGTTCAGGGTCTCACTACTAGATCGGACTCGTAGTGAACTGCCTGTTTACAGCCTCCCAAGAGCTGGGATTACAGGTGTGCGCCACCACGCCCAGTCTCAATTGGCTCAGTGTGTCCTGGGGGGCAGGGCCAGCGTGGCAGACCCAGGGATGAATCCCTGGCCCTGCACCTGCTTGCAGGCATTTTAATCCGCTGAGCTATTTGGCTGGCCCTTGGTCTGTCTTTTTGAGCCAGGGTCTCACTCCATAGTTTAGGCTGGCCTTGAACTATGTAGCCCAGGCTGGTCTCCAATTTGCAGCAATCGTCCTGCCTCAGCCTCACAAGTGTTACAGACATGCGTGTCATACTCAGCTGCTTACTTACATCTTCAAAAGCAAAAAACACCTAAACCGAACAAGCATTAACCAACACTTAGACATTAACCAACAGAATTTTCTAGGCCATTAAAGAATATCTGAATCAAGTCTCTCAGTGGGTTTTAAAAGTATTTGGTCAGAACTGTGAGCTGCAAAACTTTCTGATTAGTCTGCAAGAACAGCTGACAAACTCAAGAAACAGACTTACTCTTCTAATTTCAGTAAAAACCCAAGGAGGGGACTGAAGATGGCTGGCTGGCTTTGCTCCGTGCAGAGGTACGGACTATAAGATGAGGAAGTCCAAGTGCTCACAAAAGCAGACCCAGAGGGAGGAGCCTGCATGCCTGTGCCCGAAAGGTCAGACCACACAATCTGAAAGTCACAAATACTTAACACGACCAGTGGCACACTTAGAAAGGATCCACAACTCCAACTAAAAATATAAATAGGGGCTGGAGAGACAGCTCAGCGGTCTAAGCACCTGTCTGGCAAGCGCAAGGACTAGGTTCAATCCCCGGTACCACGTGCCGTGTGCATGCCAGGACGCTGGTGCTCTGCAGCCACCAAAATGGAGTGGTGGCGCACACCTGTAATCCCAGTGTTGGGGAGGCTGAGACAGGAGGATCACTGTGAGTCTGAGCTGCGCAGCAAAACTCTGGACTAAATAAATAAATTATATACATATGAAAAGGGGGAGCACTTAGGCATCTTTAGTAGCATTTTTTTTTTTTTTCCAGTACTGGGGATTAAACTCAGGCCCTTGCACTTGCCAGGCAAATGCTTATTCTACTGAGCTATCTCCCTGGCCTTGTTTTGTTTTTTATGTATTTGGTACAGGGTCTTACTACATAGACTGGACTTGTAGTGATCCCCGTTTTCAGCCTCCCAAGTGCTAGGATTACAGGTGGGCGCCACCATGCCCAGTCTCTATCACTGTCTCGGCGCGCCGCAGGGGCAGGGCTGGCGTGGTAGGCCAGGGATCCAACCCCTGGCCACTGCGCTCTGCATAAGCAGGCCCGTTAGTCCACTGAGCTATCTGGCCGGCCCTTGTTTTGTTTTTGTGTGGTTCAGGCTGGCCTTGAACTTGTGTTCGCAGGGACATGGTGGTACAGCACGGAGGCCTCCAGTTCTCGGAGGGTTGGGGAGCTGCCCTTCCCACTTTCAGCACTGTCTTCTACCCTGGGCTTCTAAGGGTTTTGTGTGCGTGGCCAATAAATAAACGTCTGGGACTGTGTTCATTTCACTTTTCCTCTTTTTTGTGGTGCAGGCATTGCACACGAGGCCTCATATACAGGAAGCACACCCCTGCCTAGCCCACTCTCCTTCCCCTACCTGCTTTTCTTTGAAACGTCTTGGTATGTAGCCCAGGCTGGCCTTGTCCACACACTAGAGACCCAAAAAATCCAGCCGAGGGCCTGGATCCCACCCAACGTCCTCCCCGAGTCCCGCTGAGGCCTAGAGAGCGCGACAGCGTCTCATGCAAGCCTGTACCAAGATCTGTGCTGGGAAGGCCCAAAGGTCAGGGGTGGAAGCCACAAAGCCTGTGCCAGCGGGCTGAGGGGTCTGCATGGAGCCGGGAAGTGATGCTCGAGGCAAGGCCCAGAGCTCCCCTGGAAAGAACCACAGCCCTCCTCAGTGACATCGGGGACCCGAGCTTGTCTGATGATTGGAGCGGCTGAGTTCCTGTCAGCAAAGTCAGCGGGACAAGCTTCTCCAGGAGAATTAACAAAAAGACGAAACAAAATAAAATAAAACAAAAAATCCACCTGCCTCAGCCTCCTAAGGGCTAGGATTACAGGCCTGCACCACCGTGGTCAGCTTTTCTTTTTCTTTTCTTAGAAGTTCTGCTGCCTCATCCAGGGCAGCCTTGAGCTCTTGGGCTTAAGTGACCTCTCGTGTAGCTGGTACCACTTGGCACTTACTTTTTTTTTTTTTTTTTTTTCAGTACTGGAGATTGAACTCAGGGCCCTGAGCTGCTTATTCTACTGAGCTATCTCCCCAGGCCCACATAACTTTTTATATATTGTTCCTTTTTTATGGCAGAGTTATGATGAACATACTACTTTGGGGTAGCAGTTCATACCATGTCCATGAACTACACAGTCATACATTAGGGATGTGCCTGCTGCCAGTATTATTTATTTTGGTACTGGGAATTGAACTCAGGACCTTGCGCTTGCCAGGCAGGCACTTACACCACTGAACTATCTCCCTGACTCTTGGTCTTTTTGAAACAGGGTCTCACTATGCAGTTCAGCCTGGCTTTTGATAGGTTTTTTTCAGGTGCGTGGTGCAGCAGAAAAACAGGCAGAAGAAAAAAGAGAAAGGGGCTTTATTTTCTCTGAGGACACGGAGAGAATTTGGGGAAGCTGGGAATTCTCTGGATTGGAACAAAAGGAGACTGAGGCTTCTACAGCCTTCTTTCAGGGGTAGAGTCCAAAGGGGATGTTTGGATATACATGAGGGAGCTGATTGGGGGTCTTCCCTGAGACGGGGGGAAGGGTGAAGGGAAACTACTCTGGGCTGAGTTGGAGAAGGGGAAGTGGTCTTGGGGAAGATGGGCTTTTGTTTAAGGGCACCAGCCATTTTATTTTATTTTTTTTTAAATTATTTATTTATTTATTACATTTATTTATTGTGTGTGTGTGTGGCCAGCTCAGCCCACCAGGGGGCGAGGCTGGCTGGCATGTGGTGCTGAAGGATCGAACCGCGGTCCTTGTGCTTTGCCAAGCTTGTTCCAAGTAGCTGCTTTAGACCACTGAGCCATCTCTCCAGCCCACCAGCCATTTTAGATGACCACCATAATGATTTTAGCAATTCATATTAGGGCCAGAACCTATCAGCTTTCAGCTGGTCTTGAACCTGAAATGATTCTCCTGCCTCAGCCTCCCCAGTGCTGAGATTACAGGCATGTGCCACCAGGTCTGGCTTCCCTGCCAGTATTTTTAATGCTATGAGCATGTGGAAAAATATGTTTGCCATTTACTGGTTTAGATAGTTTTTCACAGGTAGGCAAGGAGAAATAAAAGCATGTGAACTAAAGCACTGTCAGGGAAACAATCTAAATGCTCAACACAAGTACCGGTCCATCAGCGGGGCACGATGGTGTACAGCTAGAATCCCGGCACTCAGAAGCTGAGGCAGGAGGGCTGTGGCAGGGTTGCAGCCAGCCTGCACTACACAGCCAAGTCCTGTCCCTATGGATTCCCTAGATCTATTCAACAAGCAGTGAAACACCAGTGGGTTAAGCAAGGGGCGAGAGGTGCACAGATCACGATGGGTTTGCCCAGCTCCATCTGGAAGGGAGAAAGGGCCATGGCAGAGTGAAAATTATGACACACGAGCACAGTGTGCTACACTGTGCACACACACAGGGTGGGCAGCACCGCAGTCCACCAATAGTGGAGGAAGGGCTTTAAATACATTTGTTTCATTTTTGTTTCAGGGCTGCCCATTGAATCCAGAGCCGTGATAAATACATGTCCTATTGCTAAACTATAGCCCTAGCCCCAAACCCAAATAGGTTTTCTTTTTTCTTTTCGGAACCAGGGATTGAACTCAGGCCCTTGCACTTGCCAGGGAAGCGCTTATTCCACTGAGCCATCTCCCCAGCCCCCTTAAGAAACTATTAATGTGCCTAACAACCTTTTTGTTCTTTCATCCTATAGGACTCAGACATTTTTTAAATCTCAAAGCACCTTTTTTTTTTCAAGTACACTCCAAGGAATTTTGCACTATTTTTTTTTTTTTTCATTTACATCCGTAAATTTATTTATTTATTTTTAAAGTTGTCTTTGCTAGGTGTTTTTTTTGGGTTTTTTTTTGTATTTAGTACAAGGTCTACAGGGTGTCACAACACAGATTGGGCTCAGTGATTCTCCTGTTTTCAGCCTCCCAAACGCTGGGATTACAGGCACTGTCTCAATCGCTGTGGCAGTGCCCCAGGGGTGGGGCCATCCCGTGTCTTCCTAAGCAGGCGCTTAAATCTGCTGAGTTATCTGGCTGGTCCACAAAGCCCCCTTTTATAGTGCACAAATCCACTGGTTGTTTTCCTGTATGTTTCTCATTTGCCTATACGCATGAATATGTTTCACACAAATTATTTGAGGCCGGGTCTCACTGCGTGGCGCAGCGTCTCCGAACGACGCGGCCCAGGCAATGCTGCTTCTGCCTCCCAAGCACTGCGATCAGTGTGTGCGACCACGCGCAGCCTACGGTGAAGTTTTAAAACCTCGTGTTAATTGCTACTTTGGTACTAAACTAGCTGTGTTCGTTACTTTTCTCTTGTTGCTGAGACAAAATACCAGATGAGGGAAAGTTTACGGGGCTCAATTTGTGGAGGTTTCAGTCCGCAGTCAGCTGGCTCCAAGGCAGGATGGCAGGATGGCATGATGGAGGGCGGGCAACAGCTCCCGGCTGGGCCGGAAGACCGCAAAAGCAGCAAGAGCAAAACGGGAGCTGCGGCGGAGAGCAAGCCCCCTGGCCTCCCTTATACTGTTTCCAGGCTCCCCGCCAGGAGCAGACGCAGGCTCACGCCCACAACAACCCCCAACCCCACCCCACCCCGCACTGACCTCGAATCATTCCGACCCTAGAAGCCGGCCCAGCGGCCGCACGGGGCTTAGGGACATCCGGACGCACCACAGCACCGGCTAAGGCAGGTGTTCTCAAAGTGTAGGGGTGGAGGCCTTCTTTCAGGCTGTGAAGTGTGTCCACAGCTCTGAAGATCTCTGGTCAGCTGACCATAGGGGGGGCACGTCTGTAACCCCAGCAACCACGCAGGCCGCGGCAGGAGGACCACGAGTGTGATGCCACCCGCCCTGGGCAAGTTAGACTCCAGCAACAGAAGAAATTCCAGGGGCGCAGCTCGGCGGTGCAACACTCGCCTCGCACGCACGAGGCCCTGCTTCATACTCGCCACCGGGACAACAGAAGTCCTCTGAGGACTACAGCCCTGAGAACAGCATTTGCAAGGTCCTGTAAAAAAGAAAACAGAAAAGGGGACATCTGAGGACACCACGCGGAGGCCAGTCGCGCCCCAGGTGGGGCGCGCGCAGACCGGACACTGACGGGCACGGCGGCCCAGCTCCTCGCTTGCCCCCGTGACCCGCAGGGTCCAGCCACGCGCACATCCGGGGCTTTCCGGGCGCCCCTGGTCCTGCGGGAGCCGCCGCTCTGGGCCCCGCGAGCTTCTCGGTCCCCGGCGGCGCCCTCCGGCCTCCTCCTCAGGAAGAAGCCCGGCTAGTGCGCGCGCGGCTGCTCCGTCTGCCCAGCCTACCACCTCTGAGGCGCGGGCTGCTGACAGCCGCGTCTGTTCGTAGGGTTCGGCCACAAGCTGGGAAGAAGGCCGGCGTCGGGGCAGAGCCCGGGCCGCCTACCGCGCTTCGGGCCACGCGGAGCCCGCCCGCTGGCCGCGTCACCGCGCCCGCCC
>NW_004524632.1:12163195-12165936 GCF_000260255.1 Octodon degus | reverse complement strand
CCTGGCTGGATGAGCGTTTGGAGGCGCTGGGAGTGGACCGAGCCGTGTATGGCGCCTACATCCTCGGCGTCCTGCAAGAGGAGGAAGAGGAAGAGAAGCTGGACGCTCTGCGGTGCATCCTCTGTGCTTTCCTGGTGAGCAGCGAACCCCGGTCGGCACCTGGCACCCCCTTCCCTACTCGGGGTCACGGAGGCCCCATCGCCTTACCCGGGGGACACGCTCCTGGCCTGAGCTCGGGCCACGAGAGGAGGGCCTGCTTCCCTGCTAGGGCTTAAAGTCGGAAGGCTACAGATGAGGGGCGCCCCGGCTCCTTCTGAAGACCTACGTGGGGCTGGGGTGAGGCTTATCGTCAGCCCCCCAGGCCAGGCTTGTTCCCCTCCACTCCGGGCTCCGCGGAGGGCCGGGTGGGGGCGACGGAACGCGCCGGGCGGGCCGGCCGGCCGCTGGGGGCGGTGCTGGGGCTGTCCCACGGCCTGGGCGGGTGGGAAGTTCCGTCGCTGGTGAGAGTCCAGAAGAGGCGAGCGGAGCCCAAAGCAGCAGGTGGGCATTCCGTGGCCCTTGGTGCTGCGGGCGGCGGATGGGCGATCGGAGAGGTTCGCTAGCGGCCTCTCGGATTCCCGAGGTCACACGCGTCCTTTAAACTTTGTTTGCTTAGGAAGTGATCACAATGTCCCGTGGTCCAGCCTGATAACTGCTGCGGGAGGCATCTCCAGCCTCCACCCCAGCACACTCTGCCTGGCTGTGGATTCGGTTTGCTGGCTTGTGGCCCCCGACAGACTTTCCTTTTAAACAGGCTCTCAGAAAGCAAATTCAGGCGTGGGATGTGGGGGAAAAATAAACTTACGTGTATCGTTGCTAAGTACGTAGAAACTAGGGTTGTCTTTGCGTTGATTTAGAGATCTTGGAAACAGACCTGCCGCCGTGACAGCCACCAGCCCAGCAAAAGCTTTATCTTTTGATGCCTTTCACAATGAACAGATTAAAAGGGTATTAGGAGTACTGTGTAGATACGAGCACACACATTCATACTTTGTACAGTAGAAAATTTTCAAACGCAGAAGTATTCTGTGAATGTGGGAGGCATCCTAGGAAAGGAAAATCACCCTGGAAGTGCAATTCACGGGCGCAGCACTGAAGTGTTTTCCTCCTGACGCTGTCCCAGATCCCCCTCCAACTTGCTCTTTTGCCCTAAAAAAAGGAAAACAAGCAAACTTGTACAGCAACTTGGAAGTTTGATGGAAATACAGCCCAGTGGAATAAAATCTTTTCTTGAACCCTGACATTACAGATTACAGGATAAGGAACAAGAGGCAAAGAACTTTAGTATTTCTTTTTTCTGATGGTAGTGGGGATTGAACCCAGGCCTCATGCACTTGTGTACCGTTGAGCTACATTCCCAGCCCTTGTTAGATTTTATTGAGACAGATCTCATCAGGCTGGCCTCTCGCTTTGATTTTCGTCTCAGCATCCCAAGTGGCTGGGATAACAGGCGTGTGCCTCTGTGCCTGGGCCTTGATTCAGGTTCCAGCTGGGATTTTCTGAAGCCTCCACGATGAGCTTGTTAACGTGACTTCGGCACTTTTAGTTCTTTTCACAATGTCCTTATTTGGCCCTGTGTGTCTTCATACAGGGAGGGAAACAGGTGCTGCTTTACACTATTAAGTGATGCTTGAGAGAAGAGGTGGTTATCCAGAAAAAACGTAGCACTTTGTGCCTGTGTATCACATGAGCTGCAGCACACAGAGTCACCTCTGAGAGTCCCTCAGCCTGGTCCTGCTCACGTGCCGTGTTGGGTTTGCTCATAGCTTCCCTCACCCTCCTGTGTGGAAACTGACTGGGAAGAACTATGCAGGAGTCATACAGTGAGGCAGGGCTCTTGTTGATGGAACAGCTGAAGAGTAAAATGGCCAGAAATGTCTATAGGTTGGACATAATTCAAAGTGCTTTTTCTTTTCTTTCTTTCTTTTTTTTTTTTTTGAGACAGGGACTTGCTGTGCAGCGCAGGTTGGCCTTGAACTCCCTGTGAAGCCTAGGCTGACCTCCAGGACATGGCAGTCCTCCTGCCTCAGCCTACTGGAGGCCTCTCCTGGCCAAAGTGCTGCTTTCTGTCAGGTGGACTGGAAGCATACATGCTAGAGGTCCCTAACTGTTTGTATCTTTTTGAGACAGGCTCAGGTGTGTCGCTCCTCCTTCCACAGCCTCCCTAGTGCTGGGGTTACAGGTAGGCCCCCACTCCTGGCTGCCCCAGACATTTATATCACGTTCTTTCTAGGAAAAACAGAAGGCAAAGCCAAATGAGCTGCCAGATTGGGCTATGATTAAGTTTTAGGACTTGTGAAGTTTGTGAGCAAGAATTAAGGGTAGGTATCAAGAGTGTGGGTGTGTTGTACAGTCGGGAGCTAGTGACGAAACAGCTAAGAAACTTGCGCACAGGACTCGCAGGCACCTAGTGCATCTGACACAATGCAACACCATCTCTACTCTGCGTGCTGGGGTCAGGTGGGCCCCTCCTCCTGGCCATCTCCAGTGTCCCCCAGCCCTGGATGTGTCACAGCACAGAAGCTGATAAACCCTGGAGGATATTCTGTGTCAGCTGAGGAGTTTGAAGGGTGAGTGTTGCTGTAGGTGGTGGATTTTTTGCACCAGAAGAGTAAGAACTGGGGGAGGTGTGGAAGGGAAAGTGCAAGGTGCTGGGCAGAGGCAGAAATTCTCAGAGAGATGGGAAAGAGCTGACAGGGGCC
>NW_004524632.1:12161600-12162950 GCF_000260255.1 Octodon degus | reverse complement strand
ATTTCAGAAATAGATTTTAGATGTTTTCACACAGAAAACTCATGAGTATGAGATGAAGATGTTAATTACCTTGATTTTATCATTCCATAGTGGAAAATCAAAACATTATATTGTACCACAATTAATTGTTAATTAAAAATGCAGTATATAGGGGCTGGGGAGATAGCTCGGCGGTCAGGGCACCTGTCTGGCAAGCGCAAGGACCTGGGTTTGAACCCCAGTACTACATGGCTTGCCAGACCTGGAACTCAAGGCGCACTGTGCTGACCATTGAAACCAGGCGTGGTGGCGCACACCTGTAATCCCAGCACTAGGGAGGCTGAAACAGGAGGATCACTATGAGTCTGAGCTGTACAGCGAGACCCTATGTCAAATAAATAAAATATTGTTTTAAAAAAGCAATATATATGTATTTAGAAATTTATTTTCTTCAGATAGGGTCTTACTGTATCTTTCAGGACAGCCTTGAGCTCCCAAGTATCTGGGATTGCAGGTGTGTGGCGGCACTGGGCTGAATCTGTCACAAAGGGTTGTTTTTGGTACTAGAAATTGAACTTCGGGCATCACACATGCTAAACAGGCACTGTGCAGCGGCGCTGTATCCCTGGCCCTGTCACATGTTTGGAGTCCTGCTCTACCTCTTGGCTTGGACCCTTCCGGTTTTTCTTCCTCTGGGAGCGCTGTGCTTCCTGCAGCCCTTCTTGAGGTGGCTGTTGCTTTCTTAAACTCACAGGATATTAATTGGTCTACTCTTCCCACTAGGAAGAAGACTCCCTCCTTACCATCTGCAAGGAGATTGTCGGGCGGTGGTCGGAATCTCAGAATGCTGTTCCCAAAGTGAAGAAAGAAGGTAGTGTTGGCATTTGTGGTCACCTTCCAGCTTCTTCTGGGAGCCTGTGCATGACTGACCCCAGAGTTTCACGGCCTCCTTTCGACACTGATGCCTCTGAGGGTTTCTGCCAGCAACGTGCTTTAACTTTCTTTTTTTCCCCTTCCTACTTTGAGTTGAACCCAAGCCCTGCACACTGAGCTACATCTGCAGCATTTAAAAATTTTATTTTATTTTATTTTCCAGCCGATGTTTACTGGTTTTTTTTTTTTTAGAGATAGGATTTACTAATTTAATAAGTAGCCCAAACTGTGCTTGAATTTAGAATTCTTCTGCCTCAGCCTTCCAGGGTCCTGGGATTAGAGGATTACGGATGGCTTTAACCTTTTACTGAACATTGATTTCCTTTTACCTTTTCTATTTTACCTTATCAGCCTGACCACAGTTACCTTCACTGGGTAGATAGGTTGGTTCTCACGCTCTCACTTTTTTTTTTTTTCACTTGTTATTATATTTTTTAT
>NW_004524632.1:12154359-12161155 GCF_000260255.1 Octodon degus | reverse complement strand
AAGTAGGTGCTTTAGACCACTGAGCCATCTCACCAGCCCCTCTTTTATTTTAATTTTATTGAGAAACAAATATGAATGAGACAGTTTCAAAGCTGATTAATAGCTCATTCTCTCTCTCTGTCTCTCTCTCAGAAGTTGGAGGATATGTATGTACTAGGAATTGAACTCATGGAGTGCTAAGCTTTTTTTTTTTTTTTTTTTCTTTTGTACCAAGGATCAAACTTGGGACCTTGTGCTTGGCAGGCAGGCATTTATGCCACTGAACTATCTCCCAGGCCCTGGCCTTGAACTTTGGATCCTCCTGCCTAAGCCTCCTGAGCTGGGTTTACAGATATGCACCATGGTGACTTTATGTTTGGCTTTTCACCTGTCCTGCCCATTTTGGTGTTGTGGATACAATCAGCTGTATTTTTCTCACCTCAACTTTTTCCTGTTCTTTTTTCTTAATGTGTTTTGTACAGGGTCTCACTATGCAGCTCGGACTTATAGTAATTCCCCTGCTTTCAGCCTCCCTGGCGCAGGCATTATAGGTGTGCACCACCATGCCTGGCTTGCTGGCTCAGCGAAGGGGAGGGGCAGCACATGGTGCCAGGGATCAAATCCCAGTCCCTGGGCTTGCCTAAGCAGGTGCTTAGTCCGCTGAGCTGTCTCATCAGCCCTCCTGTTCTCATTTCGTGACACTGCTTATAGTTGGGATTGTGCTTGCTTCAGCTGAGCTCTTCACCCTAATTTGTGCTGGAAGGGATGGGCTCATGTACTCAGCATTAGGGTGGTAAGTTAGCTGAGAAGTTGCAGATTGTGAAACAACCCCACATAGTCATCTGCTGCACGAGAGTAGCCTGGTGCACTGGGCTGGGCTGGGCCAGGCCACACAGTGGCATTTTCTTTTTTTTTTTTTTTTTAATTTTATTCATATGTGTGTGTGTGTGTGTGTGTGTGTGTGTGGCCAGCTCAGCCCACCAGGGGGCGGGGCCGGCTGGCATGTGGTGCTGGGGGATTGAACCGCGGTCCCTGTGCTTTGCTAAGCTTGTTCCAAGTAGGTGCTTTAGACCACTGAGCCATCTCACCAGCCCCAAAATTTTAATTTTTTTTTTTTTTTCCGGAACCGGGGATTGAACGCAGATCCTTGGGTTTGCCAGTCAAGCGCTTATTCTACTGAGCCATCTCCCCTGCCCCGGCATTTTCTAAAAGTGCCCCAGACAGGCCTCCTGTGTGGCCAGGCATGAGAAATGTTGCTTTACACCCATGTTCCTTTCCTTCCTGAGCATGGAGAATTTCATAATTGATTTTATTTTTAAATGTGACAAAATTTTTTTTTTATGCTCTTGAGACATCTCGTTATGTAGCCTCCAAGCTTCTGATCCCCCGCCTCAGTCTTCCGAATGCTGGGATTACAGACCTGCATCTCCACACTAGGCAGAATGTTCTCAAGAATTTTACTTGGGGGCTGGTAAAAGAGCTCAGCAGACTAAGCGCCTGCTTAGGCAGGCCCAGGCACTGGGGTTTGATCCCTGGTGCCACATGCCGTGGTGGCCCCGCCCCCGGGTGTGTGGAGCGGCCACCGGGACTGGACATGGTGGCGCACGCCTGTAATCCCAGCAATGGGGAGGCTGAAAATGGGAGATCCCTACAGGTCTGAGCTGTGTACTGAGACCCTATACCAAATACATTAAAGAAAAAGAACTTTGAGGTGGCAGCCCGTGTTGGTTGAACACGTGGGCACTGTCCAGTGACACTGACGCAGTTCTACCCCGCACCTCTGTGCAGCAGCACCTCAGGGTGCGGCCCACTCAGTGGGTGTGGCTGCTGGGTGGCTCCTACCTGGAGTCAGCTGTGCAGGCAGGGTGCTCCATCACAAGCCCTTTCCTCTGTGACCGCACTGTCCTTTCTCACGCCCTTCCCAGATGAGGTCCAGGCCATCGCCACACTGATTGAGAAGCAGGCACAGATCGTGGTGAAGCCTCGGGTGGTGACGGAGGAGCAGCGGCAGAGGAAGGCAGCCCTGCTGGCACAGTATGCGCACGTGACTGACGAGGGGGAATATCCTTGCCCGCAGTCAGGGCGTGGCTCGGTGACTTGGAGAGGGAGGACAGATGCAGGGACACTGTGTGTGTGCTTATGTGTCCTTCACTTTGTTTTCTCTTATAAAAATGGTAGTGACCTAGCTGGGTAGGTACCACACGGCAGGAAGATAGCAAGTTCCAGGCCAGCCTGGCCACTAGGGACTCAACAAGTAAGGGCTCAGGGTGTGGCTCAGTGCAAGTCCAGGGTTCTACCCCTGGGACTAAGAAGAAAAAAAAGCAACTCTCGGTGGCCTTATATGGCCGTGAACCATGACCTGAGCAGCTGAGCTGGTTGCTTACGTGCATGTATGTACACACATGTACATGCACACACATACATGGACACACTCCTATATGTGCATGCTCACATACGCCCACATACCTGTACACACATGCACACATGTTGGTGCTTCCGATGGAGCCTAGAGCCTTGCACATGCTGAATACGTGCTCTGCATGAGTGACGCATTAGCCGAGCTTCTGTTTCTAACATAGAATCAGTACATTCCTGAAGACTTTAGTGTAAAACAAATTGTGCTTGAATAGTCTGTTTATATTGTGCTTTCAGAACATTTGTGTCTAATGGTTTTCTGTCTGGTGTAGTGTCCTGGGTGTACCTGAGGCACTAATTAGAAGTGGAGGCACCAGGACACTGGTGGCAGATCAGAACCAGAAGCTGGGTGTTGTGGGGGTTACAGTGCGTTAGGAGCAGTCTTGTGGGCCTCTTTCCAGTATAATCATAGTTAAAGATAGAGCTGCCCAATCATGGTGGCATATGCCTGTCATCCCAGTACTCGGGAGGCTGAGGTAGGAGGAGTATTGTGAGTTTGAGGCCAGCCGGAGCTGCAGAGGGAGACGCTGTCTCAAAAAGACAAAAAACAGTAGAGTTGAAGGCCCAGGCAACACCAGAATAAATCTGGAATTTGAGTGCGGAGTGTACAGAAAGCAAGTGTTGGCGGTTGGCTTGGCACTTGTGGGTGGGATGTTGATGGGACATGCCCAGCTATCCTGGTGCGTGCTGGTGGGGTTGGAGCGATGTGCTGAGGCCGTCACCCTAGAAATAGCAGCAGCAGCAGCAGCGTGGCTGTGAGAATTGCTACTGCTTCTGGGTGTTTCCATTCCACGAGTTCCTTTTGACTGTCTTGCCAGAGTTGGCAGCACTGTGGCCCTCAGGACAGTATGTCATTTCTTCAGTAAGAAAAGGACTTTGGGGCCGGGGAGATGGCTCAGTGGAATAAGTGCTTCCCTGGCAAGCGCAAGGGCCTGAGTTCAATCCCCGGTTCTGCCAAAAAAAAAAAAAAAAAAAAAAAACAACCAAAACCTTAAATTCACTTTGGGGCCAGGGAGATGGCTCAATGGAATAAGCGCTTCCCTGGCAAACGCAAGGGCCTGAGTTCAATCCCTGGTTCTGCCAAAAAAAAAAAAAAAAAAAAGAAAGAAAAGAAAAGGACTTTGTATGCTCAGCTCTGCTGGAGAATTTCTTCTTCGTCGTCGTCTTCTTCTTCTTCTTCCTCTTCTTCCTCTTCCTCCTCTTCTTCTTCCTCCTCCTCTTCCTCCCTCTCCTCCTCCTCCTCCCCCTCCCCTTCCTCCCCCTCCTCCAACTCCTCCTCTTTCTCCTCCTCCTTCTCCTCCTCTTCTTCATCATCATCATTTGGTACAGGGTCTCAGTATGCAGATCAGACTTGTAGTGATCCTCCTGTTTTCAGCCTCCCCAGTGCTGGGATTACAGGCGTGTGCCACCGTGCCCATTGGCCAGCTCAGTGTTTCAAGTGGTGGGGCCAGTGCGGCATATAGTGCGGGGATCGAACCCTGGTCCCTGCGCTTGCCTCAGCAGGTGCTTAGTCTGCTGAGCTATCTCGCCGGTCCTAGGACACAATTTCTAAATGGAGAGTTTTTTTTTTTTGAGATGGCTATGTAGTGTGAGCTGGCCTTACCCTTGTTGTGTAGCCCAGGCTGGCCTCAGATTGCCAGTGATCCTCCTGCCCAGCCTCCTGAGTGTTGGGATGCCAGGTGTGTGCCTCACCCGACTTTACCATGACACTCTGACAGGGCCCTCTCTGCGAGCAGCCTGCTCCCTGCCTGCTGTCGGGTGCTCCGTTCTGATGCCAGGTTGGGCTGTGCAGGCCTTCGTTTCTGTCCAACTTTTCCTTAACATCAGTTACTGAACCAGATGAAAATGATGATTCAGGCGCTGGGATGAACACCGGTTCTGACAAATGTATCCTTCTATATCTGTGCCACGTGTCTCTCAAGATCCTCTTGGAGGTCACCTTTTATGCTGCTGTCATTGTTAGGGCTCTCTCTAGCCAGAACTTTTGTCATGCCAGTACCAAGAGCCACCTTAGAAGGACCAGATGTCTTAAGACAGTATGACGAACCTGTGGCACAAGTGCCACAGCCAGCTGCTTGTGGTCCTGGAGAGCTCTGCAGTGTTTGCATCACTGCGGAAGCACTTTCTCCTGCCCAGGCAGTTGGTGGGCTCCGGGCAGGGCTGGTTGGGAGGGTGGCTGTCCAGCATCTACGGCGGGGCGCAGATCTGGGTTGTGTGGCACTGTACAAAGACTCTCCACTTTAAGCTGGAGATGCACATAGCAAAACATGTGCGCTGAGGAAGGCCCCTTCTGACAGACTCACTTCCTGAGCTGCTGCCCAGAGAAGGTGGGCTTCTAAATTCACCGTGGAGCGCAGGAGGACGCTGGTTGTTAGGAAAGGAGAGCTGATCACATGGACCCTCAGTCATTAACTTTGGGTGCTGCGGTTAAACCTCGAGTCTTGTGCATGCTACGCACATGCTTCAGCTTTGAGCTGTACCCTGAGCCTGAAGCACTAAAGTAGAAAAAGGTCGTGTTTTAAGACAGGTGCTTTGGGCTGGTGAGATAGCTCAGTTGACTAGGCGCCTGCTTAGGCAAGCACAGGGACCAGGGTTTGCTCCCCAGTACCGCGTGCCGTGCCGGCCCTGCCCTGGGGCACTCTGAGCTGCTGCCAAGTCTAGGCGTGGTGGCACACACTTGTAAGCCCAGCGCTTGGAAGACTGAAAGCAGGAGGATCACTACGAGTCTGATCTGTGTCGTGAGACCCTGTAGACCTTGTACTAAATATGTAAGCAAAAAATGTAAAAAGACATGACTGTACAGTTTTTGGCTATTTTCCAACAATTATAAAACTTTGTGTCTTATAAATTCTCTTAAGCTTTAGTAGTATAGAAAAAAATTGATAAGATTATTTAACTTTTAAAGCACTTTCTAGTGCCATGTGTATAGTTTTACACTTCTGTCACTGAGACTATCATAGCTATACCGTGAACGTTCTACTGTTGAATATGGATTCACACTTGAGTGAAGCTGTATTTTGATAATGTACTTTAAAATTTAGTTTACCTAAATCTGAAAAGAAAGCCAGAAAGCCCCCTGCAAAAATAGAGTGTGAGAGAGAGAGCAAGCAAGCGAGAAACCTCAAAGAAAAGTCTGAAAGGGATTCTTAATCTGAAAGACATTTTAGAACTGTCCTGGTAGCGGTAGGACTTCTCTGTAGAATAAGATAATGCAAGGGTTATCGTGGAAGGCTGGGGCCCGGCACGTGGAGAGGGGAGCAGGCTGAGGAGGGTGTTGGCTGGGTCTTCTGCCACCTGTGTCTCAGTCCCTTAACTCGCTCAGCTCTGTTCCGAAACACCAACTTGGAAGACGTCCTCAGCGCTCGGAGGCTGGAGCGAGACTCACTTCGGGATGAGTCCCAAAGGAAGAAGGAACAGGACAAGCTACAGAGAGAGAGGGACAGACTAGCCAAGCAGGAGCGCAAGGAAAAGGAGAGGAAACGGACCCAGAGAGGGGAGCGGAAGCGGTAACCTTGGGCTGCACTGCACTCCCGCTGGGGGACCTCAAGCTGTGCTGGGTATGCCTGCGCGGACTGAGCACCTCAGCGAAAGCCTTCTGCTTTTGTTTATGGGGTTAAAAGGAAAATCACAATCATTCTAATTAGGACAGGTGCATTCAGTGGTCTGGGCAGTCACATTACAGGTGATGTTCTCTACCAGGGGCCTGGAATGGGGCAGCTTTTATATTTTAATACTCAAGTCCCAGGCTTCTTTAGCTCCTTTTAAAAAAGAAACTTTTGGATGAAGTACAGGATTCAGGAAGTTGAGTCAGGTTCGTCCTGAAGGAGCGGAACCAGGACCCCACTCACCCGATTCTTGGTGCACAGCAGCAGGGAGCGCAGGCTGCTCTGGAGGGGACGTTCACCCCAAATGTAGCAGTTTCCAGCTGAGCTAGAAAGGCTGCTGAATCCAGAGTTTATAGGCTATGTCAGCAAACTAGAAAGGACAAACTATTTGGTGAGGGAATGTTATAAAGACCTGAGAATGTTTTTAAAGAAACTTTCAGCTTGAGCAGGGGAGATAACTCGGCAGCACAAGTGCCTGCCTGGCAAGCGCAAGGTCCTGAGTTGATCCCTGGTACCAAAAAAAAAAAAAAAAAGTCAGTGTACAAGAGAAAACAGTCTCTTTAAATAGGTAGTTAAGCATTTTTCATCTAGGCAGTGACTTTAGGAAAAGTTGGTATTGCGTGCAAGGATGTCATTGTTAACTAGATTAATTTTTATAATCATGGATCTCCTTGAATGCAGGTGGATTTTAATCTTGATTGTCCTAAATCATGACTTTTATGACCACCAGTTCCTGGTTTAAAGAAACTGGAGGAATTACCCTTGTAGGAGAAACCCTGGAACCCTTTGTGACATAG
>NW_004524632.1:12135860-12153764 GCF_000260255.1 Octodon degus | reverse complement strand
AAAAAAAATAAACTTTATTTAAATCACTATCTTCTGTTTGGTTCTTACCAGGTACCTGTGGAAATAAGGTCTGTGTGGACAGTCACTTAGGAATGTTACTAGTTTATGCTTTTGTTAAATTTAATTATCCCTAGAGCCGCTTTTCTCCCTGGAATCCATAAATTCTTTTCCTTACCTGTCTCTTCTGTGGAGTGGAGATCAGAAGATGAGAAAGATTGTTTTGTTTTTTGGGAAGTCAGTAATTGGCTTTGAAGTCTTATGAGTTACTAGCGGAGGTTTAGTTCTTCGTTCTTTTGTGTGTGTGTGTGTGTGTGTGTGCGCGGCCAGCTCAGCCCACCAGGGGCGGGCGGGCTGGCATGGGGTGCTGGGGGATCGAACCGCGGTCCCTGTGCTTTGCTGAGCTTGTTCCAAGTAGGTGCTTTAGACCACTGAGCCATCTCACCAGCCCGGTTTAGTTCTTTACTTGGTGACAGGACTAGGTTGGGTGGTATCAGAGCCTGTTTAATTAGGGACCATCATTTTGGGATTTCATTGGTTCTCAGCTTGGTCTCTGAAAGATTCCATTCATGAACTTGTGCAGGGTATTTGTTTCAATTTCTTAAGTCGGTCTTCCTTCTGGACTGTTCTGTATGTGACAGTATACATTCAAACTAATGCTTCAGCACAAGGAATCAGCTTCTGAGGCTTTGAGTATGATGGTCTATGTAAATGACAATAAATCTTTTCTATCTAAAATGTTCAATATTGCAGAGGACAGCCATATCTTCTAGAGCGGGAGGTTGAGGCTATCCTGGGCTACACAGTCCAAAGCCAACCTGAACCACATAGTAAGACCCTTTCTCCAAAAGAAAAGATTGAGCTGTAGGCCAAAATGGAGATTTCAGTCATAACTAATTCCCAACCAGCCCTCTAATAAAACTTTACAGTAGATAAGTCAAATAGGAAGAATTTTCAAATGCCTTTATATAAATTTTTTTCCATAAAAATGAATATACCAGATTTTCATTAGAAATGATGGGAGCATCAGTGTTACTAGTTTCACTGAAGACTTTGTGATTTTTTTTTTTTTTTTTTTTTTCTTCATGGTACTGGAAATTTGGCCTTTGTACTGAACTACATCTCGGGCTGGGAAGATGGCTTAGTAGAATATGCAGTTCCCTTGCAAGCGCAAGGGCCTGAGTTAATCCCCGGTTCTGCCAAGAAAAAAAGGAAGAGGGATGAACTACATCTCTACCCCTTTCTCAGCTAGGATCTTGCTAAATGGTTAAGTTGTCCAGGTTGGGCTTGAACTTAGTGATGATCTGCCTCAGCCTCAGAGTGCTGGGTTTAGTGCCTGGCTGTGTGCGTGTTTCTCTAAGTTGTACTTCAGAAGTACAGATGTATATGGTACATGAGCCAGGGATATAACTCAGCGGTACAAGCACCTACCTGGCAAGCACAAGGTTCTGAGTTCAATTCCTGGTACAAAAAAAAAAAAAAAACAATTCAGAGAAGTATGTGGTACATAAGAACCATCCATTAGATATTACACAGTAGAAAGGGACAGTCAGTTAATATAAGAACTAGCTATTGGTTGCCTTGTTTTTGGTCTTTTTTTATTTTACTGTATTTTTTTTTTAGATGAATTGTTTTTTAGGGGAGGTAGTTTTTGTTTTTGGTGCCAAGGACTGAACCGAGTGCTTCTAGCTTGCTAGGCAAGCATTCTACCGCTGAGCCAAATCCCCAGCCCCAAGAACTAGCTATTGAGTGACTTGTGATTTTTGTTTCTAAACACAGTGTTCATTTTTTGTAAATGGTTTTGTAAATGGGGGAAGATTTAATATAACAAGAGGACAGATATAAAATCTTCCCCCAAAATTTTACTCTGGTTTGCCTGGATTAGCATAAAGATCATAGAAGTTTCATCATTGAAAGTGTTGATGTGCAATTTAAGTATATCTGAAGGCCATCAATCTGTCTACCAATAAATACCATTACCTAATGAAATATAAAACAAATTCTTATCAGGTAAATGAAATTCAGTTGATTTTCTGACATTTTAACTCTTAGTGTTGGAAACTAATGCAAATATATAAAAAAAAAAAGAAACCATATATTTTCAACAGTTTATTTTCCTGAGAGACTGTTCAATACATTTGTTTTTATAACATCCAACATGTTTCATGTCAAACTGAACCACTTTCTGTGCAGTGACTGGTGGGCTGATCTATTTTATTTGGCTACCCTCATGCAGTTCATTTGAGTAGTTCTATGGGTTATATCAGTGATCAAAATGTTTCTCCCTACAGTTACTCCTGCATTTGTGAGCAGTTTCTTCCACACTTCATCTAAAAAAAATTTATGTGGTGTGATTACACTTTTTTCTTAAAATACCAGAGTTTCTAAAACTAAGAAAAGCAACATTTAAAACATCAGTGTTCTGATTAAGGATACAATTAAATTTCATCAGTACATTATATTAGAGTTTAACTTAGGCTAGAAATGTTGAAACCCAAGAGCTTCTGATTCACATAATACCAACATTTCACATTAATGAATAAATTACTTGGGCTCCATAACAGATATTAAGCAATGACAGAGAAAAAGTCAAGCCTTCAAGTACTCTTAAAAAAAAAAAAAGGCAAACCAATGAACACAACTACACAAAATATATACAAACCAAACGCAAACTAAACTGGTTAAGGATTAACCTTAAAAAATTACATTTTAGAACTTCGTGATACCCTCATAAAAGACAGCCAACTAAGGGTATTAAAACAGTAGTCATTATTTTAGTGACTGCAAATCAAGTCTAAAAGATCCAGATAAAGGAATTGTTTTGATTAAATTTTAAATAGTTTAAAATTAGAATAATACTTAATAGTATACACTTTAACTTTAAAATTAGAAATTATTAATACTTAATAGTATGAATTTTAAAGAATATACACAAATGATTTGAACAGGCTTTATGCCCAATAACTTGCATGGTTTTTGCACTGGCACTATCACTAATTTAGGAGAATCAGATGCATTGCCCTCCGTGTACTTAGGCACTAAGATTTCAAATTTATAAATATGGTAGTATTTTAAATTTCACATGAATGTTTGGATTTATCCTTGTTTTCCTTTGTCTTAGGTTTATGCAGTTTTGTAAGGAAAACACTTTCATCTCACAATCAACATTGTCTTGGTTACTAGACTGTAGCCATAATTGGGTAACAGTCACTTAGGGTTCATTATTTGGAATTATACTTACTAAGGCAGAACTAAATGAAGGATTTGATATTTGCATTTACCTGCACTGCAGAGTAAGTTCCATATTTTAGGTGTTAGGAAATATTTAATTTGTTTAAAGAAACTTCTTATGTTGGACTACTCAGAATTCCTAGAGTAGTCAACTCTACCTCTGAATTTACTTTATATCTCATTTATTGCAAATAGATATTTAAATAGAAGTTAGACTTCATTAAGGTATTAACTAAATTGAAAAGAAAATTAATGTACTTAGTTTGACAAGTTCATTAAAAATGGCCAGCACATCTTGATACATTCACGCATCAGCTCCCCCTTCTCCTGCGGCCCTCTGTGCTGGCCTCAGCGCCCTGCTCTCCGGGTTGCTGCTGCTCGTGCTCTGCCAGACCTTGCCATTAGTTCACTGTGTCCTGTAACGCCTTCTCCACATCTCCTTGGCCAGCAGTGGTCACTGTCTTTGGTAAGGTCATCTGCAGTGCACACCACAGGGTCGTGCGTGCTTTCCGAGTAGCCACACACATCTCTTTAATTGCTGAAGCAAGGGCAAAAACATCTGTAAAAGAAGTATGTCATGTCACATGTCACATAGATACGCGTCAGTATCCCTAAACTCGTGCGGTCTAATGTCACTAAGTAATCAGACATGGTTTTTGTAAAAGCAAGTATCAGGCATATGCCTGTAATCCCAACACTTGAGAGGCTGAAGCAGGAGGATCTCCATGAATTCAAGACCAGCCTGAAATACACAGTGACACCCTGTTTGAAAAAAGGAAGAAAATGATAGCTTTTTTTTTTCTTTTTTAATGTATTTGGTTGTTACAGGGTCTCACTACACAGCTCAGATTCATAGTGATCCTCCTGTTTTCAGCCTCCCCAGTGCTGGGATTACAGGCATGCACCCCAGGCCTGGACTCTGGCTGGCTCAACCCTCCCTGGGGGCAGGGCCAGCATGGTGTGTGGTACCAGGATGGGACCCCGGTCTCTGCTCTTGCCTAAACTTGGCTAAGCACATGCTTTAATCCCTAGAGCTATCTCGCTGGCTTAAGATGGCTTTTGATTGAGCTAACTACAGTATTTTGTTTTAAAAATACTTAAAAATGTTGATATTTTATTTCTGATTTGTATGACAGTGCTTTGGGCAAAATATAAGATTGTGTGTTTTTTAAAATGTATTTAGTACAGGGTCTCACTACACAGATCAGACTCGTAGTGATCCTCCTTTTTCTCAGCCTCCCAAACTCTGAGTTTACAGGTGGGCACCACCATGTCCAATATTAATCGCTGTCTCAGCACGCCCGGGGGCGGGGCGGGGGGCAGGGCCTACAGGGCAGGCCAGGGATCATTGAACCCTCGGCCCCCTGGGTCTGCCTAATCCAGCATTTTAATCTGCTGAGCTATCTGACCAGCCCAAGATTGTGTCTTAAGATGGGTATTATAATTAAATGGACAGGGGCTGGAGAGATGGCTCAGTGGTCTAAAGCACCTACTTGAAACAAGCTTGGCAAAGCACAGGGACCGCGGTTCGATCCCCAGCACCACATGCCAGCCAGACCCGCCCCCTGGTGGGCTGAGCTGGCCACACACACACACACAATAAATAAATGTAATAAATAAAAAATAAATATTTAAAATATATATATATATATATATATATATATATAATTAAATGGACAAAACTTTAAAAAATAGAACAGTGTATCTTTGGAGTAAATGTGTTGCTCACTTGGCAATCTGTTATTTAGATAAATGTTAATTTTATATTTATTTTATTTAGTCTTTTTCTGAGACAGTGTCTGGCTAGGCAGTTCAGGCTGGCTTTGAACTCACTTTGTAGCCCAGACTTGTCTCGAACTTGCAGTGATCCTCCTGCCTCAGCTTCCTGAGTGCTAGGATTACAGGTGTGTGCCACCAAGCCTAGCTCAAGTTTTCAATGTTAGAAATCCAATCTTTTAATCCCAATCTGATTTTAAAATATTCAAATTATCACAGTCTTATGAAAGAGTGTGCATTAATATTCATACCTCTGTCATCTTGGCATCTTGGCACTCCTTGCCGTTGACGATTGGAAGTGTTAACAATTTCATCCTTTCTGCGTGACTGTACGATGTGAATGGACTCCAAGTGTCTATCAAGAGCGGTGGAGATGTTGGCATGAAGGGGAGAGCTTCGGAGACGCTCCATTTTGCCTAGCAACGTCATAACCTGAGGAAACATTTCATATTTGGTAAGGCTTGTAACCCTACTGTCTGTCATGCTGTCTCCGCTAGTATAAACAAGCCCAAAGGAGATGGGAGCAGCAGTAGCCACTCAGTAAATAAATGCTTATCGTACTGTACCATGAGGATGGGGACAAATGGAAAATCAGACTTTTATCCCTACTTGGTATGTTCATTCTACAAACATCCAGCATTTCCATGCCACTGACTATAAATAGATCTGATACTGTTTTTGATAGATAAGAACCTGGAAAAAAGAGCACTACTAAGAGGTATAATCATCTGAGGGGAAGAGTTCTAGTTAAAGGAAGATGTATTAGTTTACTTCTAATCTCAACAAGTCCTGAGTCTCAAATCATTTCCTTTGTAGCAATCAGAAATGTTGAAAAAATAGTAATTTTAAGGCATCAAATACAGAAAGTCTTGATTCAAATTTATGTTGAAATACAAAAGTCCAGTAACTGTCCAAACTGCTAAGGAAAATTAGGAATCTCCTCAGTCCTGTCATGAATGAAGCATAAAGCCAGATGTGGTAGTGCATGCCTGCATTCCCAGCCCTCCACAGCCTATGGCAGGAGGATCACAAGTTTTAACCCAGCCTGGGCAATTTGGTAAGACTCTGGTCTCAAAATTTAAAAAAACAAAAACAAAACGAAAAATGGGTTGGAGATGCAGTTTGCTGTGAAGGCCTTGAGTTCAGTCCCCAGAACCAGAAAAAAACAACCAAAAAGGGGCTGGAGAGATGGCTCAGTGGTCTAAAGCACCTACTTGGAACAAGCTCGGCAAAGCACAGGGACCGCGGTTCGATCCCCCAGCACCACATGCCAGCCAGCCGCGCCCCCTGGTGGGCTGAGCTGGCCACACACACACACACACACACAATAAATAAATGTAAAAAAAAAAAACACAACCAAAAAACAGATAATGAAGACTAGTACGTGGAGTATATTATGGCTATGTTTTTTGGTACTGGGGATCAAACTCAGGACCTTGCATTTGCCAGACAGGGGCTTATGCTGATGAGCTATCTGCCTGGCTTCATGCCTTTGTTTCAAATTCTAAACTCGGAAAGCGTATGGAAAGAGAAATTTTTTAATTAAAATTAGTATCAAAATAATTACCTTTAAAAATGAAATGATTGAACAAGTCATATGAAAAATGGTGTTTAGTGATAGGAGAATGTTGGCAAAATAAGGCCCTGGCTGAATCACTCCTTAAATTACATTCAAGGTTTTGGCATTCCTTCTTCCGCTTCCCCCCCTCTTTGCAAACTAAGCTATTAAATGCTAACTTGCCCAGGCTGGGCTGAAATTTGCCAGTCTCCTGCCTCAGCCTCCCAGTGTGCTGGGATTAAAAGATGTGGCTTCATACAAGTTTCTTTGCAGTAAATATTTCAGGTATTAAATATTTTCTTGATGGAGGGGTGTGGTGATGCACAACTGTACTTCCAGCACTCAGGAGGCTGAGGCAGGAGGATTGTTGTGAGTTCAAGACCAGCCTGGGCTACAAAGTGAGCTGAAGGTCAGCCTGAGCTGCATAGCAGGACCCCGTCTCAAAAAAAAAAAAAAAAAAACCAAAAAAGTTTCCTGCCCACATGGTGGTGCAGCTGTGTAATCCCAGCACTTGGAAGGCTGAGGCAGGGGAATTGGTACAAGTTTGAGACCAGCCTGGGCTGCAAGGTGAGCTTAAGGCCAGCCTGAACTGCACAGTGAGACCCTATCTCAAAAACACACACACACAAATTTTACTGCCAACTGTTTTTGAGAGGCAAACAAAACAAAAACAATAGGGTGTCTCCTTCCTGCCACATCACAAACTATTTCTCCTTGCCTCAGAGCCAGCAACAGTGAGCTAAAATAAACTCTTTCTCCTTAAAGAAAAAAATAAATAAAAGTACAAGTACACCCAAAAAACTCCATGGTGTGGTTATGATAAAAAGTAGGAAATAGATGAGCTAGGTCTGGTGACACATGACTGTGATAACCAGCACTTGGGAGGCTGAAGTAAGAGGGATCACTATGAGTTTAAGGCCATTTTGGACTGCACGGTAAGTTCAAGGCCAGCCTTAACTACATAGTGAGGCCCTACTTCCAAAAACCAAATGATTAATACAATACTCTTATCACATATGTTGATCTTTCTTTTCTTTTTTTAAAATATATTTGTTACAGGGTCTCACTATGCAGCTTGGACTTGTAGTGATCCTCCTGTTTTCAGCCTCGCCGGCGCTGGGATTACAGGTGTGCACCACCACACCTGGACTTGGTCGCTGGCTCAGTTTACCTGGTAGGGGAGCTGGCATGGCATGTGGCATGTGCTAGGGATGGAACCCAGATCCCTGTGCCTGTAGGCGCTTAGTCCCCTGAGCTATCTCACTGGCCCTATATATGCTGATAATCCCTAATGTGGCTTTTATTCACTGATAAAGATTATCTGTTTTGTTGTATGTTTTTCTCAGACATCAACTTTTGTTTGTGGATTTTTTTAAACCAGGAATTGCACTTAGGACCTGTGCTTGGCAGGCAGGCGCTGCGCTGCTGAGCTGTATCCCCAGCTCTTCAGCTTTTATTTGGAACACTGCAAATGTATAAAAAGAGCAAGGTTAAAAAAAAAAAAAAAAAAAAAATCTACGTACTCTAAGTTACTTAGAAAATTCTAGGAAATTAAAAGAAATAATAGGTATAATCATTCAATGAATTACAACATGATTTAACATCAAGATTCTTCACAATATTTGAAGTGATACCTTAATTTTCTAAAACAAAGCTATTTTTTAAAATGATGCATACACTGTAGCTTCTTAGTATTAAATATATTGCTAATTATACTTCAGGTGTGTTGAATAACTCAGGATGCAAGTTAAAGTGAGGCATAGTGTTACACACCTATAACACCAACCCTCTGGTTTGCTAAGGCAGGGGGATAGCAAGTTCAAATGCAGCCTGGGCTTTTTTTTTTTTTTTGGTACCAGGAATCCAACTCAGGACTTTGCACTTGCCAAGCAGGTGCTGTGTTGCAGAGTTAGATCTCTGGCCAGCTTGGGCATTTTAACAAGATCCTCTCCCAAAATTTAAAAAAGGGCTTGGGACACAGTTCAGTGGCAGTGCCCTGGATTCTACTCCCAGTCCTCTGCCATCCCCCAGGTGCAGGCTAGGCATGCCTGGCGGTGCGTGCACGCCTGTAATCTCAGCATCCCCGCTGCTCTGGAGGTTAAAGAAGGAAGATAGCAAGTTTGAGTCCCACCCACCTTTGTCAAGTCAGACCTTGCCTCAAAATAAATGAAAAGAGCTGGAAGCAGGGGATTTAGCTCAGTGGCAGAACAGTCCTGAGTTCAATCCTCAGTACTAAATAAAATTTTAAAAACATTGAAAAAAGAAAAATGTGATAATTCCCAGTTAATTTACCTTCTCATAAGATAAAAGCACACCTTGCTCATCGAGCTAGAAAAGTTTTTTTTTTTGTTTGTTTTTAGTAAGGGTCTACAGTATCTCAGGGTCTCACTACTGATTCTTAGTGATCTGCCTGTGTTCATTCTCCCAAAGAGCTGGGATTACAGGTGTGCACCACCATGCCCAGTCTCAGTCGCTCTCTCTGTGCACCCAAGGCGGAGTCGGCATGGCACACCAGGACCAGGGGTTGAACCCTAGCCGCTGCATCTGCCTAAGCAGGCGCTTTAATCCACTGAGCTATTTGGCCGGCCCTGAAAACAAGTTTTTGAGCCTAACAGTTGTCCCTATAAATAATACTCAAAATGCTGGACATAGTAGCAGTGACTGTAATGCCAGTACTCAAGAGGCTGAGGCAGGAGGATCACCTAGGCTACATAGTGTGTTCAAGGCCAGACTAAATTACATAGTAAGACCTAGTCTCAACAAAACAAAACCCACAACATCCTCCCCCCAAAAAAACCAAAATGGACTTTGTTTTTAAGAACATTCTGCAGAATATGGTGACACATGCTATAATCGTATTCAAGAGTCTGAGGTAGGAAGATCCAGGCCAACCTGAACAACACAAAGCAAGATCCTGCCTCAAAAAATTAAAATATTCTTTCGAGGATTAGCGCCACTGCTATGTTTGAAGAAGAATCATTTAAGTTACTAAAATTACTTTTTAGGGCTGGTGAGATGGCTCAGTGGTCTAAAGCACCTACTTAGAACAAGCTTGGCAAAGTACAAGGGACCACGGTTCAATCCCCCAGCACCACATGCCAGCCAGCCCTGCCCCCTGGTGGGCTGAGCTGGCCACACACACACACATAAATAAATAAATAAATAAATAAATAAATAAAAATAAATAAAATTACTTTTTAAATGATTTCAGTTGTACTATTTTCCTTTTCCTAAATAGTAACTATTGTTCTAAAACCAAAAATGGAAAAGAATATATTTCAGTTATATGTAAATAAATTTAAAAATCCTTCAGAAATCTAACATGCTTTAATGTTTAATATGTTATCAAGTAACTTAAAGGTCCACTGTTGGATGTTTTTACAGCTTACTCTCGCCTGTTCTCGAAGTTCATCCACAATTAAGCGATCAACTCTAGAAGGGTTGGAGGTCAGCCTTGGAATTGGAGTGTTGTTAGTACTGGATACTTTTTTTCCTGGATAATTCTTAGCAAGGGCTAATTCAGTCTGTAAAAAAAAATAATGTAACTTTTAGATACATAGTTTTCTAAGTATAATTCAACTGTGATTAATATTTTTTAAAGTCCTAAGAAATAAAATCAATCTACGGCCATACCACCCTGAACGTGCCCAATCTCGTCTGATCTCGGAAGCTAAGCAGGGTCGGGCCTGGTTAGTATTTGGATGGGAGAAATAAAATCATCCCTTTAAGAAAATTCTGGCTTAATACCAAAAGGCAGCAAGTATAAACCATAGTGTGACAGTATTTTTCTGTTATACTTAATACATATAAAAGACTCATACAGTTTTCATACTAAAAAATTAAAAGAAACAATTCAGGAAAATAATCTGCAATACAGACAAACTTTAAAAATTAGAATATATCATGTACAGATACAAATTCCCCATGAGTATGATCATTAAGTATGATCAAACTATCAATAAACTTAAGTTTAAAAATTAGAATATTGATAATTATTTTATTTATTTGCAGAACCGGGGATTGAACTCAGATCCTTGCGTTTGCCAGCCAAGCGCTTATCCTACTGAGCCATCTCCCCGGCCCCTGATAATTATTTTAAAACTCAAGCTTTTAGTCTTTAACCTAGCTAATTCCTTGTCATGAAATTTAAAAACTGTGCATCATAAAAGAATTCACCATAGAATAAGGCATTTTCAAGCTACACTAGAGTGAGCAAAGTAGACTGGCAGAGCCGACCCACTCTCCTAGGTGGACAGCTGGCTTACCTTCTTCCTCTCCTTTTCTAGTGCTCTCCATTGCTCATAGCATTCTTCTAGACGAATATGGAGTTCACTGGCTGGTCCACTACGGGTTTTAATTGGTCTTTGAAATCCAAAAGTCGGCACAAAACCAGAAAAGGAACTATCACCATATATCATATCATTAAAATAAGGGTATAAATGGCTTAGGTCATCATAGGAAAATAAGTCATAGGATTCCAATGGTGGAAGACCTGAATGACCAAATGGGTGAGTGGATCTTAGGGAAAACCCATTTGAACCAAGTTGTTGAAAACCCTGATTATGCCTTAGATCTCCCATCATATAACTATTAGAGAGGCATGATGCCTGTGTGCGAGTCACACGGCTATTAACATTATTGTCTCCACTTCCTTGTCTGTGGCTATTAAAATGCCCCTGTGCCTCCAACAGCTCTAGGTATGTATTTGGAGATAAGCCATCTAAGTGCTTTGGACATTCGTTAGGGTCATGATGTCCACTCTGGGGTTTAGCTTGAAAATTATGTTTGTTTACATTTTCAGTGATCCCATACTGCTGAACTGAATAATTATCACAAAATCCATTTGGCTGCTTTATTTTCTTATCCATGACCAATTCAAAGAGATTTTCTTCTCCAGTTTTTGTCAGTCCTTCCATGTGATTGGTAGATTGAATTCTTTCTGCACCATTGTAATTGAAATCAAAAGTAGAAAATGGTGAAGAGTTTTCTTGGCAATACTTCTGCAATAAATTGCTGCTTGGGGTTAAATTTGTGGTGGATGGCTGGGGGAAATCTGAAGAATGGTTAGAACCTTTTGGAGCTGCACTTAAATGACTATTTAATTTCATCAAGTTACCTTGATTTCGATACGGAATAGCAGTGTTATTTTTTGTTTGAACATTCATCCAGGTGGGTCTGTTTAAACTGATACCTCCTGCAGCTGTTGCTGAGTGTGATAATAAATTCACTGATTTAAAATACTCAGAATTTGGGAGCTCAGGTTTAGCAAATTGCTGCTTTTCTGTGACATTAGCAAACTCATTATTAGCTGGACAAGCAGTGTGAGATTTCAGTCCATATTCTGACTTCAAGGCAAAATCCGCAGTGAATCCTGTTTCCTTTGTAAATGGTTTTTCTGCCAGATGTAGTGTAGGTTTTGGAAATGTGAAATTCTGCTGGTCAGATATTGTGTCTTCCATTTTTTTCTGATTTGATGATTTAACCTGAAATAACTTAGTATAGGCATCTGTTTCTACAGTTGGTGTTTCAGGTGTGCCATTGGCTAATTTTTTACCATCTTGGACACTAAAATTTGAGCATTTATTAAGCTTAGCCTTATTAGGATGACCATATTCTGGGTATCTGCAATAATCTGCATTTTCGCTGTATCTGTTAAATTGGGAAAGAAACATCTCTGCCCTTTTTTGTTGTAATGGTGCCTCAAGACCTTTAGCAAATATCTTCTCTCTTCCATATGGGTAAGTATCAATTCCTGATTCTTTCACAATATCAGACAGACAAGTTTGAGGTGAAAAACAGTTCTTGATAAATGGATAGTCTTGGAATGTTGCCTTAGCTGTATCATTTGTCTGAATACTGTAACAGTTAGAATGATCACTTCGTGAGGGATACATCCATTGTTCATCTAGGTCTAAACCAGTAAATCCATGATAGAGTTCATCTATTTTTTGTTGTGGTGTGAGATTACTATTATGCAGGTATTGTTTTTCCACTGCTGATATGGATTCACCACTATAAAAAGCCTGCTGAGAGACTGCTGTATCTATTGGCCTTTTGGTTTCTGGTAAGAGGTCATGGTGGTCTACAAATCTGCTTGTATTCATTGGCCAAACTGACTTTAAATTGGAGGAGCAGGTCCTAGAACAAGTAAATATATTTAATTACAATTTAAGTTTTAAAGACATTTCACCAGTAAAAAAGATAGAAAAGATTTTGCCCTACCTTCACTATTTTCAGATCTTGACTTACAATCTACCATCATCACATGAAATGTATTGTGTTCTGTATAAACAATCATGCACTGAATACTCTTCAGTTAACAACAGACCACATATGCAATGGAGCTGAAAATTTCCTGTTGCTCAGTGACACATAATCCTTATAGTAGCACTGTGGCCTAAGGCATCCCTAGGTGTTTATGGTGCTAGTGTAAACTAACCTATTGCACTACTAGTCATGGAGAAGTGTAACACAATTATGTATAGTATATACTATTGGATAATTGTTATGAATCACTTTTTTACTTGTTTGTGTATTTACTATTTGTTTTATTTTATTTTTGCAGTCCTAGGTTTTACTGTTTGTTTGTTTGTTTGTTTGTTTGTTTGTTTTTGGTTGAATTGTTTTTTAGGGGAGGTTTATTTTTAGTTTTTGGTGCCGAGGACCAAACCCAGGGCTTCCAGCTTGCTAGGAAAACATTCTACTGCTGAGACAAATCCCTAGCCCCTTTTGCAGTACTAGGGATTGAACCCAGGGCTTTCACACTAAGCTACATTCCTAGCTCCCACCTCACCTCCCCCTTTTTTTTGAGACACGTTCTTGCTGTGTAGTGCAGGCTGACCTTGAACTCACAGCAATTCTTTTGTCTCAGCTTCCCAAGTACTGATATTACAGGCATGTGCCATTATGTCCTGCCCCCAGCTCTTTTTTCTTTATTTTGTTACGAGGTTTTGCTAAATTGCCCTAGTTGATTTTTTTTTTTTTTTTTTTTGTGGCTGGCTCATCCTGCCCTGGGGGCGGGACTGGCACAGCATGTGGTTTGGGGGGGTTGTGCTTGCTTAAGCTTGCCTACAGTTGAGCTATCCGCTGACCCATTGGGCTTGAACTTTTGATCCTCCTTCCTCAACCTCTCAGGGTGATGGGATTAAAGGTATGCCCCACCACATCTGGCTTTTACTGTTGTTTTAAAATGTATATGTAAAATCATGTTATATTGCACTGGTTGAGTCAAGAGGCCATGCTGAGTGACTAGCCTATAGCATGTGTTTGTGTACTTCGATAGTTTGAATGACAACAAAATCATTTAATAATGCACTGCCCAGAGTCTCACCATCATTAAGCAACCCATGACTGTGTACTCTATGTCTTCATTGTACTTTGCCAAGAGGTATTAACTAAGGCCTTCGGGCTGGTGGCTTGGGGTTCTTAGATGATTGTTTATCATAAGTAGAGAATAAGAAAGTTTTTCCTTTGATTAAGTACTGTTGACCACAGGTTTTTTTAATGAAAAAAAGAGGTGTTTTGCTTAAAGTATGTTTAAAATCGGTTGCATATGTGTAGCATATTTTCATGTTTATGCAATGGGCGTTTTGGCAATATGGTTTCCACACCCAATTAAAACAATATTTAAAACTACCACATGAATAAAATCCACATATATTTTTTTTTGTTGTTGTTGTTTTTAATTTTTTTTATTTATTAGAGAGAGAGAGAGAGAGTGGTGTGTGTGTGTGGCCAGCTCAGCCCACCAGGGGGCGGGCTGGCTGGCATGTGGTGCTGGGGGATTGAACCGTGGTCCCTGTGCTTCGCTGAACTTGTTCTAAGTAGGTGCTTTAGACCACTGAGCCATCTCTCCAGCCCACCACATATATTTTTGTAATGACAAATAAATTTTATTCTTTGAGATCTATGTATAAAATCTTCTTGGAGTTACACTCTTTAAGCCAAACTTTAGCTCATGAACTCAAGGGAAATAGCTCTAAATTATACAGGAATGAATTTTCAAATGAAAGTTTTTTAGCAAAACCTTAGGTTGGATTTCAATTGTGGCAACTACAGTAAAATCAAGGCTCCTAACAATCAATACCTGCAGTAAGATGTCTATGTCAGATGACCCAATATTAAGTAAAAGTGTAAGTTAATAAACAGGGTAACCTAATGTATGTGAATTTAAAGGCTTATTAGTATACCATAAAGCTTATATACCATACTAACCCTTCAGGAAAATACGACTGCGATTTATCTTGTTCTTCCAAAATGTTAGACACAAGTCCATATAAGTCTGTTTCACTGCCATAGTCATTTCTTTCAGTTTGAATCCTAAAAATAAGTGAGTATGATGTAAACTATTTTATTCATGTTAAATACAATATACTGATTTCTCCTTCCAGACAAAGTCTATTATTTTTTCTCTGGTATAGTTAGATTGACACAATCACTTCAAATAGAGAGGGAATCTGTTGATACCCGCTCCTGTGTACTAGGCATTATTCAGATAGAGAGGGAACAAGAACTAAAGAGGGGCCGGGGAAATGGCTCAGTAGAATAAGTGCTTCCCTGGCAAGCACAAGGGCCTGAGTTCCACCCAAAAAAACAAAACAAAACAAAACAAAACAAAAAAAATCCTAAAGAATACTTACTATTTTGGCATGGTACCTATCCTATATAAATGGTCTCTCCTATATCTACTTCTTAATGTGTACTTACCTCTTCTTCCTTAGCCCGTGCTCTTCATTTCATGTGGCCAGCAGATGAGCTGCAGTATCACAGAGAGGATGTTTCAAAGCTCCTCCTAAAAGTGTGTCTGCTTCTGTGATTCTTCATTCACTCTGTCCTCATATGCTCAGATTTTTCACCTTATAACTTAAAGACCACATGAACCTGCTGCTCTGTTTTGGGACTCTGTATTAAATATCACATAACAAAGGGCCAGCTTAATAGCTCAGCAGATTAAAGCACCTGCAAGCAGGCACAGGGTCTGGGCAATTGAGACTGGGCGTGGTGACGCACTCCTGTAGTCCCAGCTCTTGGGAGGCTGTAAACAGGCAGATCACTACAAGTCTGATCTAGTAGTGGGACCCTGAACACCCTGTAGACCCTTCCCTAAAATACAAATAAGTAAATATCACCTAACAAAGCGAAATGTCAAATTATGGTCATTGTACTTTCTATGGAAATTTTGCAATTGTCCTTAAAATAAGGTAGATTGGAAGGCTATCCTTAAATCCTTGCCAAAGTAGTGACTAGTTGAGAGTCGCATGCTCTTGAGATTGCACTAATAATGTCTAAAAATATAAGATGAAAAAAACCTAAGCACATTGGTAACTGCACTTTTACTTTTTTTTTTTTTTGCTGATTCCTTGAAAACATATTTTTATTTATTTGTTTATTTATATATTTATTTTGTCTTTTTGTGAAAGGGTCTTGTTGCTATCCAGTTCAGGCTGGCCTTAAGCTCACTTTGTAGCCCAGGCTGGTCTTCAAGGATTACAGGTGTGTGTTACTATGCCCTCCCAGCTTAACCGTTTGTTTTATTTTATTTTTTATTTTTGCAGAACCAGGGATTAAACTCAGGCCCTTATGCTTGCCAAGCAAGTGCTTATTCTACTGAGCTATCTCCCCGGCTGGGGTAGGTTTTTTTAAAAGTAACTTCTTGCTTGCTTTGTTTTGTTTTGTTTTCCTGCAGTTGAATTTAGGACCTTGTACTTGCCAGGCAGGTGCTGTGTGACACTGAGCAATATCCCTGGCCCACTTTTTGCTTTCTAAATATTTTATTTCCAACATTTCAAAGTGTTGGAATTTTCTAAAATAAAACTATCAGCTGGGTGTGGTGATGCATGCCTGTAATCCCAGCACTTAGGAGGCTGAGGCAGGAGAATTGATGCAAGTTCCAGATCAGCCTGTGGGCTACAAAGTGAGTTCAAGACCACAGTTCTGGTTGTCAAAACACCAAAACAAAAAAATATATTTTTTTGCTTTTTAATAATTATTTTTCTAATTTTGTCAATTTCCCATAGCACCTTGGCAATGTTGAAAACATACAAATACAAGGATGTACCCATTGTAACATTTTATGCGTGAGCATATGTTATACCACTGGGCAGGGGGCAGTTTTGACAACAGAAACAAACCTAAGTGATTCATAAAATGGAAGTCAAAACTGATTCTGATTCACCACACCCCAACATTTGAAAGGTGTCACTTGAGACACCTAGTTCATGTTAAAAACACAACACTGATGTTGATATTTTTCTCCATGTACTAATCAATGTTCTATCGAAAAACTGAAAATAAAACTATTTAATACACTGCCACTAATTGTCTGAGTTGTATTTTTACAAATTAAATCAAAGATTCATAAAATTTCCTAGCTTTTAAGAATGAACATGAAGTTATCAGGTGAATTTCCAAAGAGAATTGATTAACTTAAAAAAAAAAATCACTACCTTAAAATGTCATTTAGCTAATGAAACAAATGTCTGTGTCTTTTTGTTCTTTTTTTGGTCTGGCTCAGGGTGCCTTAGAGCAGGTCTGGTGGGGCATGTGGAGCTGGAGATCAAACCACAGGCCCCTGCACCTGACTGAGTTTGCCCAAACAGGTGCTTCAAACAACTGAGCTAACCCATGAGCCCCTGCAAAGATTTAATATAAAAGTTTTTTCTCCAATAACATATTTGTATATTATTAGAAAAATATTCAATCTAACATATACCAACTATTAATAGTTATTGAGGGAGGAGGAGGAGGCAGGGTTAAAGTAGATTTTTACTTGTATAAAGTTAGAATTCTTTTAGTAGCACATACCAACTTAAAACACTTATTTTTTGTAAGATTATATGTTATAGTCTTTCTAATACAGTAAAATCACTGTTAAAGGCTTTATCGAGGATTTCTTAATAGCATCTTTGAGTAGAATTGAGCAAATAACTTTCCTTGTTAAACTAAAGACCTATAAACCCTCCCATATATGTAGTTAAGATAAAGATAGCTGTCACTTGCCTAATATCCCTTAACATCCTATAGTTCCTCTTCTGTAACCCACATTATAGTGCTTGGTATGCCACTGTCACCATCGTTGTCAACATTACTATAAAATTATAAGCACAGGTATGATATTTTCTCTGTCCAGTAGGAGAAGATCTTAATATATAGTTGCCCCTTTTTATTTGTGCAATAGAAAAAACCTTTGAAATTACTAAAAACTTAGAATTGGATTAAAAAGTCTGTGTGGTGGTGCATATCTGCAATCTCAGCATTTGTGAGACAGACGGGAGGATCATCATAAGTTTGAGGCCAGCCTGGGCTGCATAGTTGATTCCAAGCCAACCTGAGCTACATAGCAA
>NW_004524632.1:12133679-12135334 GCF_000260255.1 Octodon degus | reverse complement strand
TAAATAAAAATAAAAATTTTAATTCTAATATGTTGTCCTTGGAGGAACTTAAGATTTGTGTACTAAACATTCCCTAAAATATTAACAAATAAACTAAAAACTATGCACAAATAACTCTAGGTTAGGCATTTATTTATTTGTACTGGGAGTCAAACTCAGGACCTTGTTCTTTTTTTTTTTTTTTTTCCTGGAACCAGGGATTGAACTCACACCCTTGCGCTTGCCATGGAAGCGCTTATTCCATTGCACCATTTCCCCGGCCCTGGACTTTGTTCTTGACAGGTAGATCCTTGTGTCACTGACTTATCTCCCCTGCTAGATTAGGCTTTCTTCAAAGTTTGGTAAACATAAAAATGTAATGCCACAATATTGAAATGCTCCTTAGGGAACAAAGTACACCTTTGTTCTTTTGTTCCAATGTAATTTTTTTTTTACTCTTAAGAGACAGTGTTTCATTATACAGTTCAGGCTGGCCTCGAACTCAAAGTAACCCCTTGTCTCAGCCTACCAAGTGTGAGAATTATAGGTGTGCGCCACTATGCCTAGCTTTGTTCCTATGAAATTAAATTTAAGGACACTTCATTTTGCTTGAGAAATCTAATGTATTACTTTACCTGTTCTTTATATTGATCTGAGAATTAGAAGGTTGTTTAATATCATCTCCATAAGTGGACCATGGTGGATAGAAAAGTGATGAATCTATAGAACTTGCATATTCTGTTGATGAAGAAAGTGGAGTGTAGGTCTGTCTTAGATCTACATTGTCTTCGTTCTGAAATTTTAAAGACAATTTGTATATTATACATGTTAAAATTTTCATTTATTATATATTAACAAAATAACAAATCTGAGGAAACAGCACAGGTATTACAGGAGAATTACACTTAAATCCAGACAAAGTACTTGAGCTTACTTTATTTTTTTTGATACCAGGAATCAAAATCAGGACCTTGTGCTTGCTAGGCAGGCACTTATGCCGCTGAGCTAGCTCCCCAGCTAAATTTTATTATTTATTTATTTTGGTATTGAGCTTACTTTATACAAGGGGCTGGCCAACTCTTCTGTAAAGCCCAGAGAGTAAATATCCAGGCTTTGCCAGCCATAAAGTTCTGTTGAAATTTGTCAACTCTTTTTCTGTCATCAAAACAACCAAGCAATATATAAGCAAATGGACACATACATGGTTTCAATGAAACTTTATTTATAAGACAGGCACTGGTCAGATCAGTCCCCATTGCTGATACCTGGTTTAAAGAAGCTATTAGCCAAGGAGGAGGAGGAGGGGGTATGGAGCCCTGAGACAAAGAAAGATGAGGAAGAGGAAGAGAAGGATCTGACAGGATGAAAACCCCACAGACAGGAGGCAGCAGTTGGACTACCCAAGAGATGGAAAGAACCACTAGTTTTAGGCCAACCTGCACTATGTAGTAAGTTGAAGGCTAGCCTGAACAGTACAGTGAAATCCTATCTCAACAAAAATGAATGAAATAAAACACCTATAATTACTATAGTTTTTAGGGCCATCCAGATAGCTCAGCAAACTAAAGCACCTGCTTAGGGGCTGGAGAGATGGCTCAGTGGTCTAAAGCACCTACTTGAAACAAGCTTGGCAAAGCACAGGGACCGCGGTTCGATCCCCCAGCACCACATGCCAG
>NW_004524632.1:12128640-12133494 GCF_000260255.1 Octodon degus | reverse complement strand
ATGCCAGCCTGCCCCAGAGATGCACCGAGACAGTGATTGAGACTGGGTGTCATGACACACGCCTATACTTTCAGTGCTTGGGAGGCTGAAAACAGGAGGATAACTAGGAGTCTGATCTGTGTAGTGAGGCCCTATAGACCCTGTAGTAAATTAAAAAACAATTACTATAGTTTTAATATTTTCAACAAACTATATGTGGATACTAGTATCTAGCACTGTTTTAAATAAATCATATTAATGCTTCATATATATGTGTGTGTGTGTGTGTGTGTGTGTGTGTGTGTGTGTGTGTATGTGTCTACCTATCTATCTATATTGGTACTAAAAATCTAACTCAGGACCTTACACTTCCCAGGCAGGTACTGTGCTGCTGAGCTGTGTCCCTGGTCCCCAATCTTTGTTGTTATTTTTTTTTCTTTTTGGTGGAACCGGGGATTGAACTCTGACCCTTACGCTTGCCAGGGAAGCACTTTTTCTACTGAGCCATCTCCCCAGCCCCTGCAATCTTTGTTTTGAAAAATACATTTGTATAGAATTTTTCAAGCTGGGTATGGTAGCACACTGTCTCAAAAAGACAAAGGAAAAAAAAAAAAAAAAAGGAGCCAGGGAGATGGCTCAGTGGAATAAGTGCTTGCCTGGCAAGTACAAGGTCCTATGTTCAATCCTTGGTACTGAAAAAAAAAAAAAAAATTCAATTCCCTTGCAAGCACTTATTCTACTAAGCTATCTCCCTAGGCCCCACATATATTATTGATTACTGTGTTTGGTCAACACTGTAACATTGGTTGCCTTTCTATTTTTAAAACTAGAAAACTTGCAATGTATTAATTATTGTTTTGTTTTGTTTTTTTGGTACCAGGAATCAAAATCAGGACCTTGTACCTGCCAAGTAGCTGCTGTGCTGCTGAGCTATATCTCCAGTTTTCTATTATTTTGTTATGAAATTCTGTTTTTCCTTTTTTCAATAAAAAAAAACCTAGAAAACAGACAACTTACTCAACCAATACATGATAAAAATTAAATCAGGAGCCTACACCTACCCAATGGCCTTTTTTTTTTTTTTTTAGCAGTGTCTTTTAATTTTCAGTAAATTGTCTATTTCTAAGGGATATTCTAAAATTGAATTGATATATAAAATGTTATGATCTTGGGGGGCTGGGGAGATGGCTCAGTAGAATTAGTGTTTCCCTGGCAAGCTCAAGGGCCTGAGTTCAATCCCCGGTTCCACAAAAATAAATAAATTATTAATAATAATAATAAAATGTTATGCTCTTCAGAAATTATAAGATGTTACAATTAAAATACCCTATGAACTCATTTTCTTTTTTTTCATGATGTGAGTAAAGTTAAGTTTAAATTTTAAGATAATGAATTACATGGGGCTGGGGAGATGGCTCAGTAGAATAAGCACTTCCCTGGCAAGCATAAGGGCCAGAGTTCAATCCCTGGTTCCGCAAAAAAAAAAAAATAATAATAATGAATTATAACCCTCCTTCCAAATAGAACTGAGATGCTGTGAAAACAATGTAAAGTAGAAGGAATTTAATGAACAGAAAGAGATTAAACTAGGAAGTGTCTCTTTAAAGAATTCTGAAAGTGGGGCTGGGGAGATAGCTCGGTGGTATAAGCAATTGCCTGCCAAGTGCAAGGTTCTGAGTTCAATCCCAGGTACTGAAAAACACAAAAAATCTTAAAGTACAGATTTACAATTTTTAACTCTCTCAAAAAAGGACCTATTAAATCCCAAGATTTAGTAACTATAAATATCCTAACCCTAACATAACCATAATTAAAATAATTTTCCTTATAAGTATAAAAGAGATGTAATTATGGGTATGTGTTGTTTAGGGAGGGTGCGGTTTTCCTGATAGGGAATGAATTCCACACCCCATATCTCACCTATGCTCTGTCACTAAGTTATGCCTCCAGCACCCCAAATGTGTTTTTTTAAGGTACTGGGAATCAAATGCAGGTGTTCTCTACCACTGAGTCTGTAAGTTGCCCACAATTGTCTTGAACTTGCACTCCTCCTGCCTCAGCCTCCAGAGTTGATGGGATTATAGGTGTGCATCACAAAGTCCAGCTTTTTTTTTTTTTTAAAGACAGTCTCAGTATACTGCCCAAGCAACCTTGAACTCCTGGTTCAAATGATCTTCCTGCTTCAGCCTCCCAAATAGTTAATACTACAGGCATATTTAACAATGTACTTGGCTAAAAATATTTTTAAGTGCTTTTCTTTCTTTTTTTTTCTTCCCTGTATTTTAGGGAAGGGTCTGTAGGGTGGTCAGGGTCTCATTACTAGATTGGACTGGCAGTGATTTTCCTGTTTACAGCCTCCCAAGTGCTGGGATTATAGGTACGTGCCATCACGCCTAGTCTCAAGAGTGTCCCGGGGGTGGGGCAAGCATGGCAAGCCCAGGGATTGAACCCCCAGCCCTGTGCCTGCTTGCAGGCGCTTTAATCTGCTGAGCTATTTGGCCAGCCCTAGTGCTTTTATTTTCTTAATCAAAATTTATAGGGCTGGGGAGATAGCAGTCTAAGCACCTGCTTGGAAAGTGCAAAGACCTGGGGCTGGTGAGATGGCTCAGTGGTCTAAAGCACCTACTTAGAACAAGCTTAGCAATGCACAGGGACCGCGGTTCAATCCCCCAGCACCACATGCCAGCCCTGCCCCCTGGTGGGCTGAGCTGGCCACACACACAAATGAAATAAATAAAAAATTAAAAAAAAAAAGAAAGTGCAAAGACCTGGTTTCAATCGCAGGTACTGCATCCCTTGCTGACACTGGGTGTGGTGGTGCGGGCCTGTAATCCAAGGGCTTGGGAGGCTGAAAACAGGAGGATCACTACAAGTCTGATCTACCTAGTGAGACCCTATAGACCCTTTATCCCCTGTACAAAATGCATTAAAAAAAAAAAAAAAAGTTCTCAACAGGCAATATTAGTGGGATGTGGTAGTATGTACCTGTAAGTATTCCAAAGCTTCAGGCAGAGGGATTGCCACAAATATAAGGCCACCCTGGTGACAGTGAATTCAGGGCCAGCCTGATACACTAAGACCCTGTCTCAAAAAAGCAACAAACAGGCTGAGTAGATAGCTGGGCCATCTCAGTGCCTGCATGGCAAGCCAAAGGGCTCAGGTTTGATCCTCAGTACCACATGCCATGCTGGCCCCAGAACCCTGTGCGTGCCTGGCTGGCCACTGAAACTGGACATGGTGACACACACCTCTAATCCCAGTGCTGGGTACAGCATGTACCACCATGTCCTCTTGGTCTCTGTGGCCAGAGGCGGGCTCAGTGCGTTTAAGGGCAGGGCCAGCACAGCCTGTGGTGCCAGGGAAGCAAACCCGGGTTGGTCCCTGCATTTGCCTAAGCCAACACAATAAACGATTTTTAAAAATTAAAAAACAAACAAAACCCCCAGGACTAGGGAGATGGCTTAGAGGCATAAGTGCCTACCTGGCAAGCACAAGGCCCAAGTTTGATCCCCAGAACCCAGGTGTGCCTTGCTGGTCCTAGAACCAAGGCATGGTGACGCACACCTGTAATCCCAGCACTTGGGAAGTTGAGAGAAGAGGATTGCTAGGAGTTTGAGATCAGCCTGGGGGTTACAAAATGAGCACAGAGCCAGCTGAACTGCATAGTGAGACCCTGTCTCAAAATAAATAACAACAAAAAAACAACAAACACACAGAATTAAGGAAGGAGAGGTTTACTTCGCTCTCAGTGTGTGCAGGTTTCAGTCTATAATCAGCAGTCTCCAAGGCAGGGTGGCGTGGTAGAGTGGCAACAGTTTAGGTGGCAGAAGATGGCAAAAACAAGAGCAAACCTCTTTCTTTCCCTTATATTATAAGTACAGTGTCCTCACTCCCAGGGTGGGTGCAGCACTCATACCACTTCTGTGCCCTCCTCTTGCACAGGATGAGGATGTTTACAAAGTAAGGACCCTGGCCCCTGCTGAGTGCCATTTTATTTTGTTCTTTTAGGCACTGAAAAGTCAACCTGTATGCAAGCAATGACCATCCTGTCAATGAAGACCATGCCCTGCAAATCATAACATTTCCTACTTGATTGATTCAGTTCTCTATGCAGGGCCCAAATGCCTAGCAGCAGATAGAGAAGGGATGGTGAAGGAGAAAAGGGGAAGGAAAGTAAGAATTAGAATATGTTATGTAGGGGCTGGCAAGATGGCTCAGTGGTCTAAAGCACCTACTTGGAACAAGCTTGGCAGAGCACAAGGACCACATGCCAGCCAGCCCCGCCCCCTGGTGGGCTGAGCTGGCCACACACACAATAAATAAATAAATAAATGTTTAAAAAAAAAAAAAAAGAATATGTTATGTACCTGTACCAACTCCCCATGATGAATGTTATCATTATGTACTGCAAACATGTGCTAATAAATTTTTTAAATGGGGTTTCTAAAATCCAGTCTCCATGAATACTTATCTAAGTGTAAAAAGTGATAGTATTTGTATCAGATGAGCATTCACTCTGCAGAAACACATCTGAAACTTTGATTTTACAAAGTAATAATAATTAATATTTATTGAGGTGCAGCCGCGGCTCTATGATCTCTCCCTAGAGCCCGGGCCGTTTCGGGTAGTTGCTGGGGTTCCGTGGGTTGCCCGGCCCGGAGCAGCTGGGACATGGAAGAGTTTGATTCCGAAGACTTCTCCACCTCGGAGGAGGACGAAGACTACGTGCCGTCGGGTGGAGAGTATAGTGAAGATGATGTAAGTGAATTAGTGAAGGAAGATGAAGTCGATGGTGAAGAGCAGACACAGAAAACCAAAGGGAAAAAAAGAAAAGCTCAGAGCATTCCGGCCAGGAAGAGAAAACAAAGTGGCTTC
>NW_004524632.1:12126648-12127665 GCF_000260255.1 Octodon degus | reverse complement strand
TTAATTTTAATTTTAATTTTTTGTAGAACCAGGGATTGAACTCAGGCCCTTGCACTTGCCAGGCAAGTGCTTATTCTACTGAGCCATCTCCCCAGCCTCAATATCCATAATATTATAATTCGTCTGCCTGTAACATATAACTATTCGTAAGTTAGGGAAACTGTGGCACAGAAGGACTTATGCTGAGTGTTATTCCAGAATATCTGTGAGTTATCAGGGTCACTACTAGATCGGACTCGTAGTGATCTGCCTGTTTACAGCCTCCCAAGAGCTGGGATTACAGGGGTGCGCCACCACGCCCAGTCTCAATTGCCATCTCAGCACACCCTGAGGGTGGGGGCCAGGCATGGCAGGCCTGGGGACTGAACCCCCGGCCCCTTCGCCTGCTTGCAGATGCTGTAAAAGCCTTTTCACAAAGGCTTTTGTCTTTAGAACTTTTCATAACCACAGTTTTTATCATAGGCCTATTATAACTTTTTGAGGATAGTCAAAGTGACATGAATACATTGTTCTGGAAATAAATGTTTAGACAAAAGGAATACTTTTCTGGTTGTGTAATAGTAAATGAGATAAACAAGTACATTTTTTTCAAGTACATTTTCCATTGTAAGGTAAGTTCAGGGGCTCAGGTAAAGTATGTGCACAGTATATGCAAGGCCCTGGGTTCAGTCTCCACAGTAAATGCAAGGCCCTGGGTTCAGTGTCCAGTTAAATCCCTTTAAAGTTTGTATTCTTGGGCCAGGGAGATAGCTCAGCAGCTTAAGTGCCTGCCTGACAAGTACAAGATCCAGAGTTCAACCCCCAGTACCAAAAATAAAGTTTGTATTCTTGGATAAGAAATTAACTGAAACAGGGGCTGGTGAGATGGCTCAATGGTCTAAAGCACCTACTTAGAACAAGCTAAGCTAAAGCAAAGCCCAGGGACCGTGGTTCAATCCCCCAGCACCACATGCCAGCCAGCCAGGCCCCCTGGTGGACTGAGTTGGCCACACACACACAAAATAAATAAATTAAAAA
>NW_004524632.1:12125460-12126023 GCF_000260255.1 Octodon degus | reverse complement strand
TGTGTGTGTGTGTGTGTGTGGCCAGCTCAGCCCACCAGGGGGCGCAGCTGGCTGGCATGTGGTGCTGGGGGATCAAACCGTGGCCCTTGTACTTTGCCAAGACTTGTTCCAAGTAGGTGCTTTAGACCACTGAGCCATCTCTCCAGCCCCATGAAATCTGGTCTTGAAAGTGAAAAGACCTGGGATTTAGGATTTGCCAATTTAGGATTTGCCGTGTAGGGCACAAACCAAACTCTCTGAGCCTTAGTTTTTCAGTCTGTACAGGGGACATAATATTATGCAAGATTATAATGTAGATTATACATAATAATATATTTCATTATATTGCTATAAGGGCCATCCAAATAGCTCAGTAGATTAAAGTGCCTGCAAGCAGGCAAAGGGACCAGGGGTTCAATCCCCAGGCCTGCCATGCTGGCCCCACCCTCAGGGTGCACTGAGATGTCAATTGAGACTGGGCGTGGTGGCACACCCCTGTAATCCCAGCTCTTGGGAGGCTGTAAACAGGCAGATCACTACAAGTTCGATCTAGTAGTGAGACCCTAAACACCCTGTAGACCCTT
>NW_004524632.1:12120626-12124485 GCF_000260255.1 Octodon degus | reverse complement strand
TCCGCTGAGCTATCTGGCCGGCCCTAAAAACATTGTTAAAGATGAGAGCAAAGAAACAACGAAATTGTTTCCTTTAAATTAACAAACGTATGTTTAAAGTGAAAAAAAAAATGTTTTTAATAAAATGACCTGGCTTCCTTAAAGAACACTGCTGAGCGGGCGGGCGCAGTGGCGCACACCTGTCCTCTCAGCACGTAAGGCTGAGGCAGGAGCACAAGTTTGAGCCCGCCTCGCCACTCAGCCAAAGCTTGTCTCAAAGTGAAACGGGACTGGGGGCTCAGCTCAGGGCCGGGGCCGGGATGAATCCCTGGTACCAAGACAAACAAGAATACCAGATTTCAGACCTCAGATACAGAGGGAAGATGGAAACTTGATCCTTAACTGGAGGCCGGGCCAGAGCCACGCTGCGCTGCGCGGACTTCAAGGGGACGGCGCCCACAGACCACCCCTCCGGCGCCGCGCAGGAGTCCCTGGAGCACCTGGTGTGGTGCTCCTCTAGGGACGGGGACGACGGGGGCAGGGGGTGTCGCCTACCACCCCTTCCCTGCCCCCCTTCCTCACGTCCTGTCAGGCCTCCCGGGCTCTCCTTCATCCTCCTCAGAACCTCCCTCCGCGTCCTCGCTGTCCTCCCTGTCCATCCTCCCGTCGGTCCTCCTCTCGGTCCTCTCAACCCTCCCTGTCCTCAGAGTCCTCCCGCTCCCCGCTGTCCCCACAGCCAGGTCCTGTCTTACCGCCGCCATTCGCAGCCACACCTCAGGCCCTTCAGGCCCTACCTCACCCCTGTGGGCTGTCCCCACGCTCACCTCCATGGCGGCCCAGCCTGCCCGCTCCTCAGACTCCACCGTCGAGGCCCGGCCCGCGGTGCACCCGGCGGCCGTACCGGGGTCTGTGGGCCGCGGCGGGCGGCGGGCAGCAGGCTGCAGAAGGAGGCCGGCAGGAGAGGCCGTGGCCGTTAGGCCCGGGGCTAGCGACCCGCACGCGACACGCCACCCGCCACGCCCCCGCGGGGCCGCCCCCGGCCGCGCGCCCCTCATTGGACAGGGCCTGGCCAATGGGCACCCACCCCGGGCGCGGTTACGCTCGGAGACTGGGCTCTCGGGGTCGGTTGGCCGGCCTAGTCCTCTGACAGCCGCCGAGCTTTTCCCGCTCAAGCAAGGGCGGTGAGGATTGGCCGCGTGGATCAAGAACTGACTGATGATTGGCTGGTGGCCAGCGGGGGGCGTGGTCTCCCAGGTGAAAATGATGCAGGTGCTTGGCAGATTTGAGACCCGAGAGTGGCAACTGGAAGGCAACCTCAAGCTCCCCACTCGCCCCGACAGCCGACGAGAACAGTTTTGGCCCTCGGGCCCTCCTCTAGTTCCCAGAATGCTCTGGGCTGCCCAAGACGCATGTACAGGGATATCCACCCCCTCGAGGCAAGCATGGACCCATCTGAGGGAAAGTGCCTGTGCTGCGTCTGGGGTGACGTGTTGGGGCCAGTGTGAACCTTGAACAAAGTCTGCTGCCTTCCCTACCAAACAGGCCCATCGTGAGCCCGGAAACGTGCCTCTCATTTCCAGAGGATGCTCACAAAGAGACATAAAGTGTGTTGATACTTTAAAGATGTTGAAGTAGACACTGTAGGCACCGTATGTTTTGTGTTTAAAAGCAAACTGGAGAAACAGCGGCCGCAAGACTCTCGTAGCTCTGGCACAGGTGGAATCCGAGGGGACAAGCTCAGCGCCATGACGCCTGTTGCCACTTCCGGTCTCTACTTCCGGTCTCACGCATTGTGTCCCCTGGACTGGCTGCAGCTGGCCCTGCTAGCCACACTCCACGCGCGGAACCCGTGTCCTTTTCCTGCCCAGAACTCCCCAAAAGGATCTGGAAAAGTGTGCGGCCCCGTAGCTATATTTTTTATGGTAGAATGAGCATTTTAAATGTGTGATTCAGTGGCATGAAATATTCACAGTGCGAATATTTCCATCACTAATTTCCATCACAGTGTGAATATAACCATCACTGATGTCTGCAGAACTTTTTTAATAATCTCAAGCACGAATTCTTAAATAACCCTATTCCTCTCCCAGCCTGCGGCAGCCTTCACTCCTTTATTTATTTATTTATTTATTTATTTTGTCTTTTTCAGACAGGGTCCTGCTATGCAGTTCAGGCTGTCCTTGTGCTCCCTTTGTAGCCCAGGCTGGTCTCAAACTCGAAGCAATCCTCTTGCTTCAGCCTCCCAAGTGCTTGGATTATAGGCATGCACCACAATGCCTGGCTCCATTCTGTCTTCCAACTCCTATTTTAATTATTTCCAGCACGTGGAATCACACAGTATTTGGCTTTTTGCGACTGGATGACTTTACTACGCAGAATTCTGTCAAAGTTCATCCATATTGTAGATGTATGAAAACTTCATTCCTTCTCCATTGCTGCATAATGTTCCATTGTATGGCTCCATCGAGTTTTGTTTATCCATTTGTCTGTTGATGGACACTTGGTTGTTTCCACATTTTTGCAGTTATAAATAATGTCGCTAAGCACATTGGTGTGCAAGCATCTGGTTGTTTTTGTCCAGTTGTTTTGGGTATGTAAGAGTAGAATTGCTGGGTCATACAGTAATTTAACATTCTGAGGCACTCGATTATTTTGTGTAGCAGCTGCAACACTTTACATCTTCATCATCAATGCACAAGGGTTCCAATTTCTCTAGATCCTCACGAACACCTAGCTGCTTCTTCTTCTTTTTTCTAATTAGCTACCCTAAAGCTGGGCATGGTACACACCTGTAATGTGGCACTGATGAGGCTGACGGAGAATTGTGAGTTTGATGGCAACCTGGACAACGTGGCAAGACCCTCTTTCTGGAAAAAAAAAAAAAAAAAAAAAAAGATTGCCTATCCAAGAGAGAATGAAGTGGTGTCTCATTGCATTTCGGGATTTTTATTTGCTTAAAAACTATGACATCGCACATCTTTTATGTGTTTACCAGCCATTTGTGTAGCTCTGTGGAAAAATGTCAATTTGAGTCCTGTGCTCATTTTTGTAGTTGATACTTCCTTGTCCAATATTTTATTTTATTTTAAATGTATTTGATAGTTATAGGGGGTCTCACTATGCAGCTCGGACTCGTGGTGATACTCCTGCTTTCAGCCTCCTCAGTGCTGCAATTGCAGGTGTTCAACAGCATGCTTGGACTCTGGGCGGCTCAGGCCCTCCTGGGGGCGGGGCTGGCACGGCCTGTGGTGCTGCAGATCAGGTCCCTGCACCTGCGTAAGCTTGCCTAAGCAGGCACTTTAGACCACTGAGCTATCTTGCCAGCCCCAGTAGGGTATATTTTAGAAATAAGGAATATAGGAAAATTTAAGTGTTGAACTCAAGTGAACACATTAGCAAACATTGTGATTCTGTAGCACAGCAAGTATTCAGCATGACATACTTCTTTCAACTCTTAACACTGTTTGGAAAGATCTGATTTTGAGCATGTGTTTGAGGGTTGGGTGCGTTGGCCTCCATATTACAGGTAAAATGAGGAAGTTAAGAATACTCAAATACTTGGGGGGGTTGTTTGTTTGTTTGTTTTTGTTTTTTCTTTTTGGTGCTACCAGGGATCAAACTCAGGACCTTGCACTTGCCAAGCAAGCACTTACTCCACTGCGCTATCTTGCCAGCCCTACTTGGTTTTTTTGTTTGTTTTCTCTGCTCCCATCTTTTTTTGGGGAGGATGATGACCTTTCTCCTTTTGGTAACTGTTCATAAATATAAACAAAATTAATTTTATAAAATAATATTAATCTGGAGGGTTAACAACCTAAGTTTGTAGACCAAAATTAGAGAAAAATGAGGGCTGCGAGGAGAGCCAACCTTTTGGCCCTAG
>NW_004524632.1:12116906-12119264 GCF_000260255.1 Octodon degus | reverse complement strand
AGTTTTACTCCTGAAAAATCAAATCAATAGTAGCTGGGTTTCATGTATGTAAACATAACACAGTGGAAGGGTAAACTGAGGCACAGTTGAGACTGCTAAGGCAGGCAGCATTTAAGCAACATGTGAGGACTTTACTGAAAATAGGTATGGCCAGACCAAGGGTGCAAAGATCACTGACTCCAAGTGAGGAGCAATAGTAAGTTGTATAGGGGAGATTACCCAAGGTAGGAGGAACGGTTGAGGGGAGGGCAGAATTTTGGACCTTTGCGTAGGAGGTCTAGAGCTTTCTGACAGATGTGGAGGTGTTTGTTATGGGGGTACTGGCAAGTACAGCATGTCTCCTGTGATTTTGTGTAGAATCAGCTGTCTTCAACTTGAGCTGTGTGGGGCAGCTGCTGGCTTCCAGTTGAATGCTGAGCTCCGGACCTGGGATAGGACTGGGTCTCTCCATTAATATTTTAAATAATAAAATAAGGTTCTACTATTAAGTAAATCTTTTGAGTTTGAATAAAGCACTTTTTTGGAACTGGGAATCGAACTCAGGATCTCATACTTGCCAGGCAAGTGCTGAAAGCACTTATTTTAAAAAATTGAAGTGGGGCATGGCGGCACACACCTGTAATCCCAGTACTCGGGAGGCTGAGGCAGGAGGATCGCTATGAGCTCAAGACCAGCCTGGGCTACAAAGTGAGCTCAAGTCAGCCTGAACTGCCTAGTGAGACCCTGTCCCAAAAAGACAAAACAAACAAAAAAACCCAGAAAATTGAAGCTAGGTCTGGTGACACAGGCCTATAACCCCACCACTTGGGAGGTTGAGGCAGGAGGATCATCGTGAATTCAAGGCCAGCCTGGGCTACACAGTGAGTTCAAGGCCAGACTGTATCAGGCCTTGCCTAAAAAAATAAAAATAAATAAATAAATAAAAAAGACTTTCTCTTTTCCAGCTGGAACCATGGAGGGTGTTGAAGAGAAGAAAAAGAAAGTACCTGCTGCGCCAGAAGCCCTTTAGAAAAAGTGAAGACATTTCACAGAGCTGAAGATAAAGCACCTGAAGAAGTGGTTTGCCCAGAAGACGCTTCGCAAGGTGAGGAGGAAGCTCATCTATGAAAAAGCCAGGCACTATCATAAGGCGTACAGACAGACGTACAGAGCTAGATCCGAATGGCGAGGAAGGCGAGAAAAGCCGGCCACTTCTCGGGCCCTGCGGAGCCCACACTGGCATGTCTTCTGGCTCAGGGATATCAACGGTGTGAGCCCAAAGGGCCGCAAGGCGCTGCAGCTTCTTCACCTTCGCCAGATCTTCAGTGGTATCTTCCTTAAGGCTTCAACTAACATGCTGAGAATTGTGGGGCCTACATTGCGTGGGGCACCCAAACCCGAAGTCAGTGAATGAACTAATACACTAGCATGGCTACGGCAAAGTCAGTAAGAAGCGAATTGCCTGGACAGATAACTCATTGACTGCTCGATCTCTTGGTAAATATGGAATCACTGCATGGAGGATCTGATTCATGAGATCTATACTGATGGAAAAAGCTTCAAAGAGGCAAATAACGTCCTGTGGCCCTTCAGGTTGTCATCTCCACGAGGTGGAATGAGGAAAAAGACCACCCATTTGTGGAAGGTGGAGATGCGGGAAATAGGCAAGACCAGATCAACAGGCTTGTTAGAAGGATGAACTAAGGTTTCTACCATGGGTTTTTTATGATTTGGTCAGTTAATAAAGTATCTGCTTCAAAAAAAAAAAAAAAATTGAAGATACTCATGGGGTAACTGAAAAATACAATTTGTTTAATTTTTTAAAATCACAATGAAAGACATATTACCACTGACCCCCTCAAAGTCTCCCCCCAGTCTGAAGACATACCACCATTCTTGCACCTTTCCGAAGCAGTTCTCTGGGTCCTCCTGTGTCAGTGTGAGGTTTGACCAAACATTATTGCACGCTACTTCCACGTGTCATCCAACAGAAAGACAGGTTCAGGGGCTGGGGAGACGGCTCAGCGGAATAAGCGCTTCCCCGGCAAGCACAAGGGCCTGAGTTCAATCCCCGGTTCCACACACACACAAAAAGAAAGAGGTTCAGAAAAGCATGACAGCATGCACCTGCCCACCCGTTGAGCCAGATCCGCGGAGGGAGATCCTGCCAGGGTCTTTTTTAAATGTTTTGATTTTATTTACTTATTTATTTTTTGTCTTTTTGAGATAGGGATCTCACTATATAGGCCAGGCTGGCCTTGAACTCACAGTGATCCTCCTGCCTCAGCCTCCTGAGTGCTGGGATTCTAGGTGTGCACCACCATGCCTGGCTAAAATTTTATTTTATTTTTAATTTTTAAATATTTATTTATTTATTTA
>NW_004524632.1:12090470-12116549 GCF_000260255.1 Octodon degus | reverse complement strand
AAAAAGATAACAGGAGGGTAACAATGGCTAATACATTGAATGTTGTTATCTTTAAATTAGTTATTCATGTGATGGAAATTTAAAAATTTTAAAAATCCACTAGTAATCTGACACCATATTAAGACAAAATAAGATCATACAGCCCAGCACGTGACTTGTCTGTCAGCCTTGACTGAGTCCACCCAGCTGCAAACCAGAGCTACCCCGACCCGGCTCAGGGCGATGCGCTCAGCTGCACAGCCTGGACTTTCCAGCCCCAAACACACCCCGTTTGCTGACCTGTCTCAAGGACTTTCTGCTCAGCAACCAAGAATAACTAATGCTACCCAGTAAAATTCACCACACTTAAGCTTTTGTATCACATACTTGCAAAACCCAAATAACCTAAGCCCAAGGTCAGCTGAGGGCTGGTGCTTCGGGGGGCGATCCCCCATCAGCCCGCCGTCATCATAAAGTTGGCTGCCCAAGCACAAGGTCCTGAGTTCAATTCCCAGCGGAAAAACACATCACACCTACAGGGTATAAAAACAGTGATAAGAATGATGGTGCAGGGCTGGGAGGTGGCTCAGGGGAATAAGCGCTTCCCTGGCAAGCGCAAGGGCCTGAGTTCAATCCCTGGCTCCGCAAAAAAAAAAAAAAAAAAGAATGATGGTGAGCCCCTATAATCTTAGCTGAGGAAGGCAGAGGCAGGAGGACAGTTGCAAGTCCAAGGCCAGCCTGAGCTACAAAGCGAGCCCAAGGCCAGCTCAGGCTGAGGCCCTGCCTCAAAAAGACAAATAAATAGATAGACAAATAGATGAAATTGGTTGCCTTCCAACTCCTTGGTGCAGAGCATTTCCCATGTGGTTTGATACCAGGTTCCATAACATTCAGGGTATAAGATACAGGCATTTAATTGTCCTAACAATATTAGCACAAACTTTTCTTTTCAATGAACTAAAAAAAAAAAAAAATTAGTGGTATATTAACTATACTTAAATTTTTAGCTAATTAACTATAGTTTAATATAGCTTTTTAGTTAATATGGGTTTGTTTTTTTTGCTTTTTCCTTCCTTTTCTCCTTTCTTCCATCCCAGTTTCTCTTTTCTTTAGAACAGTTTCTTTCCATTTTACAATATCTATTGCTCATCTGTTACCTTTTTATTCTTTCTGCTTCTCATACTAGGAAGACAATGTTTACACGTGCATATGGTTTATTTCACTTATAAGTACAATCTCCAGTTGCATCCATTTATCTGTGAAAATCTACCACTTATCCTTCTTTATGGCTGAGTAGTACTCCAGTGCAGGACCCCAACTCTCATTCTGATCTGAGGCTCCCCTACCTTCCATCCTGGCTCATGGGGCCCCCAGGCTCCCCCTGGTGCTGTAGTACCCCTCCAGCTATGGTCCTGACTGTGGCTCCCCAGTGCTGTCCTGCTTAGGCTGCCTCTGAGCTATATGTGCCCACGCGTGGTGGCAGAGGACACTGTGGCCTCGCATGCCTACCAGGCCTCTTGGAGGAAAAGGCTGGACTTGCTGTTTTTCTTACATGTTTAAGTGTTTTATCGCCCGGAGCATCTGGGGCATCAGGAGGTGGGCAGAGAGCAGAGTCTAGACAGGATCTGCTCAGCAAGCCACGTTCCTTCCAAAGGCCAGGGGGCGTGGCTCCCTGCTGAGCACTTACCAGGCATGCGCAGCCCTGGCTACCACTCCCACCACTGTAAAGAACAAAACCTGCGGGGCTGGTGGGATGGCTCAGTGGTCTAAAGCACCTACTTGGAACAAGCTTGGCCGAGCGCGGGGACCACTGTTCAATCCCCCAGCACCACATGCCAGCCAGCCCCGCCCCCTGGTGGGCTGAGCTGGCCACACGCACGCGCACACACACATACACACACATAAATAAATAAATAAATAAGAACAAAACCTGCTTAGGCAAGCCCAGGAACCTGGGCTCAATCCCTAGCACCACATGCCTTACGGGCTCCGCCACCGGGCACACTGAGACCCCACTGAGTCTGGCATGGTGGCGCACGCCTGTAATCCCAGGGCTGGGGAGGCTGGAAACCGGAGGATCACTAGGAGTCCAAGCTGCACAGTGAGACCCTGTAACAAATACATAAAAAGAACAGAACTGAACATTTCCTCAGTTGGGTGCTAGCTAAATACAGGGTTGTTTTTTTTTTTTTTTTTTTTTGTGGCACAACTGTCAGCCCTGGTGATTGAACCCAAAGCCTTCACAGGCTACATCCCAGGTCTTTATTTTGTTATTATGTGTTGTGAAATAGGGCGTCCCTAAGTGGATAAGTTGTCCAGGCTAGCCTGGAACTTGCAATCTTCTTACCTCAACCTCCTACAGTGCTACAATGACAGCTGTGTGCTACCACGCGTGGCTTTCCTTATGAGGCAGTTTAAAGTGGGACAGAGAGCCAGGGAGGTGGATCAGTAGAATAAGTGCTTGCCTGGCAAGCACAAGGGCCTGAGTTCAATCCCCGGTCCCACAAACACAAATGCGCGTTCCTCTCGTGGGAGGCGCCGAGCCATCCTGCGAGTGCTCCTCTCTTCAGTTACTGGGAGGCGCATGCGCTCCTGCCTTTGCACTGGCCCTGGCCCTGCTGGAAGCCGTTCGTTCGGTTGCTGCCTGCAGCATCTGCTCAGGACAGGCGGGCCCCACACGGGACCCTCAGGTGCCTTTCTGCCCTGCAGGTCCAGGGGTCCACGGCCCACCGCCAGCTCCTCCTGCAGACGCTGCTGAGCCAGGCACAGGGGCTCCCGGGCTCCTGAATGAACGAATGAACAGCGCAGCCCTTGGCCTGGAGCAGGCTCCTCCCAGCGTCTTCCCACTCTCTCCTGCTGCAGCCCGGTGGGTGCTCAGGGCCCCGTCTCCGCCTCGCTCTCCGTCCACCCTCGCTGGAAAGTCCGGACAGCCTGGGAAAGAAAGAAGAGTACTGACTGGGGGTGCAGCCTCCTCGGGCTTTTCGTAAACACGACCAGACTCAGGCCCGCAGCCCAGCCGGACGACCTGGGCCGAAGTAGGGCGGTGACCGAGCTTCAGCCTGTCACCATGGGCCTCGCATCCTTGGGGACAAAGGCGCGGCCCCACTGCAGCAGCGGCACTCTTCTTTCCTTAGGCGGGCCGGGCTGGGCTGGGCCCTCTGCACAGGTATAGTGGACCTGGGATGGGAACTAGAGTCTGCCTTCTGCCCCAGCCCTCCCAGAGCCAGGTGCCCTCTGCCTGCAGAGGCGGCAGTGCACCGCCTCCCGCCACCAGCGGAAGGAAGGCGTACCCTACAGCCCTTTGCAAACTTGTGCTTAAAATCTTATTTGTGTCTTGCTTTTTCATGGAATGGATTTATAGAGGTTTAAATATACACGAAATGGATCCCATATACTAGTGCGGGCCCATAATCCCAGCATTTCAGAGGCTGAGGCAGGAAGATCACAGTGAGTTCCAGGCCAGTCTGGGGTACATAGTGAAACCTATTTCAAAAAACAAAACAGTCTGGTAAAAATAGCTACTTTAGAAGTAAGAGTAAAAGGAGAAAGCAAGGCCTTGAAGAGCAGGAAACGAGGTCAGAGCTGGCCTGTGCGCCAGAGTGCTGGACGGCTCTCTGTAAGTCCGCAGGGTCACGGGGCAGTGGAGTTCTGGTGTCTGTGTGGACCTGGAGGGCCGCATGGGGCTGTAGGTTTCTGGCCCCCTGGGTCTCCAAGTGCAGTGAGCAGCCACCCCACCCTTGGGGCAGACACCTTTGCTGCACCCGAGCCCAGGTGTGAAGGCCAGGGAGGCAGTTCAGTGGCACAAGCACCTGCCTGGCAAGCCCAAGGTCCCGAGTCAATCCAAACCCAGGTGTTCTTGAGCCTGGAGCAGCCCCGCCTGACAAACAGTCACTTGCTCTGTCCCCACTACCAGTGCACACAAGCAGTACATATCCCTCAGGACAAACTCACCTGCCTTCCATCAGACACCAAAAAGAAAACAGTTTCATATAAAACACACATGCCAGGAAGTGTTTCCTCCCTCTTTCTATTTGGAGACGAATTCTCCCTGCATAGCCTGGGCTAACACTGAATCTGTGGCCTCAGGTGATCCTCCTGCCTCAGCTTCCCGAGTAGCCTGGGACTTCAGACAGTAACCACCGAACCCCCCGAGTTCCTCTCTGCCGCTGTGCAGTTCAGTGGTTTCCAGGATGGTGTGTGTGAACCAGTAACCTCCACGGCCAGCACCACGTGGCCAGCCTTCTCCACCAGCACCAACCACGTTCCCCCTTGCCTCTCTCTGTCCCCAGGCGCTCTAGACTCAGATTTCGGGAAAGCTGTCCCACATTCCTGGAACTTTCCACCGTGCCTGATCTGGATCCCCATATTGCATTCAAATCCACTGAGAGCCATGCCAAGGAGCCAGGCCACACAGGGGCTTGGCTGAGGCATGAGAGGTTAAAATGCAGGGTAGGTGTACCCACATAATTCAGCTGTGAGTAGCAGGTACCCTGGCCATACGAGAGTCAAATGGCCACACAGCGAAAAGTGCACATGAATAGGCCTTGTCCTATCTGTCCATGTCCTTCTCCTTTCCCCAAGAAAGACTGCCCTGCTTTGAGCCCATCCTGCCCAAGCTGCTTCTCTCCATGCTGAGATTCTAAATAAAAGCCAGGGAGCCCTCAGCGTGGGGGCTTTTTCTTCTCCCAGAGCCTCTCTGCCTACCAGCTAGGCTGGGCTGTCCAGCCCCCCTGGGCCTCTCCTCACTGAGCTGTCTCCTCCGCAGATGGCCTGGGCTGCAGCTCTGGAGAAACCACACAGTCAGACCCTGAGGTGCTAGCCGATGGCAGGTGGCCCGGGTCCTGGGCCGTGTGGTGGCCACCCTTCCTCCGCCTGGGGTGGGATGACTTCATTGGAGCCTGGATTCCATGGCGCCAGTACAGCAGGAACCTGCCAGAGGAGGGGCCTCATGCCTATGATCCAGCTTCCTGGGAGGCTGAGGAGAGAGGACTGCAACTCAAGGCCAGCCGGGGCAACTTAGTAACACCTGTTTCAGAAGGAAACTGAGACAGGCTGGGAATGCAGCTCAGTGGAAGAGCTGGCCTGGTACGAGCCAGGTCCTGGGCTCAAACCCCGCACTGGAAAAATGTTAGGGGATGCCAGACCCTGCGTAGTGAGGTAGTTAGGGGCCCAATGTGAAAGAGCTACATTCCCAGTCCTTTCTGTTCAGTTTTGGGTTCGCAGTGAGCATGGTGCCCCGGGGAGCAGGCCCAGGTGCCCCTGCAGCGGGGCCACCAGCGCACGGGAGCATGCATGCCAGCAATGGTGCGGACGTGGCCACCTCTGCAGCCCACAGCACTGCCCAAGGTGCCCACACAGCCTTGCCTCTGCCCTCGTGTTCTCGAGGGGCCCAGCAGTGATGGTGCCAGTGGCCGGCTCCCTCAGACGCTCATGGTGCCACCCTGTCACCCCACGAGGCTGGTGTGCAGTCACGATGACGCTCAGATGACCACCACAGGGTCAGCCTCCACAGCACCCATGTCCTGCTGGGAGGGGCCAGTGGCAAGGCTGGCACTATTGCTCGAGCCCTGCCCATGCCATCCTGCCTCCCGGCTGGCCGATGTGCAGTCTCAGAGTGGAGCTGGCACAGGCGAAGCCCAGTTCTTCTTTCCTGAGACTGGGAACTGGCTGAGACCTGGCATCCCCCAGACAACGGAAGCCGCTCTGGATCCACCGCTGAACACGGCCGGGTAACTGAGGACCAACTGCTGGGCCAGGGTGGGGGGCAAAGCTCAAGCACGTATGCGTGTCTACCGCTTCCTTGGGTTTCTTGGTTGGTACACATATGTGTGGGCGTGTATGTGTGTAGACATGTGTGTAAGCCAGTGTGTATGTGCAGTGTGTGTAGGTGCACGTGTGGATGCATGTGTGACTATTGGGTAAGTCTGCAGCGTGCACCTGAGTGCCTATGTGTGTGGACACCTGTGTTTGAGACAGTGCTTGTGCACGTGTGTACTGTGTGTGCAAACATGTGTGCGTGTGTTGGCTTGAGGCTCCCCAGCTCCTTCCCCCAGAAGGCTCCGGCCTCAGCCTTGGTGGCTAAAGAAAAGCAGGCGCGCAGGGCCCTGCAGGCGTCAGGCGAGTGCTCACCTCAGAGCTGCCAGCATTGCTGACCCGCCTGCTTCCCTTCTCGCCCATCTCTCGTGGTCCCCATCATGGGACTTCTAGTGCACTGTGACTGTCTTTGACCCTCCCCGCTGGCCAAAACTTCAGGGTGTGGCTGATCCTGGGCGCCCCACCATCGTGGCAGCACCTTGGGAGGCAGAGACAGGGCAGGGCTGCAAGTTCAAGCCCAAATTGGAGGATTTAGCAGTCTAGTGAGACTCAGTTTCCAAAAATAATGAAAACTGAAAAGGGCTGGGAATGCAGCCAATGTGAAGGCCATGGGATCAATCCCAGTGCTGCAAATGAAAGACAAAAGGGTGTGCAGCTCAAAAACATGGCGCTAAGAGCAGGGGGCACTTGGCTGCCGTCTTGCCATGGGAGCCTGGTTGGCATCACACTGGCTCTTGATAGGAGCTCCAATCTGGGCACCCCTGGAAGAGGTTCCCCGAGATGTGGGACATGGGTTCTCCCCATTACAGCCACGTCAGCATAGAGGATAGAAGCCAGCTCAAAACTACTCTGTCCTGTGCAGCTCTGGGTTCTGTCACTGTCGCCCCTCCCCCTACACCTGTCCTGGCCCTGAGCATGCTCACTGGGTGGCAGGCCACTGCGGGTAGAGCTGCAGTCAGTACCATCTTGGGCTAGTGGCCACACACACCGCTCGGAAGGTGTTCGCCTGACCTGGGGATCCAAAGTGTGTGCGTGTGTGTGTGTGTACGTGTGCATGTGCGTGTGCATGTGCGTGTGCGTGTGTGTTTGCACAGGCACACGAGCATGAGCACACCGGAGCTGGGGTCCAGGCCTCTCTCTCTGGTAGACACTGGGGTATGCGGAGCAGGACTGCGGGCCAGCCACAGCTCTGCAGCTGTCTGTGCGGTGGCTGCAGCCGGGAACGGGGTTGCCCTGAGGACATGGTGAGCAGTTCAGCGTTGTGCCAACCGTGAGCTACGTGGAGGGCAAGTTAGCCCCCCACATCCCCTGCAGGGCAGCCACTGGAGGCCCCGATCCGGGCGGGAGGGCCCTCAGCCCCCAGCTTCCTCCAGCTCCCATTGGATCATTTAGTTTATGGAACACCTCTCCTACATGTGATGGTAACTGTCACATTAAACAGTGCTGTCATGGGACATTCGGGAACTAGAAAGTAGATATCTACCTACTCTGCGGGTGCACGGTGCACGCTCCCTGCTTTGAAGGACCCTTCAATATCTCCTCTCTCTTCCCTCATCCCACAGAGCAGCAGGTGCTTCCTCTTTCTTTCTTTCTTTCTTTCTTTCTTTCTTTCTTTCTTTCTTTCTTTCTTTCTTTCTGTCTTCCTTCCTTCCTTCCTTCCTTCCTTCCTTCCTTCCTTCCTTCCTTTCCTTTTTTTCTGAATGACAAGGTCTCACCATATAGTTTAGGCTGGCCTTGAACTTGTGACCCTCCTGCCTCAGCCTCTTGAGTGCTGGGATTACAGTCATGTGCCACCATGCCTGGCTTCAAGCAGGTCTTCTGATCCTGTTTTATGTCCAAGTTGCCCGAAACTCAGAGCGCTTGCTTGTTCAAGACCACACCGTTAAGTGGGTATCGTTCTCGGGTCTGCAAAGCCTACTGCTGAATAACACAGAGCAGTTGCTCCCGAAGTCCCAGGCCCACCTGAGTCAGCACAGCTTGCTCCCAGGCAATGTGGCCAGAGCGTCACCCAGGGTGAGGGAGGAGGGGCGGCCATGGGCAGCAGGGCCCTAGGTTCCACGGAGGAGGAGGAGGAGGAGGAGGAGGAGGAGGAGGAGGAGGCTTGGAAAAGGCTGGGGCAAAAGTGGTGTAGATGACACCTCCCAGAGTCGGTGGCCAGGCACACTCCAGCCTGACGACCTTTACCCCCATCCCCTGTCTCTGTGAGTGGGCCACTCTTAGCTTGGGCAGGGCTTAACCCCAGGCTCAGGACCGTGAAGCAGGAAGACTGCTAGAAGCCTGAGGCTGGCCTCAAGCACATAGGGAGACCCTGTCTCACAAACAAAACCAAAGGGTAATGAAACAACAACAAAAACATTGGCAGGACTTGCGACAAGAATCTAAATAAAAATCAGACATAAAATTTCCAAATATTTAAAAATTGCAAATTAAGCATACTTGGATTAAACACAGCACAGCCTGACTTCTCTCCACTGGGCTCTGACCTCACCTCCAGGGCCCACTGAGCCTCACTGCCCTCAAGGGGAGGGAACCCTGTGGACCAGGAGAGGGCCAGGATGGGGGAGACCCTCACCGCATACAAAGGCCGAGGGACACAGAGACTACAAGGAATAAAGGTAAAGACTGTTGTAATACAGCATTTGAGAAGGCCAAAGAGATGCAAAAACAACAACAAAAAACCCCAATAAAAAAAATCACAAGTCTTAACAAGTACAGGATCTGTCCCCTGCCACCAGGCTCAGTGTGGTGCTAGGGCCCAGAGCACTGTGCCACAGGTAACTAGAGGGGCTTAGGTATGGCTTGGCGGTGGACTGGTCCTGGGCCCAGCAGGGTTAGGGTTGGCAGAGGAGGAAGAGGAGGCCTTGCCAGCTGGGAGGACTGATAAGACCAGGGCCATGGGAGGTTAGGACCAGGGTGGGCCACCCTCCTGTCTTGTGTTGGGGGGTGCTGGCCTTGGGGTCAGGAATGTCACAGAGGGGAGGTGTCCCCACCCCAAGGGAGCCTGGAGAGCTGCCCCTGCCTGCCCTGCCAGAGCGCCCTCCCAGCCACACCCGGGAGCCCAAAGCCGAAAGACCTAAACTCTCAGGGTACCAGGACAGAAAGTATGGAGGCTGCTTCAGCCCAGGGCCCTGCGGGCGAGGGGGCATGTGGGCTGAGCCTGGGCCCAGGTCCTCACCCCTTGCCAGACTCGCCTCCCCCGCCCCGAGGGCAGGCGCTCATGTGCCTCACAGGGTGGTCGGAGGAGTCTGTGTTGATGCTATTTCTGAAATGCTGCTGCCACCTTCCAGGTAAGGACAGTGTGGCCCAAGCTCACCCTGACAGGACAGCTGTGTGTCCCAAGTGCCCCATCCCCTCACTGAGGACAGAAGGGGATGCAGCAGGCACCCCAGTAGTGTCTCCAGCTGAACCTAACTCAGGGAAGACCACTGCAGCAGGGGCCACAGCAGCCACTCCTGTGGCCATCCACACGTGGCTGTGCCAACTCTGCCTGCCACAGTTGAGGGCACAGGGTCTGAGCCCTAAGTGCATGGGTCATGGGGGCCACGCCCTGGCTGTGAGTCCTTGCAAAACCATGGCACATGTGTGTACACGTCAGGCCTGCGTCAGAGCCATCAGACACCCAGCTCCTGTGGCAGACAGTTGGATCTCTCTGGAAGCATCCTTCTTATTTTTTTCTCCATTTATGTATTTGGTACAGGGTCTCACTACACAGCTCCTAGCGATCCTCCTGGTTTCAGCCTCCCCAGCGCTGGGGTTATAGGCATGTACCACCACAGCTGTACTCTGTTGCTGGATCAGCACACACTGGGGGCGGGCCGGCATGGCATGTGCACCAGGGATTGAACCCTTCTGGAAGCATCCTGAGGGGCCCTTAGCCCTAATTAACCTTAACTCTGACTGTGAGCCTAGTCCTGACCTTTAACCCCGACCCTGACCCTTTGTACCGCAGGGGAAGGGTGTCCAAGAGTGGGGGAGGCTGGCAGGTGATGCCCTTTGACCCCCAGTAACTCCATCCTGACCTCTAGGGCTCATGCTCTCCCCTGGTCCTGGGTGTACTCAGGGTCTCCAGTGAGACAGTCACTGCCCCAAAGAGCCCAGGCTCATGGGGGGCCTGCACCAACCAGGGTCACTGAAAGACGGGAAATAGGAGCAGCAGAAGGGGCTACGCGCATGTGCACGAGACCCCCAGAGGGGGAGTCTGCTCAGGGGATGGGAGCGGTGCCCTGGGAGGGCTTAGCCCAGATCTGAGGGGCAGGGAAAGGTTAAGGCCAGCCAGAGTGGTGACACACGCCTGTTATCCCAGCACTCCTGAGGCTGAGGCAAGAAGACTGCTGAGCTTGGGCCAGCCTCAGCTACACAGCAACCTGTCTCAAACACCACTGCGCAGGGCTGGGATGTGGCTCAGTGCCTGCCTAGCACCTGTGAGGCCCTGGAGTCAATCCCCAGGGTGTGTGTGTGTGTGTGTGTGTGTGTGTGTGTGTGTGTGTGTGTGTTGAGGCACACAGACTGCTGGTGGCGCAAGAAGGGGAACAGGAACCTGAGTGGCTGAGGGGCCGTGAGGACCCCGCAGGCTCAGGTCAAGGGTCCTCCATCTTTTCCCTAAGGGACAAGGTTCCAGTCAGTTGTGGTGGTGTACATTTATAATCCCAGCACGCAGAAGGCTGAGGCAAGATGAGTGGGAATGCAAGGTCACCCTGGGCTACCTGGGAAAATCCTGTATCCTCCCACAAAAAAAAAAAAAAAAAACACAAAACATTCTGTTTCCTAAGTGTGATTATTTTATAACTTTTAATAGCTAAGAGGCTGAAGAGATAGCTCAGCAGTCTAAGTGCCTGCCTGGTAAGCACAAGGACCCAAGTTCCATCCCCTGTATTGCATGTCATGCTGGTCCTGGAACCAGCCACCAAGACAGATGTGGTGGCACGTGCCTGGGATCCCAGCACTTAGGATGCTGAGGCAGGAGGATCACCGTGATATGAGGCCAGCCCGCAATACATAGTGAGTTTAAGGCCACCCTGGACTACATAGCTAGACACTACCTCAAAAATAAATAAATCTGGGACTGGGGAAATAAGCGCTTCCCCGGCAAGCGCAAGGTCCTGTGTTCAATTCCCGGTTCCACCAAAAAAATAAGTAAATAAAATAAATAAATCTAAAAAATAAACTTAAGAAAGCCTAACTTCATTAAAATGTTTAAATGCTTCTATGCTTTTGCACGCCATCCCCCCACACACTTGAAGAACAGCAGGGTAGGGCCCAGGGCCTGAAGGCCATGGTGACCCTCCTCTACACCCTCCCAGGCTCCACCCCTAACCATTGCTGAGCAGGCAGCGGGGGGACAGCTGGGTTGAGACAGTGGTGGCCTGGGCTCTGGGACCTGCTGGAGCTGCAACAGCTCAGCCCTCCCCTCCCTGAAGGATCAGAGCTTGAGCTGAGCAAGGTCACAGGTGCTTCCGGTGCGGGTGAAGTCAGGCACCTCTGGCCAAGGCCTTGGGCAGAGTCAGGAGCTGAGTCCCTGCACCCACCTGTTCCATGTTGCTTTCCACAGAAGCCTTTCTGATGGCTGTGGCCCAGCTGTCCCGACTCTGCCCCCTGCGTGGCCACCCAGCTGTCCTCTGACAGCCGCACCCACCTGGCAGCTGCAGATCTGCAGCTGAGACTCAGAGTTCAGCCTGTCCCCGTAGGGCACCCTGCACTAGCTAATCAGGTGCAGACACAGTCAGACAGGGTGGCCCCTAACTCTTGTCGCTGCCACCCACTGCCCCTCCTCATGCGTATGGGGCCCAGGTCATGTCCTTATCCAGCTGCTGCCCCAAGGAGCATGGCCCTCACAGGCCCAGCGTTGCCGGACACCTACCGAGGAGAGGCCAGGTGGAGGCCCCTGGGTGGCTGTGAGGAGGCCAGAGGGGAGTGCAGTGTAAGAGGGAATGCGGAGAGGCAGGAACAGGGAGTCCAGGCCTGGCCAGCGGGACAGGGTCTCGGCTGCACTGGTGCCATCGCAGTGAGCGTGCGGTCCGGCTGATGTCACACAAGGCGTGCGTCAGCTTGGCACAGGCCTAGCCCTCAGCCTTGGGAGAGGAGGCGAGGATTTCTGAGCCCATAAAAGAGCAGATTTTCAGTGCCCCAGGACACAGGGTCTCCTGTCCCTGTCACTCACCCATGGTCCCCACTGCCCCAAACACATCCCCCTGGACCATCTCATGAGCACCCCATGTGACCCTGGTATCTGAGGTGTGGGTATCCCCCACCTGCACCCCAGAGGGAGTCCAAGGCCAGAAGCTTGGTTGCTACCACATATGGGGTGCTGCCCCGGAAGGGAAGGTGTCCCCATCCCCTGGGGTCCCTCTTATCTGCTTTCTCTTTCCCAGGCAACTGGCCCTGAGTGAGAGGTCCTGGGTGGGGCTCCCAAGCTCCTGTGACACAGCTATTCTAGCCCTTGCTGCACCCCAGATGTATGAGTGAGTGGGGTTCCCTAAAGCTCCTCGCCTGCCCCACCAGACCCCTGGGATTCATTCCACCTGTGCCGCAGCATTGCAGTGCAGTAGTGCTGAGAGAGCCCCTCTCCCTCCTGGCCACGGCCTCTGGCGAGTGACAATCTTGTGGCTTTGCTGTGACAGGTCCCCTGCCCCACTATCAGGGAGACCTCAGGACAGACCCTGTCCTCAGGGTTGGTGGGGGCAGGGTGGCCCAGAGAGGCTCAGGAATGGATGCAACCTGGGCAGCCATGGAGCTGGACCTCCATGCCAGGACTTTCAGCCTGGGTGCCACAGTCTTTTGTACCACAGCTTACAGTAGACGCCGCTCGGCACCAAACCCACACCCGAGGCACGGCCCACACCAGGAGCCCGACGCCAGGAGTGCTGTGCCCGCCTTGGAGCTGCTCCCTGGGCGCGACCTGGTAACCTGTGGCCAGACCTTGGTCCCAGCAGCTTTGAGTGGTTCACTCAGCGCCTCCTAACTTGCACCTTGGGCCTCTGCTCCCCAGAGCCAGGGTGCCGGGCAGCAGGTGCTCTTGCAGGGGCCCCAAGACCTCTCTTGGCAGGATCTCAGCACCCCCAACTCAGGCACAGCTGTGGGCACCGCCGCTTGTGCACCCCTGCATGCCTGACACGCGTGCGCAGGGCTCCCCCAAGCTCCTGTCTGCACACAGCCCTGCGCCACTCTGCAGGGCGCAGACCCCTCGGGGTGAGGCCGGTACTCATCAGTGGCTGTGCCCCTAATGGGCTCCAGCTGCACAAACAGCCGGCCTGGGCCTCCCTAGGCTGCGCCATTCAGCAAGCCTGCCCCTCCCCCAGGGCAGCCGCTTGAAATCAGGGGGTTGGTCTTGCCACTCTGCCCACAGGCCTGGGGACCCTCCCTGCCCCTTCCAGGTCCTCAACATCCCATCTGCTGCCCGCTGGGCAGGAGCACCTGAGATCCAGGGCAGGTACCCTGCTGCAGAGGGCATGGAAGTTAGCAGCCCATGGAGCCTGAGCTCCAGAGCAGCTGAGAAGAGGGGAGTGCTTGGGAGTGCTTGCTTGCAATCCCAGCTCCTCCAGAGGCTGAGATAGGAGGGTTTTGAGTTTAAGGGCAGCCTGGACTATGTGACAAGACTTTGTTTTTTGTTGTTTTGTTTTGTTGGCAGAACCGGGGATTGAACTCAGGCCCTTGCGCTTGCCAGGCAAGCTCTTATTCCACTCAGCCATCTCCCTGGCCCCAAGACCTTGTTTCAAAAAGCAGACCAAAAAAAAAAAAAAAAAAGAAAAGAAAGAAAGGTCCAGGGAGATGACTCAGTGGCATAAATGCCTGCCAGGCAAGTGCAAGGTCATGAGTTTGACTCCCAGTATTCATCAGCAAGGTTGAGCTCCCATCTCCAATCCTGGATTCTTAGCCCCTGCTGAGGAGGTGCCTATCTCTGCTGCCTCTTGGTTTCCTCGTGGGCCTGGCCATCTCTCCACAAGGCCCAGCACAAGCCTGACCAAAGGCTCCTGGAGAGCTGGACTGGGGTTCGGGGGGGGCCACAGCGTATGGACTTCTCCTTCCCTCCTGGGTGCCCACCAAGTCTTCCTCTGAGCTCCCCAAAGGTGGTGGCTCCACACAGCAGCTGTGTTCTGAAGGTGCCACCCAAGTGTCCTCAGCAGAACTTCTTCTGTCTGTGTCCCCCAGATCCCTGGTGTCACCCACATGTGGCCCTGTCTCTGGCTCCTCCAAGGCCACTGCAGGAGACTGGGGAGAGAACAGCAGCCCCTGCATGGCCAGTACCACCACGGGTGACCCGGAGCCCAAGCCAAGGGCCTTGGTGCTGGGAGCCCCACCATTTGGGAGGCACAGGCGGGAGGGTTACAAGTTCCAGGCCAGCCTCAAACAAATATGTGAGTAAATTTAACTTAAAAATAAATAAAATGAGACAGATCCTGTTGGCCACTCTTCCCTTGAAGGCCTGTGTGCCACAAGGACTGACTTGGGTTATGCTGCAGCCAGGATCTTGGGGCCCCGCCAGGAGCCTAGGTCACTGGCAGGCACCATGGAGAGGGTAGAGGTCTTGCGTGGGGTCTTCGGGTCCTCAGGGTCCTGGAATTGGTGACCCAGCCCCTTTGTCACCTCTCTCTGGTTTCTGGTCACCAGGTGTGCTGCTCTGCCTCCCTCAGGGCCACATCAGCAGGAGCCAGGTCCCCAGGACACGAAAGAGTAGCCTCAGCACTGTTCCAAGCTCTGGCCGCCAGCCAGCCCCCATCTTCTGGGCGACCCCTGGGTGTCCTTGGAAGAGGATGTGGCCATAGCTCTGCCTTGTCCTATTGGTCCCATCACCCAGCAAACGTTTGCAGTAACAGCCGGTACTTATGACCCAGGACCACACGGAGAGGGCCTCTGGGAGGGTGGCACCGCCCTGAGCAGAGGGCTGATGCTGGCCACCTTACTGCAGCAGCCCCCACAGGGCCTGCACGGGCGCCTCCCCTGAGCCTCAGGGCCCTGACCCTCAGCAACCCCCCTTGGCGCAGATGCACAGCAGGCTTGCCAGTTCCAGGACCGAAACCACAGGGCATGCGGGTCCGGGGATCGAACTCCTGTCCTTGTGCTTGCCAGGTAGATGCTTATGCCTCTGAGCTCCCATATGGCTTAATTGTAAGGAAATCTTTCTTAGCTCACCATGCTCAATTTCTCATGTCTCACGATGTCCTGGGCAGGGATTCGGGCCTTGTTGGCGGCTGAGTCTTTGCTCTGTGAGGTCAGCTGGCAGGGGCCTGGCCGGAGGTGCAAAATGGCCCCCTGCGTGTCTGGCTGTCCACCACTAAGAGAGAAGTCTGGGCGGGATCTCCTGAGGCTTGGGGGAGCCAATCCCATGCAGGGTGGAGCCAGGACGTGGGGCAAAGCCTGAGATAGGGTGGAGCCTAGAATCAGGGGTGGAGCCTGGATAGCAGAGGTGGAACCTGGTTTGTGGGTGGGGCCTGGAGGCAGGGGAGGAGCCTTAGGATGAGGCCGAGCTTGGGCAGGGTGGGGCCTGGATGTTGGTTGGCATGGAGAGCGAGTGGGGTGTCGCTAGCAAGGGCGACAGTGAGGGCTTCAAAACCCAAACCTGGGGCTGGAGAGATGGCTCAGTGGTCTAAAGCACCTACTTGGAACAGGCTTGGCAAAGCACAGGGACCTCGGTTCGATCCTCCAGCACCACATGCCAGCCAGCCGCGCCCCCTGGTGGGCTGAGCTGGCCACACACACACACACACACAATAAATAAATGTAATAAATAAAAATAAAAAAATTAAAAAAAAAAAAAACACCGAAACCTGGTGTTTCGGAGGGGACATCTGTAATATCCTATGAATGGGTCCAGGAAGTCCAGAGTTAGGCTGAGAGATCAAAGTCAGACACCAGGGCCTGGTCCACATCAGGACAGGTCTCCCTGGACTCGAGCGCTGGCCAGGAGCTGGCCTCTCCGACTTTCTGACCAGGAGTGAGGAGGCCTCGAGGTTCCAGGACCCCTGGGTCAATGCCCACCCCCAGCTCTGTGACTCACGAATTTGCATCCGGGCAACAACACACACACACACCCACCCCACTCATACACCCGGGCAACTACACATGTGCACTCATGCCCACATGCATGCACTGCACAGCCGCTGGGCTGGTTTGTGGTCTTCTGTGCGCCCCAGCCTCATAGGTGTCCTGCCTCGGGTCCTCCCCAATGAAACCAACTGAGACTGCTTCTCCCGTGATCCCTACTGCAGGGATGCAACACTGCAGGCAGCTACCATGTTGCAGGCTGTGCCCCAGGTGTGCAAGTGGCTGTCTCCTGATTCTGAGGGCTCCAGCTAGGACAGTAATGACAGCAGGGCGGGGCTGGTGGCTCTGCGTGCCCTGCGGAAGTCATCTTGCCATCCGTATTGCCCAAGAATCCGTGCCCTGCACGTTCCTGCCTGCACTCCCATGGTGGCACGTGCATGCCTCTGGCTGAACGGTCCTCCTGTCTTCTGAGGCTTGCCCACTTTCCCTCTGCCCTGGACGTCCGACCTGAGCCCTGACAGCCACACCTGTGTGTGTGATGAGCGGGTCACGTCTCGTTTGCTCAGGGAGAGTGTTCGCCTGACGCTTCAGGGCCCAGGCTGAGGCTCGGTGCTGCCTCTGCAATGAGAGGAGCCCTGCACTCTGTTCCCGGCCAGCTCCAGCAAGTCACCCAACAGATACGGCCCAACCAGCGATCAGTGTGGCAGGCACAGTGGCGCCCAGCCAGAATCCGTCACCCAGACCCGGGAGGCTGAGGCAGGAGGATCACCATGAGTTTGAAGCCAGCCAGAACTACTCAGCAAGACCTTATCTCAGGGCCGGGGAGATGGCTCAGTAGAATAAGCACTTCCCTGGCAAGTGCAAGGGTCTGAGTTCAATCCCTGGTTCCGCCAAGAAAAAAAAAAAAGATAGCTCAGGGAACTAAAGCACCTGCTTAGTCAGGCGCAGCAACTAGGGTTCGATCCCTGATGTGCTGTGCGGGGCACGCTGAGATTGGCGACTGAGACTGGATGTGGGGACGCATGCCTATAATCCCAGCTCTTGGGAGGCTGAAAACAGGAGGCACACTGTGAGTCTGATTTGTGTAGTGAGACCCTGTAGACCCTATACTAAATGCATTTTAAAAAAGGAAATTTAAAAAGTTTTATCCGTTCTAATTTTTACATTAAACATTGCATATTTATTTGATCAATAAAAGTTTAAAAATGAAAAAAAAAACAACCAGACCTTATCTCAAAAAACCAAAATAAAGGAGGCCTTGAGCTGTGTGTTGCCAGAGAATGATTTTTTTTCTTTCAGGGACTGCATTTGTGCACTGTGGCTGTCTATCACGATGGGAGAAAGTGCTTGCTTCACAGGAAGTACTAAATAGAACTCCAGGCTGGGGAGTAGCTTAGTAGTATAGCACCTGCCTAGTGTGCATACTGAGTTCAATTCCCAGACCACAAAAAAATAAGAACAAAGAACTCCTCTGAGCCAACAAGTGAATTACATTAGGTAGCATTTATTGAGCATTTACTGTATGTCAGACCCCACTTTAAACCCCAGAAGAATTAGTTTGTTTTGGCCAGGGAGGTAACTCAGTAGAATAAGCACTTGCCTGGCAAGTGCAAGGACCGGAGTTCAATCCCTGGTTCTACCAAAAATATAAAAGATAAAAATAAAAATAAAGAATTAGTTTGTTTCAACCTTAGCATCCCGGAAAAGTGAGTCTCCTCACTGCCTCTCTCTCACAGGAGGTGCAAGGGCTTAGAACTGTGCACCAGGCAGCAGCTGTGGGCAGCTGAGCAGGGCCTGGGGGCCTGCAGCCCATGGGTCCCAAGGATGAGTGGCCCGGGGTGTGCAGCAGGGGCTGGGTGGGGACACTCCTTGGGTCTGGTAGGATCTTGCTTTCTTTTTTGTTTTGCTGAGATTAAATAAATGCAGGGCCTCCTGTGCACCAGGCCCTGCCCAGAGCCACACCAGCCGGGCTGTGCAGTGGTCCAGGCCAGAGAATCCCAAGCTTCCCCTCTCTGCCGTCTACTTCCAGCCCTGGGTCACAGCTGTCCCAGCGAGTAGGCAGAGGAAAGTGCAGGGGATTAACTCACACCCACTGCCACTGTTAGCATTGGCCAGGGTCCTTTGCTTTCTACCATGGATCCTGTTGTCCTCGCCACCCTTGATGCCAGGCCCGTCTTATGTCCCATTCCACAGGAGACAGATATGAATGAGCTCCCCAGGAGGATAGGGCTTCCTGGGGGCCCTAACTGGCCTTGGCTGGTGGTTAGCGGGGTTAGAGTGGGGCTGTTTCCATTGGCACTGCTGCGGTGCCCTGAGGCTCCTCACCCTTGCCCTGGCTGAGGGGAGCGGGGAGGCCACTGCCCAGTGCGCTTCCCCCATCCTCTTCCTCCTGCCCCTCCAGACTGAAGTGACAACCAGCCATTCCAGCAGGACTGGACAGCTGACTCAAGGCCAGGCTGAGAGCCTACAGCCTTTGAGGGCTTTGCTTCAAACAGAGCCAGGCCAGTTCCTCCTGGGGCCCTATTGGGAAGGAGGAGGAGCCATTTTGGGCCACCATGCCCCATCTTCGTTTGTCCTCTTGTCATTTTGCCACAGCTCTTCCAGGTCCCAGATTATGAGGAGACTGAGGGGCAGGGGCAGAGCAGGAAAGCCGTTGTTGACAGACCCCACCCTCAAAGCCCAGGAAAGGTGGTGGACTTGCCCTGCTCAGCCAGGAGAGTGACATTTCTGTCCTAATTAGAGAACAGAGGGAGGAAAAACCCACTGCCACTCCTCAAGGCACTCTAGGCTGGCACCCAGAGCTGGGGACAGCTGGCAGCACAGAAAACAGCCGTGACAACAGGTGAGCAGCCCGGGGGACAGGGACAGCCTTCCATCCAGGCGTTTCCCAGGAATTCACCCAGTGCTGGGAGAGGTCGATGCCTTCTGGAACTCATGCGTCTGTGTGAAGCCCAAGGCCAGGCTGCAGTCCCTCTATCCAGCGTGCTGGGTTCCCCCAGTGTCGCCACAGGCCAATCCTTCTGTTCCCAACCATCTTCTGTAGCAAAGTTGGGAGACGGATAGGAAACGTAGCAGACGGCTGGAAGGAGCTAGGGTGGGAGATTGGTGGGGAGAGGGGGCAGGTGGAATGTCCAGCAGCCTCTTACACTCACACAAGGTCATCCACATGAAGCCAGACATAGTGGTACCCACCTGTAATCTCAGTATTCGGGAGGCTGAGGCAAGGGGATCTCTGTGAGTTCAAGGCCTGCCTGGACTACATGGTGAGCCCTTGTCTCAAAAACTAAAGTGTGCTCACACAGTCTGGCTATTTTTTCCAGCAGGAGGCCAACACATTTTTTTTTTTTTTTTTTTTAAGATTCTTGGTGAGGCACTGTCCCCAGGCCCCCGCCTTGTTGTGGGAGTGGGGAGGGGAGCCCAGAGTCTCATGCATAGGAGGCAACTGCTCCACTGCCAACCAACACCTAGGTCCCAGAGTCTGAGATCCATTTAGGGTGATTAGGTAGATGAAGGACAGCAGTCACAGGCAGCAGCAAGAGGCACAGTGCCCACTCCTGTAATCCCAGCACTAAGGCAGGCTGAGGCAGGAGGATCCTAAACTCCCTCTGGGCAAGGGATCAGTTTAACAAGACCCTGATTCAAGTCTCAACAACAAATAAGAGCTGAGGATTCCATTCAGTGCAGAGACCCTGGGTTCAATACCCAGCACCAGGAAAGAAAAACGTGGGGCCACAACTCTCTGAAATGGAAGGAACAGGGACCTGGGTCCCACCTGTGCTCCCCCAGCACCCAGAACAGCGCCCTCCCGGAGTCCAGACAGGTCCAGAAAGACCCCCTCTCCTGGAACAGACTCCCTCTCCTGGGACGCAGTTTCGCCTGGGAGAACATCGCGTGTTCTGTGACGCTGCACCAAGGGGCCTCTCGAGAGGCGGGGCCTCTTAGGGGAGGGGAGGGGAGGGGTCTTTGGGGCAGTGAGCTGAGTCTGGGCAGGCAGGGGGGCTCAGGAGGGGCGACTGAGCAGGAAGCAGGGATCGCGGGGCTTGGAGAACCAGCAATGTTCAGGCTTCCCACGGGCGCCGCCCGCCTGGGGCTGGGAGAAGGGACCCTCCCAGTCCCGCGCTCTGCACAGCTCTCAGCCAGCAAGGCCTAATGCCTGCACGTGCGCCCCTGCAGCCCGGCCTGGAGGTTGGTTCTTGCGGTTTCTTTTCTTCTGAGCGCCGAAACCGAGGTGCTCCAAGAATGAACACCTCTCTCTTGAGACAAGCTGAACTGCCCAGGTGGGACCCAAACTTGCCACGGTGCTGGGATTGCAGGCACACGCGGCCCGGGCCTGACAAACCCTCATCTTTAACCGGGTTTTCAGGGTGGTCAGGTCAGGGACTCCTAGTCCAGTTATCTCCACACTAGTGAAAAGCTACCCTTCTCCGGGAGTTGTTCCCGAAGGAGGGGAAAGTGGGGTACGGGTGGAGCCCCACTACTCTCTGCTGGGAAACTGGCCCCTAGCAGCTGCCCTACGAGAAGGGGAAACTAAGCGCAAGATGTGCACCTTTCAAAATATCAGGGGCCCGTTGCAGTTCGGGGGCAGAGCACTTGCCTGGCATGTGTGGGGACTGAGTTCAGCAGCAGCACCCGGGAAGATGCTGTTTTAGCCCCATCCTCTAGGGGTCCCCTGGGCTGGGGGGGACCCGGTTTACCAAGGTGCCTCCACCCACCCATCTACAGGAACTGAGGGGGTGTCCACAGCCTGCATCTCACCAGAGACGACACTGGGGGGCTCAGAGGTGGGGGACCCGCAGCCCTTTCTCCATCAGGCTCTCGTCATGAGAGGCGCTCTGTTTGTGCTTAGTAACTTAACTTTCCTTGTAGCACCATGGGTCCTTTAGACAGCGGAGCTCCAGAGGTGACAGTGGCAGTCCCCTGCCGACCGCCAAGAAAACCTAGGGAGACGCCATACACTCGTCCTCGGCCGGTGCGCAGGGTCCAGGGCTTCGCTGGAATCCTGAGCTCGCTGTACGCCACCACCTGACTTCAATTAGCAAGGCCCGGCTCCCCTCCCCCAGCGCCAGCCACACGCCGTCCCAGGGGGTCCCAGGCACTTTCTCCCGTCCCAGGTCAGACAACAAAGGAGGACTAGGAACCCTTTCCTGTCGCTTTTTAGCGAAAATAGCAAGACTTTGGGCCAGAAGCCCGCTTCGCCCCGCCCCCACCCCACAGAGGAGGTGGGGAGGTGGTGCGGTTTGCTAAAGCTCATAAAAAGTTACAACCCTGTTAAATGCAATTAAAGCGTTAGATCTTTGGAAGATAATTAAATGCATTTTATTATTATGATTATTACCTTCTAATTTGCACGATTATCAAGAAACAGGAGGTGGGGTAAACTGAGCTAACTGGCATGGCTATCTTCAGACCAAACCTTGGGAATCAAACTTGTACAGCATTCCACGGCGCTGTTTGTGCGTTGGAAGCCAGAAGACACTGTATACACAGCTCCGCAGGCGGCGCGGAGGGAAAGTCTTGGTTTTATGGGGGGGGGAGGGGACGATAAGAAACATCTGTTCCACATCCCACTGCCGCGTCCCGCGGCCCCCGGCTCCGGGCCTCCTCCCAGAGAAGCTACCCTCCTCTTTTTCCCTTCTTGTTTCTTCGGGACATGTTTTTAAAGAAACCAGTCTTTTGTCAACACGAACTAAAAATCCCACCACCCCATCAGTACCTCCCTCCACCCCAAACCATTTTTATTGCTGTTTTGGGATAGAAACAGAGAAAAGCCCCAAACAACAATAAAAATCCACTTATAACACAAAAACCAACCCCGAAACTGCTACCCTCAGCCGAAAGAGGAGTTTCTGTTCGCAGGGTGAAGAGCAGACTGCAGGGAAACGGGGGAGCGATGCAGGGTCTCAAAACTCCAGAATTTCCACTAAGTTAGAGGGCTAAGTGTGCCCTAAGAATCCAGGCAGAGGAGAAGACCAGAACCGAAGTAAGGTGCGGGAGCTGAGGGGACAGCGGCAGGCCTTCAGGCCGTAATGAGGGCTGGGGGCCGGGCGCCAGTCCGCTATCCGTTTGCTTTATGCTTTTCTTTCCCTGGGGAGGAGGTCTCCAAGTACCGCACGAAGGGCACCGCGCAAAAAAGGCAGGGAAGCGTAGAAAGAAACAAGACCAAAGCAGGTCTGGATCCAAAAGATGCTGCGGCTCCGCAGGCTCCATGCAGGCACAGGCGGCAGGGCCAGCTCCTGGCTCCCAGGTCCCCCAAGCTCCCCAGGGTATCCCCAGATCCCAGCCTGGCGGGCTCCTCGGTCACCACCCTATCTTCAGGCGGGGAGCGCTCCTGTTTTTTTCTTTTTTGTTTTAAATAGAAAATATATAATTACATTTGCAAAGACTATTTACAGTTCTAATTACAAACCTCGAGGGGGCGAGGCAGGCTCCGTCGGAGCCCCGCGTTCTCACACCGTGGTCTCCCCGCGTCGACCCCGCGCCAGGCGAGCATAGAATTTGCGCCACGAGTGCAGCGTCTTGCCGGACCAGATCCAGAAGCCCGACGTGATGCCCACGATGAGCGTCATGAGGTACTTGATCATGTAGACCGTGAAGTCAGGCGCGGCGCGCGGGGCGTGGGGCGCGGGGCACGGGATGGCCAGGCTGCGACAGTGCTGGCTTACCCAGGAGCGCTCCCAGCGCTCGCGGAAGGCTTGCTCATAGAAGTAGCAGGCCAGGACGATGGTGGCCGGCACCGTGTAGAGCACGCTGAAGACGCCGATGCGCACCATGAGGCGCTCCAACTTCTCCGTCTTCGTGCCGTCGTGCTTCATGACGGTGCGGATGCGGAAGAGCGACACGAAGCCGGCCAGTAGGAAGGACGTGCCCACGAACAGGTACACGAAGAGAGGCGCCAGCACGAAGCCGCGCAGCGGGTCCAGGCTGTGCAGCCCCACGAAGCACACGCCGCTCAGCAGGTCGCCGTCTACCTGGCCCAGCGCCAGGATGGCTACGGTCTTCACGGCGGGCACTGCCCAGGCCGCCAGGTGGAAGTACTGCGAGTTGGCCTCGATGGCCTCATGGCCCCACTTCATGCCGGCGGCCAGGAACCAGGTGAGCGACAGGATGACCCACCAGATAGAACTGGCCATGCTGAAGAAGTAGAGCACCATGAAGAGCAGCGTGCAGCCCTCCTTCTTGGTGCCCTGCACCACGGTGCGATAGCCGTCGTCCGAGAAGCGCTCGTTGCACACAGCGCGCTCCTGCAGCACGAAGCCGGCGATGTAGGCCACGGACACCATGGTGTAGCAGCCGGACAGGAACACGATGGGGCGCTCGGGGTAGCGAAAGCGCTGCATGTCCACTAGGTAGGTGGTGACGGTGAAGAAGGTGGAGGCGCAGCACAGCACGGACCACGTGAGGATCCAGAGGCGCGCGAACCGAGTCTCCTCCTGCGAGAAGAAGAGCGCGCCGTCGGGGCGTGCGGGCTCACACGGCGCGGCGCAGTCGCGCTCGCCCAGGAAGCGGTAGCTCAGGTAGGCGGGCACGCGCAGCACGCGTGGGCAGCGGAACGGGGACGCGGGCTGCGCGGCGGGACGCAGGCGCGGCGCCTGCGAGGCAGGCGCGGTGCCCGGCGCGGGCCCGGGTGGCGCGGTGCCCGGAGCGCCGTCTTCCGAGCGGTTCTGGCCTACGCACAGTTGCTCGGCGCCGTGGCGTGGGAACAGCTCGCAGCGCAGGCGCTCGGGCCACTGGAAGCCGAACTTGTTCATGAGCGCCTCGCAACCCTGGCGCGCGCGCTCGCAGATGGCGCGGCACGGCGGGATGGCCTGCTCTAGCACTGTGCACACGGGCGCGTACATGGCGCACAGGAAAAAGCGCAGCTCGGGCGAACACTGCACCTTCACCAGAGGGTAGAACTGGTGCACCTCGAGCCCCGCGTCCTCCTGGCTCGTGTGGCCCAGCAGGTTGGGCAGGATGGTCTGGTTGTAGGCGATGTCGGTGCACAACGGGATGGAGATGGGCTGGCAGAAGCCGTGCTCGGGCACCGACAAGCCCCGCTCGGCGCGCGCGCGCAACAGCAGCAGCGGCGGGAGCAGAAGCGCCATCAGCAGGCGCGGCGGGCTGCGGCGGGGCCGCATGCTGCCCCGGAGCGCCGGTCTCGGCCCGACCCGGTCGGATCCGGCCCGGCCCCGACCCCGGCCCGCGCGAACTCGGCCCACCCTCTCCGAGTCGGGGCTCTGCTCCTCCCGCTTCTCCGGCTCCTGCTCCTCTCTAGGACGCCTTTGTGCCTCCTGCAGCCTCACCTCTGCCACTCGGATCCCAATTAGTCGGTTTCAAGGAGGCCCCCGCTGGCGGCCCCGCCCACTCCCCGGTCGACCCCCCAAAAAGGGAGCCTTGAAACCGCCCCGTCGGGCACTCAGCGCCGGCCCAGAATGTGCACCGGACCAATCAGATTCAAACTTGGGCCCCGCCCCGGGTCCTGATTGGTTATTGTCCGTAATGAGCCCTGAAACTCGACGCCTAGGACCGCCCAGTCCCCCTGGGCTTTTAAAGGAACAGACTGGGGGGGGTAGTGGAGTGGGGGCGCCGCTAGGGTCCCGGAGACTCTGTCCTAGTTCCAGAACCCTGGTCCCCAATCTTCTGGGAAGACGCCGCCCTGCCCCCGTTGCTCCAGACGCCCCCCTTCTTGTTCGAGGTTGCAAATCAAGTAAAAAACTTGGAGTTAAAACTTTTTTATTAAAAAAAAAAAAGTAACTAGTAACAGGCTTTTTTATATGCCCCTCCTGGTGAAGCTCAGGCCGACAGGTCGCCTCACCCCACACTCAGACCTTGGGGTCCGCTTCACACCTCCCCCCACTCGAACCCTTCCAAGACCCTCTGAAAAATGGGAGCCTGTATCTTTAAGAGGCTCTTAAAGGGTCCGGGAGTCTGGCGTAATTGCCCCGCAGCGAGCACAAAGGAGCCCATTATGGTCCTTTGTGGCGGTGGCACCTCGGAGTGACAAACTAGGGAACTCGGACTGGGGGCGGGGGCGGGGAGGCCTCCCCCTCCCAGTCTTCCGGATTTAAAGCGAAGTTGGGGGGATCGTGATCGGAAGCTAATGGAGGTTGGCTAGGTAGTAGTGACCCCAGCAGAGAGGCGGCTCAGGCCTGGAGAGTGGGGCTTTGCCGTCCCTGCCCCCTCCGCCTCCCGAAAGGAGCTCCTGAGCCTGGGTCCCCTAAAAGCGCTGAGGGAGCGGCTGTTGGCTGGGAAATGCCCCCAAGTTCTCGCGTGTAACTCCCCCGGAGCCGTGACGCAGTAATGCTCTGGGCTCCAGGGCACGGGGGTGCAAAGCAAGAGAGCTGCCCTTGGCAGCCCGGAGAGCCGCTTCCTGCTCGGACCGAAGAGAGGGAGGCTTTTTAATACAAGAAGTTTAAAAGAAAGACGCAAGGGCTGGGGACAAGGAAAGAAAAGTCTGTACAGAGATGGATAGAAGAGGCTGCTTTTGACAGGGTTCACAAGATGTTTTTCTTGATTGAGTGAAGGATACGAAGGTTTTCTGATTCTTCACAACCTGAAAGCAGCCCTTTCAAATCCTGGGAAAGGTTCCTTCTCCCCTCCGGCGGACGGTTTCTTTCAGGATCGAGTCCATAGGCACAGGCGACTTGCCTGCGCATCCCTGCTCCAGAGCAGTGTGAGGCACCCTTGTGCTTCGGCTCCTTGCTGGCCTGGAGGCCTGGCGGCGTCCCTCCCCAGGGAGCCAGGCCAGGTGGGGAGGTGGCTCTGCAGAGCTCTGCGCTGTCCACTGGGGCCTCAGGCCACCTCCCAGCAAACACAGCATCTTAAGTTTCCTTCCGTGACAGCCAGTGACAGCTGTCCCTTCCCTGGTCACCCTGAGGCAGAGGGAAGCTGGGGCTAGAGGAGGGCAGTGTCCGGACTCTGTGTCACTTCATGTGGCTCTTTTATTCAGCACACTCCCTTCTTTGATAACTTTGGGGGTTTGACCCGGGTTTTGATGCTAGGCAGTGAAGCCCAAAGTCCCCCATGCTGAGCAGGAGCCACGTACCAGCCTGGAGCCCACGCCCCTTCTGCAGAGCCCAGAGCAGGCACAGCAGGCTTGGTGGCACAGGCTCTCATCCCAGTGTGCAGGGAGGCTGAGGCAGGAGGATCACAAGCTTGAGCCCAACCTGGGCAGTGTAGTCATTTAGGAGACCCTGTCTCAAAAACTAGAAAAGGGCTGGAGACATGGCTCTGTGGTAGACTGTGATCTGTCCTATGGGAGGTCCTGGTTCCACACCTGCTCCTGCCAAAAATAAGAAGAGGGAGAGGGGGAGAGGGGAGGGGGAGGGG
>NW_004524632.1:12089326-12090235 GCF_000260255.1 Octodon degus | reverse complement strand
GTTCCAAGCAAGTAATTCTACTGAGCTGTCTCCCCAGCCCTGACCATGTGGCTTAGGGGTGAGGTGGCTGCGGCTGAGGGTCCTGGGGCAGCTGCGGGAGGGAGCCGAGATCCCAGAGACCAGGCCCAGAGGTGCAGAGAGACAGATGCCTCATGCCATTGTCTGCATGGAGAATGCACATTGCTGAGTGCACAGTGCAGAACAGGATGGACGTCAGAGCAGGTGACAGTCCCCAAGCCCTGGTAGGCAGGAGACATGCTCTCCTGTATCTGGAATAGCACATGTGTGTCTGAGAAAGAAGTAGAAGAGAGGCAGCCGGTGTGATGGTGCACACCTGTGGGGACTGAGGCGGGAGGGTCTCAGGTCGGAGCCCAGCCTGGGAGATGTAGCTCAAAACAAAAAGATAGAAAGGGCTGAGGATATAGCTAGTACTAGAGCACCCCTCAGCTTGCTGCCCAGTCACACACACACACACACACACACACACACACACACCCCAAAGAAATCAGCTGGATGTGATGGCACCCTCAGGAGACTCAACCAGGAGGATCGCCAAGTATTTGAGGTCAGCCTGGGCTACACAGTGAGACCCTGTCTCAAAAACCAAAGCAAAGCAAACCAAAAACCCCTGGGGTAAGCTGGGCGTGATAGCGCATGCCTGTAATCCCAGCACTTGGAAGGCTGAGGCAGGAGGATAATTACAAGTTTGAGACCAGCCTGAGCTACAAAGTGAGTGCAAGGCCAACCTGAACATAGTGAGACCCCGTCTCAAAAAGAATAAATAGCTCTTTCAGGTCCTCCTTCCTAAGATGACAAAAAAAAAGGAAGAAGAAGAAGAAGAAGAAGAAGAAGAAGAAGAAGAAGAAGAAGAAGAAGAAGAAGAAGAAGAAGAAGAGAAGAGAAGAGAAG
>NW_004524632.1:12075862-12088516 GCF_000260255.1 Octodon degus | reverse complement strand
CTTCGACGGTTATGTGCTTCCCAAGCTGTATGTGGAGCTGCACGACTGTGTGAGTGTGCCAGTCACAGCAAGGTGGTCAGAGATCGATCTCATGAAATCTGCAAGGACCGAACTCCTCCACCGCGACTTAGACCTGCTGCTGCTGCCCCTCGACCTCCACCAAAGCCCGGGAAGGGGAGCTGGGTCTTAATGGACTGCAGGAGACTCTTGAGAAAAAAATAATAATTGAGAAGGATTTTTTGGCAGGGAGTGGCTAGCTCAGGCTGCCTTAAGGCCGGGTCTGGTGTGGATTGTAAGAAATAATAAATTGAGGGCTGGGGAGATGGCTCAATGGAATAAGCACTTCCCTGGCAAGCGCAAGGACCTGAGTTCAATCCCCGGTTCTGCGGGAAAGAAAAAAAAAAAAATTGAATGTTATATTTTATACAGCATGTTGAGTGTACCTGCCAGAGGTGGGTTAAGTTAATTCAACCTGTCCAAGTTCAAGTTGGCGCTCTGAAAATGAACAAAGAGGAACACACTGGGGATAAAGACAATAAATAAACCAACCAACCCACGGGGGTGGAGGGAGTTCCTGTGCGCTTTGTGGCCAGTAGGTTTGCCCCTTTCTGCCTGAGCTGGCCAGACACTCCCCCCTCCAGCTCGCTTCTGTGCCTGGCCCTCAAAACTGGGCCCAGAGTCAGCAAGAGACCCAGGCCTCTTGGGACCGCCCTGCCTGCCAGGTCCTGGGTCCCTCAATACTCCCTCCTCTTCACCCACCACCAAATGCTTGAGGGTGACAAGGATGTCAGTGTCCTACTGGCCCTGCCTCCAGCTCTGCCTGTGGCTCACAGGGCACAAGGAGCCACAGTGCAGGCAGAGGAGGCTGGAAGTCGGCTAAACTTGGTCAGCAAGGTTCTTGGGGTGACCGGAAGTCATGGTCCCTACAAATAAATGTTCCAGAGACTCTATCTCCCAAAATCTTCCCTGGCCAGCACCAAGCAGTGAGGGCCAAGTGCTCAGAAGTGGTCAGAGGCTGGAGCTGAGGCTCCCAAGGCCCTCCCCTGCCCTTTCTCTAATGTAAACTGCACCTCAAGTCTGGTCAGCTGGGAAGGGCCCCAGGGACCTGGTGTCCGTCCCTCCCCACCTCCCTTCTCTGGACTTTGTGGGGTACCGAGATCCTGCTCCTACTCTGGAGGACCAGCAGAGGCCTCATGTCCCCCTGTAGACACTTCTGAGAGGGGCCAGGGTCTCTAGACTCAGGGCACCATGCCCAGCCCACTGGGTCCTGCTCTGGCTTTGGGACACCCCCTCTGTGGATGGGGATGGCAGTGTAGGGTCCAGCAGCTCCACTGTGCCAAAAGCCAGGCACACCCTCACGGTGGTGGGCCTGCTGGTGCAAGCCAGCTGGGCGGCCAGGCAGAGGCCGCCCCCCTCCGTCCCTCACCTTTCTTCTCCTCTGTCAAGCCCTGCAGTCCCTCAGGGTTTATAACTCCACCCAAACTTGGCCTGGGAGATGGGTATGAGGTTCTGAAGCCCAGGCCAGACTGAAAGCAGAGAGTGGTGACCCCAGGCAGTGCCGCCCTGCTGTCGCCCTCTGACCTTTGGGGTCGCTTTGCTTCTCGGAGTCATGAGCCTGTGTCCTCTGTGCAGAGTCTCTCAGGGACTGTTGCCATGGGCAGGATGCTCGGGTTGGTCACGGGACAGCTCCGGCCCTGGCTGGGGTGGGGTGGGGTGGGGCTGCTGGACCCCAGCCCAGGTCACACTGACTCACCCTGGAGGCATTCTGAGCCCCGTAGCTGGCAGCAGGAGGCGCAGTGTGCACACTGGGTGGTCTGGGCTTGGGGTCAGACTTCCAGCACCCCAGCAGGAAGCAGTGGGAGAGGCAGCATCAGGAGCGGTCCTGGTCTGCCTGGGACAGGCCTGGGGCAGAGTGAACACTGCGGTTTCCCTGAAGTTTCTGCCTTACAGCTGGCACCCCAGAACCTGCCAAACCTGGGCGCACCCACAAAGGGCCCCACCTTGGGACCCCCAGGTGCCCCATCTCTCCTGTGGCCTGGCCAGGCCAGGTGCCTGGGCCTGGAGCTAGGAGGGGCTGTTCTTGTAGAGGAGGAGCCCTGAGGTGTCTGGACAGGAACGACCGTGTTTTCCACACCCAAAAGCAGAACAGGCAGGAGCACTTGGGCTGTGGCCTGGGGTCTGGGTCTGGAAATAAGCCTGTCCTAGCGAGAGGGACTCCTGATCCCCAAAGGCATCCTGAGAGGGCCAGCACCTGCTGAGCCTTGCCAAAGTCAGGGAAGGATGAAAAGTGGAGCAGGTATCACAGCCAGAAGTAAGATTCCTCTCCTATACCATGCAGCCCAGGGCCTGGAAGGGCTGGCCTCCTGCCCGGAGAGGGAACCCAGCTCTCCCTCGGGCTAGGTGGGCACTTCTACTCAGTTCCCGCAGCCCTATTTTAGGGCAGAGCCTGTCTTACTGTGCTGGCCAGGACAGCTTGAATTCCTGGCCTCATGCCAGCGATCCTCCTGCCTCAGCTTCCTGGCACATGCCACCGCCCCAGGTGAAGCGGCAGTTTTAGGTCCCTCTGTTTAGAACCAGGATTTCTCCAATTCCTTCCCTCTCTCTGTTAGGCTCAGGCCTGGGAGACCGCACAGTACAGAGGGCCAGGGGCTTGCAGGAAGGATCAGAGTATGAAAGGTGCCAGTGCCACGGGCCTGGGGACATTCTGTAGGGGAAGACTAAGGCAGGGGCGCCAGCCTCAGGGCGTCCTCAGTGAGCTCTCAGGCCTCCAGCCCAGGCCAGCCCCACTTCTTTGTGCTCAGCTTTTTCCCACAGGTCAGGCCCCTTCCACTGTTAGCTCCTTGGCCACTGCACAGAGACTAGAGAAAGCAAGGGGCCTTGCCCTGGGAGGCCTGGGCACTCTACTTCCTCTGGGGATCACGAAGCTTCCCCAGAGCTCCAGGACAAAAAACTGCTTTACATGCAGAGGGTCACACAGCTGCGGACTGGCCTTGTATTCAAACCCAGGGAGTCTGGTTCCAAACTGGGTTTGGTTGGGTTTGTTGAGACAGGTTCGCACTGTGTAGTTTGGGCTGGACTGGAACTCACTATGTAGCCTCAGCCTCCCAAGTGCTGGGATCATAGGTATGCGCAACTACACCCCACTTTTTCCTTTCCTTTTTTTTCTGGGAACACAGAGCCTTAATACTAAGCTACATTCCTAGCCTGGTCTCACTGAATCCTAAATGGCAAGGCTGGGGTTGAATTTGTAATCCTGCCTCAGCTTCCCAGAGTCCTGAGATCACAGGCCTGTGTCCTACCCATCCCCACCAGCTGTAACCTCTGCCAGCCCTGCCAGACCCCAGGGGCCACCTGGCCATGCACCCTGCCTCCTTCTGGCCCTGGCAGCAGGATTCCCTGGAGCTTGGGAGGATGGGCGCTCCCTGTCCAGGATTGCGGGGCTGGTGGGTACAAGGGTGCAGACGTAGTTGAAGCCCCCAGCTGCATCTGTGCCAACCCCCCCGGGAGAAAGGGGGAGCCCCCATCCCTCCAGAGGACCCAGGGCTGGTGTTGTGTGGAGAGCCTTAAATCCCCACCCTGCCACTCCCCTGGAGCCCCTGTGTGCAGAAGGGAAGAGCTCAGCCTGCGTGCCCCCACCAGCAGATTCCTGGCTGTCTCCACTTCCCACCACCATGACCTAAGTGTGCTCTGCAGGGACTCATAGGTGGGGAAGATGAGATCAGGACAGTGGGCTTGGGGGTCCCAGCCCAGGCAATCTCAGCCCCTTGCCTCCCCCAACACAGCTGGGTGCCCCACCCTCAAGGAACCCAGGAGTTGAGGTGAAGGCCATGTGGGAAGAACCGAGCACTGTCGCTCGCAGCTGAAGGAGGCCTGGGGGGTAGAGCCACTGTCTTTATCATTGGGGTGAATTATTCAATACCTACAATTTAAGAGGGAGATTTATTTTGGCTCATGCTTCAGTTCATAGTCAGCATGCCCCAAGGCAGGCCAGCGGGACAGAGGGGAGCGGGTCATGGCAGACCTGCTGGTGGCAGGGCCAGGGAGGGAGGAGATAACCCCAGCTCAGATCCCCACACACCTGGCTCTTCCGCCCAGATGGCACCTCTCACAGCAAGTCAGAACCCTTCCCAACCTCCCTGAAGCCCTGCCTATGAGCACAGGAGGCTTCGGGGGATCTCTGCTCCTAGCTTCCCAAAGCGTCACCTGTATTCCTTTACCCAAAAATGCATGTAGTCCGTCTCTAAGGGTCACCAAAGTCCTAACAGACCCAGCACTGCTAAAAAGTCCAAGTCCTCTGAGACTCAGGAAGACTCAGCTGTGAGCCCCTGTAAAGATCAGAAAGCTAAACACAGCCAGCACACAGAGCACGAGGTACGCTCTCACCCCAAAAGGAAGGAACAGAGGGATAGAAACCCATGGAACTGAAGCAAGACCAAAACCCAGCAGGGCAAACAGTAGATCCTGTGGTTCCATCTGGCTCAGGGGCAGGCTGTGGCAAGACACGAGCTCCAAAGGGCTTAAGCAGCTCCACCTCTGTAGCATTGCTGGTGGGTGCTTCTCTCATCACAGTCTCTTGGGCTGTATTTGCTCACTGTGCAAAGATCCTGTGTTCCTGGCTTCCCCAACATCCTGGGATTGTCACTACACCTTCAGCTTCATTGTCATAGTTCTGCACATTGCCCTCTCAAAAACACAGTGCCCAGCCTCCAAGGCCTCCTCCTTAAATCTATGTGAAACTTTCACATACTACATACTTATAAACTAGCACCATGTGAATGATGCCAAGGTCTGCCCCCAGCTCCAACAGAAGCTGAGCCTACTTGGATCACAGCTGCAGAGGCCTCTAAGTGCCTAGATGGTTGAGTGCTATGAAGCGGGTCTCAGGGAACAAAGTCTCTGAGTGAGCCTTCTTGAGGCCCTCTCCTTTCAAGCTAAAAGCTCACTTTTGCAATTTCGAACCTGTGAAGATAGGGCTGGATGGTTTCTCACACTCCACCAAGGGGTCCTTCCTAGTACCCTGTCATAAAGAATTTGGCCTCTTTTTAGCAACAAAATTCTCTGTGTTGCACTTCTGTAGGTCCTAGCTTTATCTGAGTTTCTTATCTGGCCACAACTTGGGCCAGAAAGTCTGAAAAATCAGTCAGCTGTGCCATTTGCTCTAGATTTCAAGGTGTAGCTGGCTAATAGCCCCAGACAGTACCCATGACACCGTCTCAACATTAGGCTGCCTTGAAATGTCTTCAGCCAGATTAATGAGTCCACAGTCCTTAATCTCAGTTTTCGTAAAGTCTCAGGATATGAACAAAAGGTAGACAAGTTTTATTGACAGAGCATAACACTTATAGCCTGGAGCCCAACTGCCCATGGAGCCCTTGTTCCCACTTGAAGCCTCCAGAGGCTGGTTTTTATTGGCTGCATTTCTATCAGCATTCTGATCTTCTGAGCTCTGCACTGACTCTCCTACCAAGCTCGGTTTACAGCATCCTAGGGTTTCTCCAGCCAGCAGCCCCAAACCTTGCCAAAGTCCTCCCGCAGGCCAGTTCCAGAGCGTCTGAACCACATGGTCAGGTAGCGAGGCAGCAAAGACCCCGCTTTTCTGGTGCAACTCTAAGCGACTCTCTTAGTCACCAGGACACAAAAGACAGCGTGCACAGCTGCAGGGAGCACGGGTATTTTGGCTCACGTTTCAGTCCAAGGAAATCAGCCAGCAGAGGGGCATGAGACCGGAAGCAGAGAAGTCAAAGAGCAGCGGGGTGGAGCTGATCCTCCTGGCACGTCCAGGGGCCCCTCTTCCCCCGGCCCCACCTGAAACAGCAGGTGAGCTGCGCGCTTGCCCTGCGCACCGCGGGTGCTCGTGGAGCTCTGGCCTTTGCTTGCGGCAGCAGGGAGGACGTAGAGAGGCAGGAGGCTGGTGCCAGAGCTGGCGCTCGCGGCCGAGCCCAGCCCAAACGGCTGCAGCACAGCTTCCGGAGCAGAGTGGGCCGGCCTGCCCGAGGTGGGGTCGCCTGCAGCACCGCTCGGACACTGTCAAAGCCGCAGTGCGATGTCACTGCGCCCCCTGCCGGCACCCGTGTCCTGTGCCTTCTGCGACCTTCCCATCTCCTGCGCTCACCTAGAAGCCCACGTGGCTGGAAGCCCTGAGCAAGAGCGTGGGCCGCAGTCCTGACGCAGGCCTGTAATCCCAGCCCTCGGGAGGCTGAGGCAGGGGAATCTTGAGTTCGAGGCCAGCATGGACTACAAAGTGAGCCCAAGGCCAACCAGACCTGCATCGCGCGACTCTGTCTCAAAAAGAAAAAAGAAGAGACCCTATCTCAAAAAAAGAAGTCTAAGGGGCCGGGGAGATGGCTCAGTGGAATAAGCGCTTCCCTGGCAAAGGCAAGGGTCTGAGTTCAATCCCCGGTTCCACCAAAAAAAAAAAAAGAAAGAAAGAATTTGGGGGGCCGGGGAGATGGCTCAGTGGAATAAGCGCTTCCCTAGCAAGTGCAAGGGCCTGAGTTCAATCCCCGGTTCTGCAAATAAATAAATAAAATAAAAAAGAAGTCTAGGGCCCAGGGAGATGGCTCAATGGAATAAGCACTTCCCTGGCGAGCGCAATGGACTGAGTTCAATTCCAGGTTCTGAAAAAAAAAAAGGAGTCTGCTCCTTTTTATTTCTGACATACCCTGTGTCGTGGATGTACTGCTTTTTGTTCATTCAGTCTTGTTTCAGTTGTTGTTTTCTTTTCTTTCTCCCTCTACCCCCAACCCTTCTTTCCAGCACTGAGGATTGAACCCAAGACCTTGTACTGACCCAAGGCTGAACTCAGGTTTTATTTGTTGATGAAGGAAGGAGTGGCTTGAGGATGAGTGACTGTGAGAATGTGGGGAGTAGGTGAGCGCAGCGAGCTGGGCTTGGTGGGCGCCTGAGCTCAGCTGGCAGTACAGAGCGAAGGACCTGCAGCTAGGGCAGCTCACGTGACACAGCTGAGGCAGCATCTAATGTTTCGAGGTTGGAGCTTCAGCTCTGATGTGCAATCTTTCCAACTCCAGGAGCTCACTGCTTCTAGCTCAAGCCTCCATCCCGGCCGACAGCATGGAGCACTGCCTCTTCATCCCATCTCGACCCAGCTCACACCACGAAGCAGCAGGTAGGGGTTGGAGAAACTCTACCTGCCATCTTCAAAGACTCCCACCAGCCCCTCGGCTAGACCAACAGGCACTGCCTGAAGCCGACTGAAGGGATGCGCGAAAGTCGTAGCCAGCTCTGCGCCTATCAATACATGGAAATGGGGTCAGGCTCAGCCAAAGTGGAGACGATCTCTCTTCTTTCAAGGAGAGTCGCCCAGATGCTGGAGCAGTCAGTCGTGGCTGTAGGGCCTCTAGTTGCCACCAGGTTAAGAATCCTTCATGATACACTTTAAGAAGAAGGATTATAAGCGAAAGAATGAGTACACCGCTTCTTTTTCTGGGAAACACCAAATGGCGGATGACGCCGGTGCAGCGGGAGGGCCGGAGGCCTGGGGGCCCGGGCATGGGAGGCCGCGGCAGCTTCTGCAGAGGCTTCGGCAGTGGCCTCCGAGGTCGCGGCGCGGCAGGGGCCAGGGCCGGGCCGAGGCCGTGGGGCTTGTGGTGGTAAGGCCGAGGACAAAGAGTGCATTCCGGTCACCAAGCTGGGCCGTCTGCTCAAAGACATGAAGATCAAGTCCCTGGAGGAAATTTACCTCTTTTCCTTATCCATCAAGGAGTCCGAGATTATTGACTTTTTCCCGGGCACATCCCTCAAGGATGAAGTTCTGAAGATCGTGCCTGTGCAGAAGCAAACTCGTGCTGGCCAGCGGACCAGGTTCAAGGCATTTGTCGCCATTGGGGACTACAACGGTCATGTCAGTCTGGGTGTAAAGTGTTCCAAGGAAGTAGCCACTGCCATTCGTGGGGCCATTATCCTGGCCAAGCTCTCCATTGTCCCTGTCAGGAGAGGCTACTGGGGAAACAAGATTGGCAAGCCCCACACTGTTCCTTGCAAGGTGACAGGCCGCTGTGGCTCTGTATTGGTGTATCTGATCCCTGCCCCCAGAGACACTGGCATTGTCTCAGGCCCTGTGTCCAAGAAACTGCTGCTGATGGCTGGTATTGATGACTGCTACACCTCTGCTACAGGCTGCACTGCTACTGTGGGCAACTTCGCTAAGGCCACCTTTGATGCCATCTCCAAGACCTCCAGCTCTCTGACCCCTGACCTCTGGAAAGAGACTGTGTTCACCAAGTCTCCCTATCAGGAATTCACTGACCAGCTTGTGAAAACCCACACCAGAGTCTCTGTCCAGAGGACTCAAGCTCCAGCAGTAGCTAAAACATAAAGGGTTTTTATGCAAAAATAAAATGAATTAAGCCTGTTAAAAAAAAAAAAAAAAAAGGGGGCCAGGGCGATGGCTCAGTGGAATAAGCACTTCCCTGGCAAGCGCAAGGGCCTGAGTTCAATCCCTGGTTCCACCAAAAAAAAAAAAAAAAAAAATGTTATTCGAACTGGAAAGAGAAAAAAGGCATGGAAGAGGGTGGTTACTAAAGTCTGCTTTGTTGGAAATGGCCTTACAAGAAAACCACCTAAATATGAAAGATTGATTAGGTCAATGGGCTTACATTTCAAGAAGACCCATGTAACATATCCTGAACTGAAAAAAAAAAAAAAAGAATGAGTACACCAATTCCAACATTAAACCGAAAGTGAGTCTTGAGATATGCAAATGAATTCACATTCTATAGTGATCTCCCATGAAGAGGACAAAGGTTGCTAGAATTCTCACTTGGATTTTCAACTTTATATTAATATTTTGCTCAATTTTCTGTCAGCAGTTCTTGTCCAGTTATCCACAAAGTGAGCAGTTAGTACTGAATGAGCTAACACTCTAGAGCCAATAGCTGCACTGGCTATCAAAAGCATGAGGGAAGTTACGCTTTCCTTGGAGTGGAAGGGCCCCCTGGAGCTCCACTATCTTGCTTTGACAGGCCAACCTGAGGATCGAGTGTTAAGCCTAATGAATTCCTAATTGATCTGCAATGCCCTGCTCCCCTGTTGGGAAGGGATTTGCTGTGGAAATTGGGAGCTGTTCTCCAATTCTGCCGAAGACCAAAATGGGTTTTGCTCTTCAGAACTGCCTCGGACCTCCTGGATGCACCGTGCTGGGGGGAGGTCCTGCTCAGTGGTGTGCCGGCCCCTTAGGAAGGGTAGGAGCAGCAACGCCAGTACACAGTTATACGACTAAAAGATCTCAGCTAAGTTCCCAACCAAAGCAGGGGCCTGTGGGGGTCTCCAGCCTCTCCTGTGTTCTCAACACAGCCTTCTGCAACTTGTCAGTGCCTGGCAAGGCCCCCTCCTCCCAGCAAGAAAGGCTTCAGACATCGGTACCAGGCCTCTGCTCCTTCAGGAGGCTGGAGTTCTGAGCCACCCAAACGTGGCCGAGCCATGTGCAACGTCCTCCCACGTCCCAGGGAGGCAAACTGGTTCAGTCTTAGATCTCAAACAAATTTCTTTTCTGTTCCTTTCCGCGCAGACTCATTTCCAATTTCTGTTTTCCTCTGAATGTGAAAACCCAGCTCAAAAGAAAAACAGCAGTGTGTCTGGATGGTGCTTCCGCACGGCTCGGGACTGGCTCCCACCTGTTGTGCATGGGCACGATAAAAAGGCTGGAGTGTTTGAGACTCACACAGAGAAAACTGTCCCATAATACAGAACATGATGACATCCTAATGCGTGGCCCAGCTTGGCGCCATTCACCTGTAACTGCCCAGACTGCCAGAAAGGGATGGAAGGTCTCAAAGGGCAGTGCTCAGCTACGTGCCCCGTCAGAGAGTTCCACTCTTAGGATTCCTTCTTACTCCTGGGGACAAGCCTCGGCTCTGTGCCAGTCCGGCTATGTGTGAGCTCAGGTTCCCCTGCCACCAAAAGATAGCTTCGACCTGCGAATGGCCAGTTTCCACCAACTTTGGGTGAGCAGCAAACCTTTACATGAGGCCCTGCGTCTGAGCCCCTAAAATGGACAAAAGCAACTGACCACGCAGTCAGGAAGTAAAGCCCTCCAGCTCAGGAGCTCCGCACTGAAGGAAGCTTGCTTTCTCTTTCACAGAAGACAAGAGAAGACTCTGGAAGTCCTGACCCAACACCTGGGGCAAGGATCTTGTCAGTGGCGTATTTGTCACAAGCGCTGGACTGAGTGGCTTCTGCCTGAGGGCAGTAGCAGCCACAGCTGTGCTAGCAGGAGAGTCCTGATCCCATTGGATAGCACCACCCTTGGAACAAAGGGATGTCTGTGGCTTACCGAAGACTGGAGCGGGGACGTCCTCGGAGCACTGAGTCGCCCAGCTCATGAGGACGCTCGTGCTCAGCTGGGCTCTCTGACCCTCGGCTGCGTATTTTCCTGCCTGGCTGCCCATGCTCTGGTCCTCACGTAATTGCCTGCTCCATGGAAACTCCATCCAGAGATGGACCCTGGAGCCCCATGTCCCTCCTGTGGCGCCTCCGATGGCCCTGCTCACCCGAAGCCCTGACCCATTCATTGTGGGGGCTCCCAGGAGCACAGCCGGCCAGCCAGGGATGTGACGGTGGGCGCTGTCGCCACTGCTCCCCTTGCAGCCCCTCTGCCTGCCACCGGCCACTTTCCCTCACAGCCTTGCTACGTGGAGGTGGAGGTCACACATCTCCCCAAACCTCAGTGCATTGTTACTGCTCATGTGGCAAATCCTTGCTTAATCTATTTAAGTGTCTCTGCTCTCTTCTTTACTAATTGATTTTGTGATGTGAATTGTGTTGGAGATTGAGCTCAGGGCCTTCCTCTTTATCCTTTTTAAAATTATCTCTATTATTTTATTTTTACTATTATTTTCATGGTACTGGGGGTTAAGCCCAGAGTCACTGCACTGAGCCACATCCACAGCCTTGTTTATTTTTTACTTTTACTTTGTGATAGAGCCTCGCTGAGTCACTAAACTGCCTAGGCTGGGCTCAGATTTGTGGATTTGTGTGTGTGTGTGTGTGTGTGTGTGTGGCCGACTCAACCTGCACTGGGGGTGGGGCTGGCACGGCATGTGGTGCTGGGGATTGAACCACAGCCCCTGCACTTGCCTAAGCAGGCGCTTTAGGCCGCTGAGCTGTTTCGCGGGCCCCAGGGCTCCAATTTGTGATCCTCCTGCCTCAGCCTCCCAGAGTTCTGGGATGATAGGCATGCACTACTGCCATGGCCTGCTAAAAGGTCACTCTTGAACTCTAGTTTGAAATCAGTTCCTTTCAGTGTGGTCAAGCTGCCATTCCACTGGTCATGGGGGTTAACGGAAATTACTGCTATTAAAACGTTCTTCGGGGCTGGTGAGATGGCTCAGTGGTCTAAAGCACCTACTTAGAACAAGCTAAGCTAAGCAAAGCACAGGGACCGCGGTTCAATCCCCAGCACCACATGCCAGCCAGCCCCGCCCCCTGGTGGGCTGAGCTGGCCACACACACACACACACCCACACACACACAATAAATAAATAATTATTTAAAAAAAAAACCAAACAACTTTCTTCCTGCCCCGGGGAGATGGCTCAGTAGAATAAGCGCTTCCCGTTCCGGTGGAGGGGGGACAGAAAAAACCCCAAACTTCCTTTCTAGCAGGGCATGGTGGTGCACACCTGCAATCCCAGCAATCCGCATGGCTGAGGCAGGGGCTGCGAGTTTGAGTTCTTCCAAGCAGTTTAGCAGTGTACAGAGCACGTTTCCCCGCGGCTGCATTCCCTTGACCTCCAGTAGGTGGCGCGCGCGCAGCCCAGGCCAGCCGGGGACCCAACCAGCGCCGCAGTGCCCACAGACTCGGCCTGCCTTGACTGTGGCTACACCCGCTTCCGCCAGGTCTTCAATCCCAAAGTCAGTCAGTGATTTTTGGCTTCTGATTTGTGTGGTGAATGGACACAGGTGTAGCATACCTGAAACCCCAGGTTCTCAGGAGGCTGAGGTGGGGGTGACAAGTTTGAGACCAGCTGGCCAATTTAGCAAGTCCTACGGGAGCCAGGCTCAGTGACCCACACCTATAATTCCCACACCCTGGGAGGCTGAGACAGGAGGATCTCAAGCTTGAGCCTAGCCTGGGTGACTTAGTGATTTAGCTAGGAACTACATCAAAAAAAAAAAAAATCTTTTTTTAGAGGGCTGGAGATGTAGCTCATTGTGAAGGTCATGGGTTCAATCTGCAGTACGATAGATAGACAGAGAGACAGACTGACAGATAGATAGAATCACAAATTTTTTATGAAAATTTAGGCATTTGTATGTGTGATATAACTGGGAATTTTTATTTATTGGGGCAGGGTCTTGTTATGTAGCTGGCCTCGAACTCTTGATCATCCTGTCTCAGCCTCCCAAGTGCTTGGACCACAGGAAAGACTGGAACAACAAAGAGATGATATTAACCAAGAATGAAAATGCAGATGCTATAATAGGAAAAAAATCAGTATTTCACTGTGTAAAAGTGAGGGGTTTTTGTTGCTGCTTGTTATGGTTTGTGTCTAGTTGTCCCCCCAAAGCCTCATGCAGTCATGGGGTGAGGACTCTAGAGTTTGTGTTAACTCATGATCCCCTGGGATTATGTGTGATCCAAGGCTGGGATTATGGGTTTTAGTACTGCTGGGATTACCCATAGGTGGGTAAGTA
>NW_004524632.1:12069303-12075762 GCF_000260255.1 Octodon degus | reverse complement strand
TTCCCCTACCCTGGGGCAGGTGATTTGCATTACAATGTAAGGAGGGTAGAGAAGCCAGCTGCTTGAGCTGCTGCTGCCCCTCCCTTGCGCTCTTGCTCTTTGCCGCCGCCATGAAAGGTTGCTTTCTGCTCTGTGCTGCTCTGCGTTGGACCCAGCTGAGTATGGACTGAAATCTCCAGTAACTGTGAGCTAAATAAAGCTTTCCTTCCTTCATTTTGAGTGTCGGGTATTTGTCCCAGCAACGAGAGAAGAGTAACTAAGACACCGCTGTTGTCGTTGTTGTTATGTGTTGGTTTGTTGTGGGGTCTCACTACACAGCTTGGACTCGTGGTGATCCTGCTTTAGGCTCCCCAGCGCTGGGAGTGCAGGCGTGTGCCACCATGCCCAGACTCTGGCTGGCTCAGCCCACCCTGGGGGCAGGACTGGCACAGCATGTGGAGTCAGGGATGGAACTTCAGTCCCTGTACTTGCCTAAGCTTGCCTAAGCAGGTGCCTCAGTCTGCTGAGCTGTCTCACCAGCCCGAAAGTGGTTTTTTTTGGACAGAAAAATAGAACATAAACATAGGCATTAGGAAGACAGCAGATTTAGAAAAAAATCCCTGACACACAGACAGAAAATCCCGGTTCACAGCTCTGCTATACAAAAGATCTTAGAAACTGACAAGAAAAGACAAAAACCCATAGAAAATGGCAAGGCTGTGAGTGGGTAGTTCTCAGGGATCACGGGGTCCCCATCACTGGGCAGACACAGGCGAAGCCTCTCAGAGGCCCAGAGGAGTGAGGGGGGTGTGGAGACACCTGGGGGAGGACCCCAAGTCACCCAGACTTGAGGTGGGGGAGCCAGCTTCGTGCCACGTATCACGTCATGAAAAACCAAGCAAACAGCACTTGTTCTTTTACCACAGAGGTGCCTGGAACTCGGTCCCAGGAAAGGCAGCAGCAGACACTCAGTCTGGGGCCAGCTTGGGGCCGAAGCCAGGGAACTGGGAGGTCACCCACCTGTGAACCATCCAGTGGTGTCAGCCCCACACCTGCGGACTGCCAGGCAGTCTTCAAAGGGAAGAGCAGCTGCCTGGGACAAGGCCACAGGTCTGTGAGTCCAGCACCATGGGAGGCTGAGGCAGGAAGATCCCAAGTTAGATCCAGCCTGGGCGACTTAGAGACCTAGTCTCAGAACAAAGAATAAATTGTGGGCTGAGAAGGAAAGAAAGGAAAAGAGCACAGGCAAGGAGCTGAGCCATTTGTTTTGGGGGGATTTTCATTAAGTGCTCTGAGCAGACAAAGCCAGACCCAGAAGGTGTGGGTAATGAGACCCAGGTTCTGGAAAACTAAGAACAGCACACCCCTGTGCTTTATACACGTGTATTCAGTGTGTATGGGTGGCTGTTTGTTTGTTGAGGCACGATCTCACTTTGTAGTTCAGGCTGGTCTCAAAGTCAAGATCCTCCAGCCTCAGACTTCCAAGTGGCGGGGTTATGCCAGCAAGCCAAGTGTGCCACTGTGCCTGGCCTTTGTGAGCATTTGTGGGGGCTGGGGTGGGGCTTAGCACAGCCCATGCTGAGCAGCCTAAGGCCCTGGGTTTGATCCCCAGCCCAGAAATGGGTGACTGCAACCGAGGTTGTGGATGTGGGCTTTGTGCTTCAGAGAAGAGACAAAAGAAGGTCAGTTTTTAAAGACAAGCTTGGGGGCTGGGGAGATGACTCAGTAGAATAAGTGCTTCCCTGGCAAGCGCAAGGGCTTGAGTTCAATCCCTGGTTCCTCCAAAAAATACATAAATGAAATAAAATAAAAAAAAAAAATAAAGACAAGCTTGGAACCAGGTATGGGGGCACACAACCATAATCCCAGCACTTGGGAGGCCGAGGCAAGAAGCAACAGGGTCCCCAGGCCGCAGCACGCTCAATCTGTCCCCCACCCTCAGTTTTGGGCAGCCTGGGCCCCAGGGCCTGGAGCGTGCTGTCCACGGGGCCACAGCGAGCCACAGCCGCTCCCATCACTGGCGTGTGGCTCCCAGCTGGCGTAGCACAGCAGCCTGCATTCTCATGAGCTCCCGTGAGAGGAGCAAACCGAACGTAAGGTCCACATCGATAGCTGGGCTTTCATCTTCACTGGACTCAGAGAGATCTCAACTCAACCGTTTCTTTTTCCCCCCCTCATTGTTTTGGAGTATTGTGGATTGAACCAAGGCCTTTGCACCAAGCTACATCCCCAATGCTTCTGTAAATTTGGGTCTCTAAGTTGCCGGTGTTGGGCTTGAATTTACGGTCAATCCTCCTGCCTCTACCTCCTAGAATACTGGGATCACAGCATTCAAAAAACAAACCAGCAAAAACCACCAAGCACTACATGTGTCCAACCTGAGGGCTGAGGACAGACGTGGTATTAGAGCACTTGCCCAGCATTCAGGAGGCGCTGGGTTGCATCCTCAGAGCTGCAAAAAAGAAACAGAAATCTTATCCCTATCCCCTTTCTGTCTCTGTCTGTCTGTCTGTCTGTCTGTCTGTCTGTCTGTCTGTCTATCTTTCTTTTTTGTATCAGGAATTGAACTCAGGACCTTGTTTGTTTCTAATTTTTATCTTGAGTGTTGCTAAATTGCCCAAGCTGGTCTGAAACTTGCAATTCTCTTGCCTCAGCCTCACAAGTCACTGAAACAACAGAGTTGTTACTCAGCATGGAGGGCCTGGGTTCAATCCACAGTCCTAGGAAACAGAATTTCTGATGACTGTAGCAGGAAGCATGGTCCCCTGGGCTTGGCCTAAGTGACAAGTGATGGTGGCATCCTCCCTGGGTCGGGTGGCCCTCTGGCCTTCTTGCTCCTAGCTCCGGCACCCGCCCCCGCCCCTGCAGTTACAGGATCTCTGCTGAGCTCTGTGCAGCCTCCTCTGTCACCTCCCTGCCCCCTGGTTGCCCCGTCCTGACACAGGGACAGAGGGGACCTGAGCCCTCTTGCCCTGGCTGGCTGCTCAGGGCTCAATGCCTCCAGCACCAGGCCAGGCCTACCTGCCTCTGAAGGAGAGGACGTGGCCCCACAGGGCCTGCTGGACACCAGTGTCTCTGGGTATCTGCTGTGGGGTCCCACATGGTGGTGAGGTTCATCTTTTCCTTTTCTTCCTTTGCAGATGCCCCATCCTCCCCTGCTTTCTACCCTCCAAGCCTTGCTCCTTGTCTTCCCTCAGGATGGCCTGGGCCTACTGTCCTGGTTACTGGGGAGGCTGAGGCACGAAATGCTAGAACCCAGGCATTGGAGGCCAGCCTAGGCTTCTCGGGAGACTTTGGGAGGGCTGGGGACAGGAAGGACACAGCAAAGCCAGGAGGGGTCTACTTACCTCCTCTGCCCAGTGAAACCCAGGGTGCAGCTAGGCCCACAGAACCAGGCAGAGGTGACACTTGGTGTCCTCACCTCTGAGCGCCTCAAAATGTGGCCATCTGCAGCTCTGGATGTGCAGGCTGTGGTGGGTCAGCCCTGCTCTGGACTGTGCCACAGTTGGGGCCCACAGTACCCAGCTCATCCCGGGAAACTCCAACTCCAGACCCTGCCTGGGCATCATAGGATCTTGGGGCCAGGCTCCCTAGGGAGCATCATGAGGCTGACCCCATTCACCCTATTGGACATGAGGACAGTACCGAGGGATAGCAACCTTGGGGCACAGGATGGGTGAGGCTTCTGGGAAGGAGGGAGCACGGCCCAGCATTCCGACTGCCCCTGGTCCTGGCCCTGGCTGGGCCCTGGACCAGTGCTGCTTCTCTCTGAGGAGGCCACAGCCCGGCCATTATGTCTCCATCCCAAGGTGGGCGCACTTTACCTGTGCTTTTTTTTTTTTTTTTTTTTTTTAACAGGGTCTCCCTGTACAGCTCAGGTGGGTCTTGAGCTCACTTTGTGGCCCAGGCTGGTCTCAATCTCACAGGGATCCTCCTGCCTCAGCTCCTGAGTGCAGGGATTATAGGTATGTGCCATCCCACCTGGCTCCACCTTCAGTTCTGACATCTTTATTTTTGTGCTGGCTTCCTGGAGGACCCAGCCCTCTCTGGCTGTGTGTTAATTTCTGCCTAACTTCACTGCTTAGGACAGTTGTGAGCCCAGCTCAAAATTCCTTCTTTCCTGGCACTGGGGATCAAGCCCAGGACCCTCACACTAAGCTCCATCCCCAGCCCTATTTATTATTTTATTTATCTATTTATTTATTTTAATGTATTTAGTATAGGGCCTCACTACACAGCTCAGACTCATAGGGATCCTGTTTTCAGCCTCCCAAGTGCTGGGATTACAGGCATGAACCAGTTTCAATCACCATCTCAGCACACCCTTGGGGCAGGGCTAGCACGGCACACCAGGGATTGAACCCCGGTCCCTGTGTCTGCCTAAGCAGGTGCCTTAGTCTGCTGAGCTATCTGGCCAGCCCTTATTATTTTACTTTATTCTGAGACAGGGTCTTCCTCAATTGCCCAGGCTGAGCTTCAGCTTACAATTCTCCTGCCTCAGCCTCACAGAATGCTGATGTTACAGGTGGTGGGCATCACCATGTCTTTGAAAGTCCTTTTTTTTTTTTTTTTGCGGAACCAGGGGTTGAACTCAGAACCTTGCGCTTGCCAGGGAAGCACTTATTCCACTGAGCCATCTCCCCAGCCCCTTTGAAAGTCTTATTAACCTCTGCGTATTGTACTTTCTCTTTCTGGCCTCAAGCTCCCGGGGTCTCTGATGCTCGGCCCTAGCTGCATGGTCATATCTCTGGTTGCTCTGAATTCCTTTGTGTTTGGGGCATGGCGTTCCCTTCCAATTTCTGCTGAGCCTTTGTGAGCTCTCTAAGAGGAGAGGAAACCCCTAGGAAGCAGAGCAGAAACTGGGTGGCTGGGGCTTCCTGGATGATGGCTCGCCTGGGGACATCCCAACAGGAATTGCCTGCCCGCTGGCACCTATGGGCACACGTTTTCATCCCAAAGCATTTCCCAGAGAGCAGCCTGATTGGGATGCTGGCTCTATCAGTTCCTCAGCCCAGCAAGGCCCCTCAGCCCCATGGCGCGCTGGGCTCTAGGCGCTGCCCTGTGGGCATGATAGTGGTAGAGCCACTGCTAGGCACCCGGGCTCCGGCTGTGGCCCCGAGGGTGGTGCCCTCAGGGTTCTAGAGCTCCTCTCTGGGCATCACGCTCCTGGCCTTGGGTTTCCACTCTGTGGAAGCCACTCTCACTTATCTACACTGTGTTCCCAGCGCTGCAGACAGACCTTATCTGTGTCCCACCCCTCCAAGGCTGCTGCTCCTTGGAGTTCCACCTCTCTCCTTGCCCGAGTGCTCGGAGCAGGCCTGTGGTGTGTGCCGCCGTTTCACTCCACCGCAGCCTCCCTACTGCCTCCGGACTGCTTGCTCAGATCCTGCACTGGCCGCTTCTGCCAGGGCATGGCTGAGCTGATGGCCTGCAGACCCTTCCTCCAAAAGCTTCCATTCCATGCCCTCTTCTGGCCCTGGCCTCTTCCCCATTAGTCCCTTTCCCCATCAGTTGCATTCCCCAGGGACTGATGACTCTTTCCAAAAGCAGCAGCGTCCTGTGCCCGCCTAGCAGTCAGTACAGGCAGGGGCAGTGGAGATTAAGTCTAAATTCAATTTTCACAGCTCATAAAAATAAAGAATGGTGTGGATGTGTGTGCACTCGGCGTGGGCACTCAGGTGATTCGGCAGTCTTGGCACCTGGAGTGCTGCTCGAACATGCCCACTCCTGGGCATCGAGGCGGCACAGTTTATGACCCCAGGACTCGGGAGGATGAGGCAGGAGGATCCCGTGCTCCAGGCCAACCGGTGCTTCTTGAGTTCTTGCGTCAGGAAGAAACAAGAACAGCTCAGCTCTCAGCTGTCTCCAGGCCTGTAGATCTCCCTCAAGGCTGCCCCACAGGTCAACTGGATGGGCACACGCAGTTTCATTTACTATTACAAGTACTTATGGTGCTGGTTCCTGACTTCTTTGGATGTAAGCCTGTGAAGGACGGACCCTTCCGGCTGCTCTTCAGGGTGGGTGTGAAACCAGCCCGAGCCATCGCCCGGGCTCGATCCTTCCCGTCCTGCGCAGGGACAGAGCTACGGGATGGTACCACAGTGTGCACGAGCAAGGTGTATCAGTGAACAACACTCCAAAGGAGTCAGGATCTACGCGGGGCACGATGGGGTGCAGCTGCCGTCCAAGCCCTTCGGAGGCTGAGGCAGAAGGATCCTCGCAAGGTCCAGGCTTGCTCTCCGTCATAGTGAGGCCTTTTCTCAAAAAAAGAGTAATTCTAAGTGTGCATTCTCAACCGCTGTGTCACGTCGTTATTTGGTGAACTGTGCGGAGAACAGACTCAGAACACGCCGCGGCGAGGGAGCTGAGCACCCCAGAGGGCCCGCCGCGCCCGCCGCCCGGATTTCCGTCCCGGAAGCGCCCGGGCCTCCCGGCGCGAGTGCGCATGCGCAGCCGCTGAGCCGCGGGGGGCGGGGCGCG
>NW_004524632.1:12060938-12068606 GCF_000260255.1 Octodon degus | reverse complement strand
CCGGAGCCGCCCAGCCCGTGCACGCAGCCCGAGGCGGAGGCGCTGGCCCAGCCCGCAGGGTCGGGGCCGCGCGGCCGGGCGGAACCCGGGGTCGGGGGCGGACGCTGTCCCCGAAGTTGGAGCAGCTCGCCGCTGGCCGGTCGCCCCCGAGAAGGGTGGCTTTTCTTCCAGTAAGCAGCAGAAAACACGAGTAGCTTGGGGGGTGTGACTGTTGGTGATTTTTAAAGAGACGTCCTGACATCAAAAAGCCTGTCATGTGTTTTAGAGGAGAGGGTTTCAAGGTGACCTAATAAACTGAAAGTAGGCGACATGGACTGTTAGGTTTTGAGGAGAGGTGGCTGGCTGTTAGCCACACTCTTTCAGCCGGCTTCTCAGACACGGTTGGCAGGACCTTTGGAAGAAGACTGAAAACCGGGCAGCAGGGTGTGGATGCTGTCACCTGAAAAATGGAGGTTATCGATAAGTCTATCTTTGCGATACCCAGTTTCCAAGTAAGGTGACCCTCGCTCTTCTGTGCTTCAGTTGCCTTACTTTCCTGTATTTACTGCTTTCCTGTTAAAGGAACCCACTTCTGTTGTGTTGGGCCAGCCAGCAAAAGGTCTGTTTTTAAAATTGAGGTGCCTGCCATGCGTGGAGGCACACATCTGTAATGCCAGCATTCAGGAGGCTGAGACAGGAAGATGTGCGAGTTCAAGACCAGCCTGGGCTGCAAAGTGAGCTCAAGGCCAGCCAGGACTGCGTAGCAAGACCCTGCCTCAAAAAGAATAAAATAAGAACAGAAGAAGAAAGAAAAAGAAATGGAAAAACCTTGAGAGCTCTTCAGGGGTTCCTGCAGAGGCCAAACCCAGCCTCTTCCTCTCCAGCTCAACTTTTGGTGCTGTGGTGTTTTCCAGCCTGAGGGACTGAAGAGGCTGGAGAGACTGCATGGAACTGCCTTTTATTTAACTGCCCGAATGAGGGATACACAGATGTGGTATTTCTATACAATAAAGTACTTCACCATAACAAGGAATGGAAACAATCAGGATAGTAGAGCACCCCTGTAATCCCAGCACTCTTGAGAGTGATGCAGGAGGATCACAAATTTGGGCCCCTCTGGCACAATTGGAGATGCTTTGTCTAAATAAATAAAAAGGGTTAGGGATGTAAAAGTGAAGGCTCTATGTCTTAAGTCCACAGAATTTTTGAATGAATGGACTTTTAGAAATGTTAGCATAGGGCAGGGACCAGGGACATAACTCAGGGGCATGAGCGCCTGCGTGGCAAGCCAGGGTCCTGAGTTTGATTCTTGCAACAAAAACAAACAAACAAACAAAAAACCATAATAATTTACAAAAGAAAAAAAATTGCAAAACAGCCAGAGATGTAGCTTAGTGGTTGAGAGTTTGCCTACATTCATGTGACCCTAAGTTTGATCCCCAGTACCACAAAAATTAAAGTAAATAAGTTAAAATAAAAAGTATGATTTTTATTTTTGTTTTCGCCCCTGGTACTTGGGATTAAACCCAGGAGCCTTCTATCAGTGAGCTACATTCTCAAGTCTTCTTTTAAATGTTGAGGGCTGTGGATGTAGCTCTGGCACAGTGCCTACTTGACAAATGCAAGGTTCTGAGTTCAATTCCCTGAACCAAAATAATGGGAAAAAATAAAATTTTAAGGCAAGGTCTTGCTAAGGTACCTAGGCAGCCCTCCTGCTTCAGCCTTCAGAGAGGAGTGGGGATTACAGTCGTGTGCCATACGGCATGGCCCTCATGTTTTTAATAAAGGAAAAAACATAAGTTGACTTATTAATGATCTTTGATTTAATGTTTCTAAAGTTTTTGGTTTTTATCATTTTTCAGGGTTGGGGTTTGAATGTGGGTCCTGACTAGGCTACACTAAGCTCTACCTGCAGCTATACCATAGTTGTATTTGTTTTTTGTTTTGTTTTTTGGGTTTTCTTTGTGTTTTTGAGACAGGGTCTTGCATGTAGCTCAGGATGGCCTTGAGCTCACTTTATAGCCTAGGCTGGTCTCAAACTCACAGGGATCCTCCTGCCTCAGCCTCCTGCATGCTGGGATTACAGATGTGTGCCACCATGCCTGGCTACAGATGTATTTATTAACATGAGCAGAATAAGTGGTAGAGAAGTGAGTGTTGCCTAGCAGGCAGAGGGCTCTGGATTCAATCCCCAGCGATACGTGCGTGCATGTGCACGTGTGTGTACATGTAGAGAAGTTTAACTTGTGTGCCATTTGAAGTACTTAATCATTACCAAGGACACCGATTTTTTAAAAGATTAATAACTTCAGTATAGTAAACAGGTACTTTTCTGAAGGATTTATGTGTATTGTTTAATAATAATACAAATTCAAGACTGTTCTTATGCTAGGCAAGTATTCTACTCTTGAACACACCTTTAGACACTTTAAAAAAATTTTTTTTCAGTACTGGGCATCGAACTCAAGACCTTGTGCTTGCCAGGCAGGCACTTATGCCACATGCCACTGAGCCATCTCCCCAGCCCCAGGCACTTTTTGTAAACTTCTAAATATTTTGCTTTTTTTGAGACAAAGTCTTGCTATGTAGTTCAGGCTGACCTTGAACTCATTGTGTAGTCAGGATACCTTGAATTTGTGGCAATACTCCCTCCTGAGTACTGGGGTTAGAGATGTGTGCCACCATGCCTGGCTTTCCATGGATTTCTAGAGTTATTAAAGAAAGTCTTCTTTGTACATTGACCATAGCTAGAAGTGCTGTTTTTGTTTTTTTTAATTTTATTTATTTATTTATTTATTTATGTGTGTGTGTGTGGCCAGCTCAGCCCACCAGGGGGCGGGGCTGGCTGGCAAGTGGTGCTGGGGGATTGAACCGCAGTCCCTGCGCTTCGCTAAGCTTGTTCTAAGTAGGTGCTTTAGACCACTGAGCCATCTCACCAGCCCCTAGAAGTGCTGTTAAGGGACAGTGGTCTCTGGTCTTTCTGTGGTTGTGCATGTGCATAGGGATGCAGTGAGTACTGGTGAAAGCGTTTTGTTCAGTGTGATTGCAGAGGACTGCTGATGCTTGGAGTGTTCTCTGCTTTCAGTTTTCTAGCATGCTAAGGATTAATTGAACCCAGGGCACTGTGCATTTGAGGCAAGCGCACCATTCTGATATAACCGTATGTTATACATAACCATATGTATTACACCCCCCCCACACACACCCCTGGGATTGAACTGGGGACCTTGTGCTTGCCAGGCAAATGCTTATGTAATAGATGAAAAGGAACTATAGGGGCCAGGGAGATGGCTCAGTGTAATAAGTGCGGGGCCTGAGTTCAATCCCTGGTTCCACCAAAAAAAAAAAAAGAAAGAAAGAAAGAAAAGGAACTATAGCAGTACGTCAGTATCAATGTAATAAAGCAAGAAATATACTGGGAGTGGGGGGGCTACCAGGGCTTGTCTGTGGCACCCTGGCCTGTTAGGCAGGTGGCACCACTGAGCTGCATCCCCAGCCCCTTTTTAGCTTGAGACCAGGCCCACTAAGTTGCCTGGCCAGCCTCCACCTTTCAGTCCTGAGGAGCTGGGGTTACAGGTGTGTACCACCACACCCATTAAGATACATTAAATACCATAATAAAAGTGTAAAAGTTGCTCAAGAACTTTCTATAGTTTATGTAAATAATCATAAAGTTAACTATTAACAATGGAATCATGTATTACTTTTATGTAGTATGTATAGAATGTTTTGCTGTTTTTGTTGCTTGCAGCATCTAGGGATCAGATCGAGCCTCATACAATCTAGGGAAGTGCTTTGTCATTGAGCTATTACCCCATTCTCCTTTTTGTGTATCATGTTTGATAGCAGAATTTGACCATCAAGATTTTTTTTTTTTTTTTTTTTTCTGAGAGGCACAGTTTGAGATAGGGTCTTGCTATATAGTATAGGCTAGCCTAAAACTCATGGCAGTCCTATGGCTCCTACCTCAGCCTCCCAAGGGCTTGGATTGTAGGCCTATGTCACCATGCCTGACTTGAGAGATTATTAGTTGAGACCAATGGAGAGGTTCGTAGATTTAAAATACTTAGGTCATAAAAGCATATTAATATATTTTCTGTGTTTTACTATGGAATAGAGTGGGCATTCTAGAGCCAGACATGGTGACACAACTAGGGATATACCTCAGTGGCATAAGTGCCTGCCTAGCAAGTGCAAGATCTTGAGTTCTGCTAGTACAAAAAAGAAAAAAATGAGCAGACATGGTGATACACACCTTTAATTCCAGCATTTAGGAGGCTGAGGCAGGAAGATTGCAGTATGTTCAAGGGCAACCTAGACTATACAGCAACGCTTCACCAAAACCAAAAGAGAGAGAAAGAAAGAAAAGATGTTAGCATTTCCAGCAGACACGCCAGAGGTGACACAGGGCAAATGCTGTGCTCCTCATTACTTGTGTCTTTCTCCCTCACAGGTAGAAATGCCACAAGTAATAAAAATCAACAGCTTTAATCTCAGCTGTTCTCCTTCCTGTAGTGTGAGAGGTGTAAAGGATTGGAATCCGGGTGATACTAGTTTCAAATCATGTATATTAGCATATACATGATTATTAGCAAGTGCAAAGTGATACTGTTACTCTTTAGTGCATTTTCAGGTGAGTAGGAGTGACTAGAGTAAGGTCCGAAGTCAGGATGCTCCCTGGAGTGGATATGAAGGATACAGGACCTAAAGCAAAGGTGGGAACACCTTAAAAAGTGGAACACAGTAGCAGTAGCACCACAGAGAACTATGTTTGTCACTGTGCTTGGGAGGTGGTTCTTTGCCCTGCCCTAGAGAGGGAGAAAGCTGGAAAGAGCTGTGCTCATAGGCTTCACATGGGCATGAACTTACTGGCTTTCAAAATAGGCCTGGGAGGCCAAGAGGGAAGAGATCTGGACAGCTACACTTTAAGGTCAGTTATTTGGGGGGTACTATAGTACAGTCAAGGGGTTTTGTTTTTGTTTTTCTTTTTGTCCGGAAGAACCAAAACCAGCCAAACAAAAAACTGTGACTGGGATGTAACTCGGGAATAGAGTGCTTGCCTAGTGTTGTGAGCCTTGGGTCCAATCCTTAGTAGCCCTCCATAAGTAAAAACAAAGATAGAGGGAAAAATTATATGTATAAGTTGTGTGTGTATAAAACCCCTAAAGTTCCATTGTATTATTTTATTTCTTATATTCTCTAAAGAGGGTATGTGTGTGTGTGTGTGTATGTCTTGTGTAATTTAGAATGGTCTTGAACTCATGGTGATCCTCCTGGATCAGGCTTTCAGGTGCTGGGATTTCAGGTACCACCATGCCAGGCCCCTAAAAGTAAAATTTTTGATTTAAAAAATGCATAGCCCAGCAGGGTGTAGTGCTGTGTATATTTCATTCCAGCACTCTGGAAAGTTGAAGCAGGAGTTCACAAGTTTGGTCAGACCCCATCTCAAAACACAAAAGGGCTTAGAGGTATAGTTCACTACACAGGCCCTGGGTTTGATCCTCAGTACCTCCCCCCCTCCCTGCACAGAAATTATTTATTTATTTAATTGAGAAATAAATATGAATGAGACAATTTCAAAGCTGAATAATAGAAGTTTCGATATTTAATACATTGTACATTGTTACCTTTTTAGTGGTTATCCATAGTACAAGAAGCAGACAGGATATCATGTCTAAACACTATTAGTACACCTCTTTCTTCTCATTGAATTAAGTGAAAGTAGCTGTATATCTATCCTATTTTGTATATATAAATACAAAATGATCTTTCCTTTGTATCTTTTTTTTGTTTAGTCCTATCAGGGGTGAATATTCTATTGGCATCTAAATACTAAGGTGTTTGAATTCAGCTAAACAATCCAACACAGCCTAGCAGTCTATATTAGTGGGTTATCCTCAAAAGTTATTAACTTGAGCCTTTTACAGCTCGTCGTATTAATATGGTTTTACTTTATATACCTCGTTTTTATACTTTTCTGCTAGATGATTAAGACCAAGATAAAGCAAGACCTATATACCAAGAAATGTAACTTTTGTATCTGATAAGGTCAGTCAAATCCCCTCAGGATTTATCCTGTAGCCCTGTACCGCACTTTGTAGATTCTTTGTCAGTGTCAGCCTTGAGGATGAGTCACGGCCATTGCTTGACCAATTTGCTCTCTGTGACAGCCTGAGAGAATGTCTTTTCTCTCCATGTGATTCTCCTTAGGCACACTGTACATCATTGATCACATTCCTCTGTGACTCCATGATCATCTTTTTTTTTTTAATATTTTTTTTTAAATTTTATTTATTTGTGTGTGTGTGTGTGTGTGTGTGTGTGTGTGTGTGGCCAGCTCAGCCCACCAAGGGGCAGGGCTGGCTGGCATGTGGTGCTGGGGGATTGAACCGTGGTCCATTTGCTTTACTAAGCTTGTTCTAAGTAGGTGCTTTAGACCACTGAGCCATCTCACCAGCCCCCTCCATGATCATCTTGATCAGAAAATTTTAGCACAGCTGAGTTACATGTTGTTACAGTACAGGTTCTCCTATGTCCTGAGTCTTCCCTGACCTTGAAAGCCTAGGGCCAAAATGTTGGCTGACCTTGCAGCCCTTCCTTTTCTCCAATTTTGATCTGCTAACTAAGGTTGTTAACCCTCCGGAAGAGAACCTTACTATTAACCTGCAGTATATGCACTTCGGTTTACCCTATCTGTCTAAATATCAAACATCTTTGGCATATCATGGAACAGGTATTTTCATCAAATATTGGTATGTTGAACTTTAAGACTTTACAGAATATGTAGGACAAATAATTTTATAAAGGTAGAAATAAGCATTTACATAATTTTACAAAGAAATTTAGAAATTAAGCATATACAGAATTGTAACAGGACAGACCTGTGACTTTTTTTTTTCTTATTCTTGTGACTTTTTTTTCATTTATTACCCTTAAAAAAAAACACAAAAAAAAACACTTGAGAGACATTATGGCAATAAATGGTATGTCATGACAAGAAGTACATATTTAGAAGACCAGGATAGCAGACACTCCAAGCGTGACTCCTCTATTACACATTGCCATCCTCAGTGCAGCCACCTGGCTCACAGGCACCAGCATATACAGTTAGTCAGGGTGAGAATCTTACCAGCCAACCGCTATTCTCAAAAATCTGATGTCCTCCAGGATCACTGCCCCACCCATCTCGTGCGTACAAATGCACAGCTTTGCCCCTGTCATGTTTCTCAGCTTTTCTCCTTGCCCACTCCTCATTGTCCAATCTTCAAGTTCTCGCATTCCTTTTATTTGCCTGCACAGAAATTGCCAGGCACAGTGATACATTCCTGTAATCTCAGCTGCTTTGGAGGCTGAAACAGGAGGTAGCATGTTTAAGGCCAGCCTGGGCAAATTAACAAGGTCTTGTTTAAAAAAATAAACAGGTTGGGTTTGGTGGGAACATGCCTGGGAAGATTGAGGCAGGAGAATTGCTGTGAGTTCAAGGCTAGCATTGACTACAAAGTTAAGTTCAAGGTGAGCCTGAACTGTGTAGCAAATCTGTCTCAAAAAGACACAAAAGGGGCTGGTGAGATGGCTCAGTGGTCTAAAGCACCTACTTAGAACAAGCATAGCAAAGCACAGGGACTGCGGTTCAATCCCCCAGCACCACATGTCAGCCAGCCCCACCCCCTGGTGGGCTGAGCTGGCCAC
>NW_004524632.1:12031230-12060838 GCF_000260255.1 Octodon degus | reverse complement strand
AAAATAAAAAATAATTTAAAAAAAAAAAAAAAGACACAAAGGCAGGGAGGGCCTAGAGTTGTAGCTCAAGGTGAGGCCTTTGGTTTGATCACCAGTACTGCAAACATTGAAACAGCAAAAACAGCGGTCCTGATGGTGGTGTTTTTCATTCCCTGTGATTTCAGTTTGGGTGCTTGGAAGAGGGGTTTTCATGGTGCTGGATATTAAATCCAAAACCCAGTGCCGTGCACTGTGTGAGCCTCCTGCCTCAGCCCTTGCGTTGTGGTGGTAACAGAGGGTGCTACCACACCTAGTTCAGTCTGTTGTCTAGATGTAGTGAAGATAACCATTTTCTCCACTGGGAGGCAGCTCAGTAGTGGGGTAGTTCCTTGGCTGTGTCATGCCCTGGATTCAGTCCCTAGTACATACTAAAAAGAAAAATACTGACCATTTTCTGAAACAGTAGCAGAGGCTCATAAAAACTCAGATTGTGGGTCTGAACCCATGTTGAGGTTTTGTCTTTGTTCTTGTGATACAATGTTTCTAGTATTTTATTTCCGGAACTGGGTAGTAGCTTGATGTAGATATCTAGTTCTTTTTCTTGTTTGTTTGTTTGTTTATAGACAAGGTATCTGCAGTTCAAACTGGCCTTGAACTCACTTTGTAGCCCAGGCTGGCCTCAAACTCACAATAATCCTCCTACCTTGGTCTCCTGAGTACTGGGATTACAGGGTGTACCACCATGCACAGCTAGATATACAATTTTTTGTTGTGATTGTGTCTGTCTGTCTGTCTCTGTCTCTGTCTTTCTCTTTCTCTCTCTCTCTCCCTCCCTCCCCGCTTTGCTCTCTTTCCCTCTCTCCTCCTCTCTCTTTTGAGACAGGGTCTTGCTCTGCAGCTCAGGCTGGACTTGAGTTCACTTTGTAGCCCAGACTGGTCTCCACAACTTGCACTGATCCTCCTGACTCAGCTTCATGAGTGCTGGGATTACAGGCATGCACCGCTATGTCCAGCTCTACAGTTCTTGAATTGTGTTCAGATTCCTTCGCTGAGTCACCTTGGTACTTTTGCTTGCCTGCCTGGCATGACAGTAATTCTCTTTGCACGTTAGTGTTGCCATTCAGTACTAAGTGATGGCAGATCCATGGCGATCACCACAGGAGTTGCAGATGACCGCCAGATGCTGAAAGAAGGCATTGATTTGACACTGCAGCAGAGAGCAGAGATGTTGTAATGATTTTCCACTTAACAAAAAGTGAATTGTCCAGTAAACTGTGGGAGCTTAAACACAGGCTTAATGTGTATTGTATTATTCTGTGCAGAGCTAAATGTGCTAGGCTGAAAAGAGCATTGTATGCCATGACTGTACCCAAAGAATTTCTTTAAGATTTAAAGAAATATGTTTAGAGCTGAGGAGATAGCACAGTAGACTAAGCACTTGCTAGGCAAGTGCGTGCAAGGTCCTGAGTTCAATCCCTGGTACCGCAAAAAAAAAAAAAAAAAAAAAAAAGAAGAAGAAGAAGAAGAAGAAGAAGAAGAAGAAGAAGAAGAGGAGGGGGAGGAGGAGGAGGAGGAGGAGGAGGAGGAGGAGGAGGAGGAGGAGGAGGAGGAAGAGGAGGAGGAGGAGGAGGAGGAGGAGAAAACAAAAGAAAAAGAAGCAAAAGAAATATGTTTAGGGTTGTTTCTGTACCGGGGTTTGAACCCAAGGGTACTCTATGAATGAGCTTATGCCCTGCTCTTTTAATTTGATTGATTGATTAAGAGACTGGGGCTTGAACTCTAAACCTGTGCCCTGAGCTACATCTTCAATACTTTCTTTAATTTTTTGAGACAGGGTTTTCCGAGCCTGGGCTGGAACTTGATATCCTCTGTCTCAACCTCCCAGAGTGCTGGGATTTCAAGGGAGCTGAGTTTAATGTTTCATATTTAATTTAGAAATGAACAGAAAAGAATGCATCTGAAGTTGCTCTGTCATGTATGTACATAGGTTCATAGCACTTGGTCTTTATTTTTATTTTTTTTAAATATTTATTTATTTTGTGTGTGTGTGTGGCCAGCTCAGCCCACCAGGGGGCGGGGCTGGCTGGCCTGTGGTGCTGGGGGATTGAACCCCGGTCCCTGTGCTTTGCTTAGCTTAGCTTAGCTTAGCTTGTTCTAAGTAGGTGCCTTAGACCACTGAGCCATCTCACCAGCCCCAACACTTGGTCTTTTAGTAGGTCCTGTGGACAGTAAGGGTTAGAAAGTGAAATGGAAGTTTCCTGTTTTGGTTTAGTATTCCTTTTTTGGAGTTTTGAGTGAAGATAATTCATGTGTAAAGCGAGACACACCAAGCAGAAGATTCTTTTGTCCTGTCACAGTGTCACAGGTGGTCTCATTGCATGAGTTTTCAGTTATAGGCTGTTCTTTGCTACTCTTTGCAGTTACATTGAATGCTGAGAAAAACATGTATTTTTGGGGAGTATTATGATTGAACCTAAGGCCTTTACACTAGGATATGTGCCCTTTAATTTTGGAGACACAGTCTCATTAAATTGCGCAGGCTGGATTTGGGATCATCTTTCCTCAGCCTTCCCGTGTGCTAGATGTATACCATTACATCCAGCAAATCAAGTTTCCTAGAATAAAGACCTGTTTTTGAAAACTTGGATAAATTAAAAATATACAGGACCTAGGAGGTGATTGGTAGAACTGATGCATCATGGTTCTTTTTTTTTTTTTTTTTTTGCTGAACCAGAGATTGAACTCAGGCCCTTGAGCTTGCCAGGCAAGTGCCTATTCTATAGAGCTATCTCCCCAGTCCCCATATTGTGATCTGATGGCAAATAGTTAAAACCTAGGGTGTTAGGGCCTAGAACTGGGAGGGTTGAAGGTGGTTGGCAGGCTGGTGTATGCCTGGTTCCTGCTGACCACCTAGAGAGGTGGGGTGTAGTGAGACAGCTTCTACTAGAGGTGAAGGTGATCACATCAAGTGCTCTTCCAGGGGTGCTGCGTGAGTGGTAACTATTTCACCGGTTTGAGACTGGGGCTCAGATAATTTTTTTCTAGTGCAGAGCTGGTTTCCTCCCCTCAACCCTCAGCAGTGCTGAGGTTTGAACCCAGGGCCTTGACTCTGAGTTGGGCCAGATTTTGCTGTTGTATACCAGACTCAGTTTATTTGTTTGTTTTTTGATCTTTTTGAGGCAGGATCTTTGCTGTGCAGTTCAGACTGGCCTTGAGCTCACTTTGTGGTTTGTTGTTGTTGTTGTTTTTTTAATTTGTTTGTTTGTTTTGTGGAACCAGGGTTTGAACTCAGTCCCTTGCCCTTGTGCTTGCCAGACAAGCGCTTATTCTACTGAGCCATCTCCCCAGCCCACTTGAGCTCACTTTGTAGCCTAGGCTGGTTCAGAATTGAACAATTCTCCTGCCTCAGCCTCCTGAGTTCTAGGATTATAGGCTTGTGACACTATTACCCAGCAGTCCTAGAGTTTTGAGCTTTGCTTTTCCTAGATCTTCAGTACTTGCTTTCTGTTGTATAAATGGACCTCTCTTCCAGGAGATGAACATTGCTGCTACCTCAGTTTGCAAACGAATTTTTTTTTTTTTTTTGAGGATGGGTGTCTCAGTTACTTTTCTCAATATCCAAAATTAAGGAAGGAAAGGTTTATTTAGCTCACAGTGTGTGGAGGTGTCAGTCCATACTGGGCTGGCTCTAAGGCAGAGTGGCACATATCAGGGCAGTAGTTCATGGCGGCAGAAAACAGCAGAGAGCAAAGGGAAGAGCAGCAGCTACAGCGGCTAGCAGGCCTCTCTTTATATTACATTCAGGCTATCTGCCCCAGGGCAGGTATAGCACTCACACCATAATCCCCCCCATTGGATCATGAATTCATCACAAACTCTAAAAGCCTGCCCAATGATTGCATGAGGCTTTGAGGGGACAACTAGACACATACCATAACACTGGGTCTTATATAGCTCAAAAGGCTGGCCTTGAGCTATGTAGCCCAGCCTGGCCTTAAACTCAGTGATCCTTTTGGCTCAGCCTCACAGTGGTTTTACAGATGGACATCACCATGCCCAGCTACAAATGATTTTTTTTTTTTTTTTTTTTTTTTTTTTTGCGGAACCGGGGACTGAACTCAGACCCTTGCGCTTGCCAGGGAAGCACTTATTCCACTGAGCCACCTCCCCGGCCCTACAAATGATTTTTGATGTTTGTAGAAATGTTTCAGCATTTCCTACCAACTAGCTGGTAAGTAGTTGGTGTACTTAGAGAACATATTTTTATTTCAGAAGCATCTCTGTAATAATTTTAATTGATTATGACTTCCTGTTGATCTTTTCATTATATGGAAACTTGGCAGACAATCTCATTCCATTTCCCAAAAGCTTGGCATCATGAGAGGATGAGAAAAGAGACAGACTTCATTTTGTTCATTTGCTTTCAGTAAGAGTAGGTCAGAAAGGAGAATGGAATGGTAGATAGTGTCAAGCAGGGTCACTGTGAACTTAACTGTTGTGGTATCTTATCAGAAGTCGATTGTGTGGCCCTTGGTGAGGATCATAGGGGTCACTGTTGAGTACATATGACATGTAAGGCCTGGTGCCATGGCATTTTGGAAATGGTCCAGTCCTAGTGACCTTCAAAACCAGCAGGTGGCAGTCTTCTCCATTTTACAGATGGAAAAACTGAGGCTTAACTCAGATTTTATTTTATTTATTTATTTTTTGTCTTTTTGAGATAAGGACTTGCTATGTAGTCTTGGGCTCATTTTGTAACCCAGGCTGGCCTCAAATTTACAGCCATCCTCCTGTCTCAGCCACCCAAGTACCAGGATTATAAGATGTGGGCCACCACACCCAGTTATTAAACTCAGATTTCAATCTTGTGGGCTTTTTTTTTTTTTTTTTTGGTTGTACCAGGGATTGAACTCAGGCCCTTGCACTTGCCAGGCAAGCACTTCTCCACTGATCTCTCCAGCCTCTGGTTTTAAACTTGCTCACTCGTAAAATGTGACTGTAGTACTAGCATTCTATGAGGCTGAGGCAGGAGAATCCCAAGTTGTAGCTCCACCTGGCAATTTGAGGCTATGCCAAAAAGTAAAGGGCTGGCGCTAAAGCTCTAGGCCAAGGCCCTTCCTTAGTTCTTGGTAAATAATCAGTACATGAGGGCCAGGGAGAGAGCTCAGCGATTGAAGCGCCTGCCTGGCAAGTGCAAAGATCTGGATTTGATCCCTAGTACTACATACCTTTCTGGCCCCTCACATTGCCCACTAAAACTGGGTGTAGTAACACACACCTGTAATCTCAGCACTGGGGAGGCTGAGATAGGAGGATTACTACTGAACTGCATCATGAGACCCTGTATCAAACAAACAAATCTTTTTTAAAAAATAATCAGTACATGAAGGTATGAATATTCCTTTGGTTCATCTTGCCCTCCCTGCTCTCGCCGCTTCTCGTTACCTAGACACATTGGGTGTTTCATGTTCTTGCTTCTGCACGTGTTCCTCTGTGCCCGGAACAGGCGTTTTAGCAAATTCCTGTTTGCTCACCAAGACTCAGGCAACTGTCTCTATGGTGAGGTGAATGTTTGTACAGTTTTTGTACGGTATCTGAAAGCTCACTTCATAGAGCAAATATATCCATAAAAACAAGCAATGACAAGAAACCTGTATATGGAATAAACTGCCAAGATAAAATTCAATGCTGTAGTTATAGCTAAATAACACTGGTATTTATTTATTTTGCAGTACTGGGGATCGAACCTACTATATTTGTTAAGCTTACAATAATGGGATCTTTCAAGGCAATCAGTTCAAGTTGGAATGGTGCCATGCCACATGAAAGTCTGTTTGTTGAGATCCTGTATGTTTAGAGTGCCAGGTAGGAGAAGTTAGTGTGCTAGGATCCTTGGCGTGGCTGTACCAGAGGGGCTATGGTGCCTGGCAGGACCCACACCATTGCTGTTTTTCTATAGAGAACACCAGGAGTGCCCAGTTCTCGTTGACCCAGGAGAGACAATTGAGTACTGGCCCTGTGATTTGGGTCTTCTGTAGGAATTTTATTAAAGATTATTTAATTTTGTTGTCCCTTTTTTTGGTATCAGGAATCGAACTCACAGTCTCATGCTTGCCAGGCAGGTGCTGTGCCACTGAGCTCTATCTCTGGCCCCTGTTCTTTTTTTTAAATTTAAAACTATTTATTTATTTATTTATTTATTTATTTATTTATTTGATACAGGGTCTCCCTACTCAGCTCAGACTTGTAGTGATCCTCCTGTCTTCAGCCTTCCTAGTGCTGGGATTGCAGGCATGTGAGCACGCAGTATTGGGGATCAAATTTAGGATCTTACGCTTGCCAGGCAGGTGCTTATACTGCTGAGCTATCTTCCCCCAGTAACCCCCACCCCCCAATGTCCTTCATTATGTTCTCAGTCAAAAAGACTCAGTTTACTGTCACTGGGGCATCTTCTGGCAGAAGTGATTGCCTTGTCATCTGTACCCTCAACACCTTAGCCTGTCTTGGGGCATAGGAGCACCAACTGTTGGGCACAGTGTTGTGTAACCCTGTTGGCCCCCTGGTAGTCCACAGAGCAACGTCTGTTACTGTGCCACTTACAGATGAAGAGTTTGAGAAGGCATCCAGCTAACGAGTCAGGAGTACTGGCTTCAGGGAATATGGGCCAGTTCCAGCTTTGATCCCTGTGCCGCCTTACCTCTAGCACCTGCGCCCTCATAGCGTGTACCTTGTGTGCACAGTCCTTCATTTTTGTTTTTTACTGGTGTCAGAGTCTGGCATAAAGAAGTTGCTTGGATTCTCTTTTTCTTTTCTTCTGGTAATGGGAACTGAACCCAGGACCTTTGTACTAAGCTACATCCCTAACCCTTTCTTTTAGCATTTATTTATTTTGGAACAGAGTCTCACTAGATTGGGGTCTCATTTTTGATCCTCCTACCTTAGCCCCTCAGTGCTGGGATTGCAGGCCTCTATCATACTGCCTAACTAGTTGGGTAGGTGTTTCAATTAATGATTTAACTATGGCGTCTGTATGAGATGGAAGGACTTAAAAGACCTGAGAAGACTGTCCAGAGACTCCCTGGTGTCCTTTATTTATTTATTTTTTTTAAAAAAATATTTATTTATTTATTTTGTGTGTGTGTGGCCAGCTCAGCCCACCAGGGGGAGGGGCTGGCTGGCATGTGGTGCTGGGGGATTGAACTGTGCCTGTGCTTTGCTTAGTTTAGCTTGTTCTAAGTAGGTGCTTTAGACCACTGAGCCATCTTACCAGCCCCCCCTGGTGTCCTTTAGCTCATATAGATTGAGCTGACAGTTCAAGGATGAAGTTTATATTATGGATAATTATAATCTCACTGTTTTATATAATTATGGCAATCGCCTTTTAGTTTTGAGTTTTATTTGTGTACATGCTGTACATAAACTTGGTTTTCTGTAGACTGCTCCAGAATTTTTGTGAAAAGTGTGAATAGAGAGGAATGTATTAGGTGAGTCAGTGGTAAAGAATATACTGTTGGGGGCTGGAGAGATGGCTCAGTGGTCTAAAGCACCTACTTGAAACAAGCTTGGCAAAGCACAGGGACCGCGGTTCAATCCTCCAGCACCACATGCCAGCCAGCCCCGCCCCCTGGTGGGCTGAGCTGGCCACACACATCAATAAATAAATGTAATAAATAAATATTTAAAAAAAAAAAAAAAAAGAATATACTGTTGGCTTGGGGGCCGGGGAGAAGGCTCAGTAGAATAAGCGCTTCCCTGATAAGCACAAGGGCCTGAGTTCAATCCCCGGTTCTGCAAACATAAATAAATAAATACACACACACACACACACACACACACACACACACTGTTACGGGTTCCAGAAGGATTCTTAAGATTGTTCAAGATTGTTCTCTCCATATCTTTTTGAATGCCTCAGGAGTTGTTTGCTGTATTTTGTATTAATCTTGGATCTGTGGAGTTTTAAAAAGTCAAATTTTCAGTGTAATACTTTTGGGGGAAATCTAGTCTTTCTTGTCCTAATCAAATGATCCAAAAAATTTGATATGGCAAACAGGTACACATGTATTTTTAGACAATTGTATGGTATGTTCATACCCTTGACCTGTTATAATGTATTTACCCCTTCTTAGACCTGGTGTAATATGTTCCTCCCTTGCTGTGATTGCTAATGAGTTATCTTTCCTACCAATTTACCTAGAATTAAATTTTTAATAAGTAAGGTTTATTCTTTGGTTCCCGTTCACACTTAAAAGCTTGTGATAGCCTAATCATCAGGGTGGGGAAACAGGTCTAGGAAGGGTTTGGTAATTTGCCCAGTCGTATAGCTAGTGAGTAGTAGAACAGATTTGGTATTGTGGGGAGCTTTGGTTTCCAACTGTGCATACTGAGCAGCTTGGTGGTAGAGTACTTGCTCAATGTGTGCAAGGTCCTGGGCTTGATCCCCAGCACCATGAAAACAAAACCATGAAAATTGTTGTAAACCACCATATGACGTTTGTGAGGAATTGACTGCATGACTTACTGCCTTCTAAGTATCCGTTGCAGTAAATTCCAAGTGTACTGATGAGATGATACCAGCCATCTCCAGAATGCTCAGCTCTTCCTAGGTAGACTTCTTCCTGAGACATTTTAAGTGGCATTGTTTGGGCTGACTCTAAAATTTATTTGTGCAGCATGTGGTGATGTGCACGTGTAATCCTAGCACTCCGTAGGCTAAGGCAGGATTGCCATGAGTTCAAGGACAGCCTGTGCTACATAAGCAAGTTCAAGGCCAGTCTGTACTACATGGTGAAACCCTGTCTTTAAAAAAAAAAAAATGTTTCCTTGGACTGTGTAGGGCAGAGGGAAGTAGAGAGGAAGACTCAGTTACATCTTTAGTAAAGTAGTAAACTGAAAAGAGGATTCTTAGATGGAATATGGTGCTCTCCTGTATGGTTTTCTTTGCTAAACATCTCATTTTTGTCTATAGTAAGTGAAATCAGCATCATTCTCCACTTTGAATTTATTTATTTTTTTTAACGTACTGGGTATAGGGTCTCACTACATATCTCAGACTTGTAGTGATCCTCCTATTTTCAGCCTTCTCAGTGCTGGGATTACAGGCATGTGCCAGCATGCCGGGACTTGGTTGCCAGCTCAGTGCACCTAGGACGGGGCCTGCGTGGCATGTGGTACAGGGGATCAAACTGCGGTCCCTGCACTTGCCTAAGCAGATGCTTAGTCTGCTGAGCTATCTCCAAGGCCCTCTACTTTGAATTTAGAAAGGCCAAAGTATAAACAAGTATATTACTTGAGCTGTGAGGAAGGGCTAGAATGTTACATCTTTTCAGTGACATCAGACTCTCAGGAACTGCTGACAATACCTACAGTGCTAAAGACCAATTTTTCTTGGGGAGATTGGAAGCCATAAGGACAGCAGTGCTGTACCCAGAGTATGCTAACCAGATTGGAGTGTAGGGTAGAACTGTTGAATCAATTCAGTTGCTGCTAATTGTCCACCAGAAACCCTGGGTCCACAGACTTTATGAGTGTATTTTTCTTCTTTTTATAGAGACTTTTCATTTCAAAAAGACATTTATTGGTGTTATCGAAATGGTGTAATCCTCCAATGGCCTTGGAGAGACTATAGCACAGATGAAGGTATCCTTGCTAAGGAACTGCCAGAGCCACCTACCTCAGAGTTAGTTGGTGGGGAAGGAACATGGGATGGCACCTGCCAGCCCTCAGACCAAGGAGAACCAAGGCACCCAACCCTGACCCCAGAAAAGCCAGTTTCAAAGGTTGTACAGTTTAAGCCTTGTTGTTCAGTAGTTGTGGCCAAGATTCCTCCAGCACTACCAGATAGGAAGCACAGCCAAATGGTGCTTTCCCAGCCAGCAGCTTCAGACTGGCCTTTCAAAGGGTTCAGAGAGTAATTTTCTTCTTTTGGAGGCAGGAGAGCATTACGCAGCCACCACCACGTCAAGAGGTGCATGCTCTGTTCTGTGGATAGTTGGGAAATGAGTAGAGAGGAGACAGAAATTTTGGTCTCAATGAGTAGTGATTTTTTTTTTCATTTACCCATAGTACTGGAGATTGAACCCAGGCTTTCACACTGAGCTACATCCCAGCTCTTTTTTGAAACTTACTTTATTTTTATTTTGAAATAGGATCTTGTTAGTCACTAAATTCCTTGGCTGGGCTTGCATTTGTGATCCTCTTGCCTCAGTCTCCCAGAGTGCTGAGCCACCAGGCCTGACTTCATTAATTTTATTTATTTTTATTATTATTTTTAACATTTATTGTGTGTGTGTGTGTGTGTGTGTGTGTGTGTGGCCAGCTCAGCACACCAGCAGGCGGGGCTCGCTGGCATGTGGTGCTGGGGATCGAACCGTGGTCCCTGTACTTTGCCAAGCTTGTTCCAAGTAGGTACTTTAGACCACTGAGCCATCTCACCAGCCCCTACATTTTAAAAGAAGAAGAAGAAGAAGAAGAAGAAGGGGAAGGGGAAGGGGAAGAGGAAGAGGAAGAGGAAGAGGAAGAGGAAGAAGAAGGCAGGCATGTGGTACACGCCTGTAATCACAGCACTCCTGAGACTGAGGCAGGATTATTTTGAGTTTGAGACTAGCCTGGGCTACAAACTGAGCTCAAAGCCACCGTGAACTGCACAACAAGACCCTGTCTCAAAAAGACAAAAAAAAAACTAAAAAAGATAATAGATTTTAATACTTACAGGAAAAGATGATTCTTTAAAAAAATTTTTTTTTAATTCTTTTGATACAGGGTCTCACTATACTGTTTGAACTTTTAGTGATCCTCCTGTCTCAGCCTCCCCAGCACTGGGATTACAGGCGTGTGCCACCATACCCAGTTTCAGTGATCAGCAAGGCGCAGGGTTGACATGGCAGACATGGCATGCAGTACCAGGATTTGAACTCAGGACCTTGTGTTTGCTGGGCAGGTGTTTAAACTGCCGGGCTATCTCCCCAGCCATTTGTTTGTGTGTTTGCTTAGTTATTTGATATAGGGTCTCTGTATGCAGTTCTGACTCGTAGTGACCCTCCTGCCTCAGGCTCCCTAGTGCTGGGCTGGCATGGCATGTGGTACTGGGGCTTGAACTCAGGTCCTTGTGCTTGCCAGGCAGGTGCGTAGACCACTGAGCTATCTCACCAGCCCAGAACATGAGCTTTTTTTTTTTTTTTGGAACCAGGGATTGAACTCAAGCCTTGCGCTTGCCAGGGAAGCACTTATTCCACTGAACCATCTCCCTGGCCCCAAAACATGAGTTCTTTCTTTTTTTTTTTTTTTAATTTATTTATTTATTTAGTGTGTGTGTGTGTGGCCAGCTCAGCCCACCAGGGGGCGGGGCTGGCTGGCATGTGGTGCTGGGGGATTGAACCGCAGTCCCTGTGCTCTGCTAAGCTTGTTCTAAGTAGGTGCTTTAGACCGCTGAGCCATCTCACCAGCCCAAACATGAGTTCTTGAAGAATATTAATACTATGTTTTGCTCTTTGAGATTATAGGCCAGTGGTTGTCATCTCTGTAGTTGCATTAATGCTTTCTTCAGCTGATTTCTCTCACTAATTATTAAAATAGTTTTTAAAAATTACTATTTTTTTCAGCATCTACAATGAATTTTTTCTTATTTTTTATTTTTTTTTAAAATAAATTTTTTTTATTTGTGTGTGTGTGTGTGTGTGTGTGTGGCCAGCTCAGCCCACCAGGGGGCGGAGCTGGCTGGCATGTGGTGCTGGGAATTGAACCGCGGTCCCTGTGCTTTGCTAAGCTTGTTCTGAGTAGGTGCTTTAGACCACTGAGCCATCTCACCAGCCCTACAATGAATTTTAATCTTGCAAAAATTTTCTTCTAAGAAAATAAGCCATAAAGCCAGGACAAAGCATGATTTATAATTTATGAAAACAATTGTGTTTCTGAGGCACAAATCATAGTATTGAAATTCCCACCTGGACAAAACATTGAAGATAAACCATTCAATTCATAGATTAAAAATTATTAAATAGTTAATTGCCAAATGGTTACAGATATGGGATTATGTGTACACCACACTCAACACCAGTTAGCAAATAGCAGAATTCCCCTTATGGATAAATTTAGGGCAAGCCCTATCTCTGTTTATGTTTAAATGAACATAGATAAGTTTGTGTTAAAGAAGTTTCTACATGTGTTTTATGTTTTTGACCTTTCTATCTTCCTGCCTCAACTTCTCAGCCAGCTGGGATAAAAAGTATGCACCACTGGGGCTGGGGAGATGGCTCAGTGGTCTAAAGCACCTACTTAGAACAAGCTTAGTAAAGCACAGGGACCGCGGTTCAATTCCCCAGCACCACATGCCAGCCAGCCTCGCCCCCTGGTGGGCTGAGCTGGCCACACACACACACACACAAATAAATAACATAACATAACATAACATAACATAACATAACATAACATAACATAACATAGCTTTAAAAAAAAAAAGTATGCACCACTGTGCCTGGCTAGATGTTTTGTTTTTTGGTTGTACCAGGGGTTGAATTCAGGACCTTACACTTGCCAGGCAAACACTTATTCCACTGAGCTATATCCCCGCCCCCTTAAATGTGTTTTTTGAGCATCTGAATTTGGTGTGGTTTTGGCTTTCTCCATAAAAGGAATACAAAGTTAAAAGAATAACCCTTCCATTGGGTTCAGCTGTTGATAATACTTATTGCTTATGAAAAATAACTGGAGCCTTCCTTTTTCAGGGTAATCACTTTGATCAGTATGAAGAAGGACACCTGGAAATCGAACAGGCCTCTCTCGACAAGCCTATAGAATCGGTAAGCTCCTGTAGTGCCCTTGGGCCTTAGCGAGTCAGGCAGGCGGTGCTCGAGTGCCCCTGATGTGAGTGGGGGTCAGCTGTCACCGACTGGAAGTGCAGCTCAGGGCTGTTTTCCTGCATGCTGTGCAGTCGCCAGCTAGCATTTGGGGTATAACACAGTGTTTAATGTATGAGGGAAGCAGCCCAACACAGAAACAAATTAGGGTTTTAATGAAAAATATTATTTTGTCCCATAATGATATTCTGATAAAGATAGTAAAAATTTAGTGTTTTTGTGAATTTAATAAGGAGTAAGTATATTTTAGCCTTTCAATACCTTTCCTTGAAAAACATAGTCACAGGAGACATCTGTTAGGAGCAGTTGTACAGTGATGCACTTTATTTTACCAGACCATGTTAAGCTCTTCTCTGTAGCTTGAAAAATGTCTGGGGTTTTTTGTCAGAAGTTGATTTTATGATACTGGAGTTTGAACCTCAGGGCCTTTGCACTGAGTTACATTCTAAGCCTTAAAAATTTTTTTTGAGACAGGGTTTTGTTAAATTGCTAAGTTGCCCAGGTTAGATTCCATCTTGGAGTCCTTCTGCCACAGTGTCCAAGAGGGCTGAGATTATAGGTGTGTGCCACCATACCCAGCTATTTCCCTCTTCTTACACTGGTTAGAGACATTAATGATAGCAAGCGATAAAACAAGGTTTATTTTCCTGTCTCTTAATTTTATAAATTCTTTTTAATTTTTGAATATTACTTTTACTCTGAAAGCCTATTTTTAAGTAACACAGCTCTTTGTTAAAGTGTCTACACTTGTCATTATTGTGAGCATATAATTTTTGTGTTTTAAGTGTGCCTGTTTAATGAAGTTTCACTGAGTTGTGGGTAAAACTTGAATGGGGATAAAATTCAGAGGAAATCTTACTAACCTTAGTCAAAGCAAGCCCTTTCTCCTTTTAAGAAATAAAGCATCTTTCCTGAAGGAAAATACTGAAGCAAGTTAGACTTGAACTTTAGTTGTATTTTTTAAACTTATGACATAGTAAAGGATCCACATATATTTATGTTCCTAATTAGGTTGGTATTGTGTGTGTTTGTGTGTGTGTTTAGATGTTTACAGAAATTTACACAACTTGGGGTGTTCGACATTTTTCTTCCGCAGCAGTTGGCCCATATTAGCTAAACAGCCATGATCTGGTTTGTATTGCACGGTCTGCCTTTTTAAAATTTCTTCTAGGGTTTCTTTCTCCCCACCTCCCCTTCTCGTCTCTGTCCTTCTGGTCCAGTGAACACTGCATACAGTACCTTCTGTCTCCATGTGCTGGCATGATGCTAGACTCAGGCATGGCCCTAACGGTGACGCATGTGATACTGCTGCAGAGGGAGAAGGACACAGGGGTGGACAGGCTAGTCTGCGCTCAGATGGGAGGGCAAGAGGCCAAGCCCACCCCACCCAGTAACACATTCAAGTTTATAGTTTGCCTGCATCATCTCAGGGATTATTACATGACAGAACTTCACAATGAAATTGGTAGCTAAAACCAGTATCTTGTACTTGAAAATAATTTTATTTTTCCATTTATATTTAATTTTGTTTCTTTGGATCAACGTTAAAGAACAGCCAGCCAGCAGCAGGGCCTCAGAACCATATCCTGTGAGATACATGGTTGGTTAATGTTCTTACATGCGCTGCAGTTCTGTGAGTACTTTGTCCTGATAGTAGAAGGAAATTTAGTTAGCCTGGATTTGCAGTGTATAATTACTGTTATACTCACCAAGGTTTTTTAAAGGCACTAACTGATATTTAATATTTTTTAAGCTGCCTTCTAGGGGCACATTAAGTTTTCTCAAAAACTCATTCCAGTGAGGCAAATGCTGTTTGATCTCATGTTGTCCAGCATTCTCTGTTTTGTGTTTTAGGGAGTACACTGTCAAAAGACAGTCTGGTTGAGCAGTCTTATTGGGCTGGCTCCTTACTTATAAAGCACTGCTATCTTCAGTTAAAATAGCAGATCGTATAATACACAGATTGGATATTTTGTTTTTTAATTAACATGTTCACAGGTGTGTAACATGTTAATTATATTTCTAATCAAAATTACTGCTGAAACATACATATATACATCATTTGTGATGTGTTGGCTTAAGTGTGGGCTAATAGCCAGGAGTTTGTAGCTCCATTGTGTTAGATAGCTGTAGGACTCATAAGGAAGAGTCTATTTCTGCTATCTGATCCTTTGGGAATAAAATATAAAATTTTAAAAGGAATTCTGATAATGATTGGTGGGTTTTGGTTTTTTGTTTTTAAGTAATTTTTTTTTTTTTTGACCTCCCCTTGAAAAAAGCTGAGTAGGAGCTACTGACTTGGCTGGCTGGCTGGCTGGCTGTGTAAGCTGTGTGGGTTGCTTCTTGTACAGAAAGAGTCCCTGCTGAGTTAAGATCTTTCTCTGCAGCAGTATTTATTGAGAGGTGCTGACTGTTTTGCTACAGCATGCAACTCAAAAGCGGCTGGAAGTACGCAGCTTTGGGAGTCTACAGATCATCTCAGGAGCTAAAGGTCTAGTCTTTTTTTCTTTTCTTTTTTCTTTTTCTTTTTTTTGTTAAGCCAAGGTAATCAGCAGCTGGTAGCCATGGGAATTTGCACAGGTTTGAGCCAGGAATGTGCCTGTGTGAGGGTTCTTGTGAGTATAGGACTCAGGCCTTCTGTGTTGTAATAGGGTACATTTGATGCACACAAGCACAGTGGGAGATTATGTGATGCAGCATTGCACTGTGCTTCTGTCTAGCTTATGAAGTCTCGATTTTTAGTGAGATGATGACAAGCATTCAGGGAAGCACTTATTCCACTGAGCCATCTCCCCAGCCCCAGTGACAAGGATTCAGTTTCAGTAGGCAGATGTTGACACCACCTAAAGTCTAATATTTGTAAAGTATTTAATCTTTGGTGTAAAGTTTTATTTTCATTTTTTTATTTTAACCATACAGATATCTGTCAGTGAAATTTCTGGTCAAGAATAAAACACCTAAGAAAAGAAACAGTTGCCTGACCACTTGATTACCTGCTTTAAAGTGAAAGTGCAGAGTGGTAACTTTTTCTGCTGGCATTGGGGATTAAGCTCAGCGGCACTTTGACACTGAGGCCTCCACCTTCCTCAGTATTAAGTTTGATCCTGGGCATGTACGTGGCAGGCAGGTGCTCTGCCGCTGAACTATAGCTCCAGCCCTGGCCTAGGTGAGCCTTAAATGCATCAACTTCTGAATCAGCCTTCTGAGTCCTTGGAATTATTGCTGTGACCTACAACATCTGGACTCAGCCTTTCATACTTATTTGTGTATGTGTGTATTACAAAGTGCAGTATGGGGGCTGGTGAGATGGCTCAGTGGTCGAAAGCACCTACTTAGAGCAAGCTTAGCAAAGCACAGGGACCGCGGTTCAATCCCCCAGCACCACATGCCAGCCAGCCCTGCCCCCTGGTGGGCTGAGCTGGACACACACACACACACACACACACACACACACACACAAATAAATAAATAAAATTTTTTAAAAAAAAGTGCAGTATGGGGATAAAAACAAAACACTTTTAAAGTTGAATTTTAAAAGTTTTTGTTGCTTTATAAGACTTCTAGGTCCTGGCCATTGTAGTTTTGACCTCCACATACTTAAAGGTAAAATGTCTAGAAGACAAAACCTTCCCTAAGCTACAGTGCAGTCTAGGGTTCCATTGTAGTCACTGATAGTGGTGGTTCATGGTCCTTATGACCCTGTTCCAGCAGGAAGATGAGGCATCGGATGTTGGAGCAACGTGAGGTTACACAGAGGGCAGCACCTGCAGCTGAGACCCAGAGTGTGCTGTCACTGGCACATGTCCAGGTGCAGCTTACAACTGCCATTAGATGGCTTTTATTCTGAAACCCTGGCTTCATTGTTATCAGGTTGATTGGTAGATTTTAAAATCAGTGTGATTTTTACATTGTAGGTGCTCGTGTTTAGTTGCTCACCTAGAGACAGAGAAGCATAGTTGGGCTTTGTCACAATGCATATCGGTTCAGATCTGTGGACTCCATTAGTTCCAAATGTAACTCTGAGATGCTGATTTGACATTTAGCAGTGACCATACGTGGACTGCACTGTAAATAGCGTGCTTCTTAGAGCTGAATGGTGTAGCATCACTCTGGCTTTTCCCTTCGGTCTTCATTGTGTCATCTGTAGTGAGCTGTAGATTTTTTTTGTTTTGGGAGTTTTTACAATTTGTCATTTGCATGGGTCCACCTAGTAGCATTTGGTTCTTGCTTATAGAATCTTTAGTATACAATCAGCAAAGCTTACAGTACACTCAAGAGACATTTTTGTCACTGTCAAAAATGGGTTAAATTGTGTAAACTAAATGTGGCTGTCAACTACAAGAAAATCCACTGTGGAGCTAGTGTTCATCTAGTCGCTGACATACTTGTATTAGAGTTTTTTCTTGAGACATGTTATTCCTCCTCCTAGTAGAACATTTTGGAGTTGCCAGGTATAGTGGCGCATGCCTATAATCCCAGCATTTAGGAGGCTGAGGTTGGAGGATTGTTGTGAGTTTGAGACCAGTCTGGGCTACAAAGTGAGTTTAAGGTCAGCCTGTATAGTGAGACTCTTGTCTCAAAATGACAGAAAAAAAAAAAAAATTTGGAGTCAACCTCACACAATCTTTACACGTGTGTTGATACTTCTTTCATAAATACAAAAATATCAAGGAGTGGCTGAAATAGTTACCTGAGCTTTTGTTTACTGGTGGTGTTTTCAAGTGTATGGATAGTTGTTCAGAATGTACATGTCTTGCTTTCTTTTTTTTCTTTTTTTTCTTTTTTTGCAGAACCAGGGATTGCACTCAGGCCCTTGCGCTTGCCAGGGAAGCGCTTATTCCACTGAGCCATCTCCCCGGCCCCATGTCTTGCTTTCAAAGATCTCCCTATTTGATAGTTCTCTCCTTATGTAAGTAAAGAGCAGAGGTTGGATATACACTTTTGTAGTTGTACAGTGAAGTCTAGAAAAAGAAGAAAAAAGGCCAACTGAGGTAAGTTAGCCTAGCAGAAAAGAATGGAGGTTTTCAGCTCAGCTTCATGATTTGATCACAGTTAGGACAACTCCCTTTCCAACTAGTGGCCGTGCACAGAGCTCCCATTTTTAGATCTTGAGCAGAGTGTGACAGGAAGTTGTGTGGAAACCCAGCCTTTGCTCGCCACCCTTAGCTATTAGTCAAAAGAGTATTTAAGTAAAGGACCCATCACTGCCCTGCATCTTTGTTACTTGCAAACCTAATTTTTAAAAAAGCCATATATGGTGATACCTGCCTGTGCTTCTTCTACCACTCTGGGAGGCTGAGGCAGGAGGAGGGCAAATTCAGGCCCATCCTGGGCAGTTTTAGTAAGCGACTGTTTCAAAATAAAAAGTTTAGGGGCTGGGGAGATGGCTCAGTGGAATAAGCACTTTCCTGGCAAGCGCAAGGGCCTGAGTTCAATCCCCGGTTCTGCAAAAAAATAAAATTAAAGCAAAACAACAAAAAAACACAATAAAAAGTTTAAAAAAGGGAGCGTTCTGGGAATGTGGCTTAGTGTAAAGGTCCTAGGTTCAATCCCTAGTCTGTCTGTCTTCTCTCTCTCTCTCTCTCTCTCTCTCTCTCTCTCTCTCTCTCTCTCCTTCTCTCTTTCACACACATGTACACACCCCTATACTTTTTTTTTTTTGCTCGAATGCCTTCAGGGCGCTTTTGGCCAGCGGGAGAAGTGTGAGGTTTGAACTCCAGCAACCTGAGGCTGACAGCTTTGTGGAAGCAGCCACTTAAAGGCCTGAGCTAGGGCCAGGCCCCCCACACCCCTATACTTTATACAGTGATGTATATTTTTGGTTCTATGAGGTTATAATTAAATCCCAAATTACATATTTTATTTAAAGACAAAACCAAAATGACTTTTCAGTCATTTTTGTTTGTTTGAAATGGGGTCTTATGTTGCCCACCCTGGTCTTGAACTGCTGGCTTGAGTAATCCTCCTGCTTCAGCTTCTCATAGTTGGGACTATAGTTGTACACTGTTGCACCTCACTGATTTTTGTTGCTCTTAAGTTTTTTGCCCCTAATAGTAGTTTGAAAGTCAAATTAGTGCTCATTGCCTGTGTCTGTCTAGATTTTCCTGTTAGAGCTATGGGTTCCTATGTGCAGTTTTCTGTTGCAGGTAGCATCCATGAGAGTCATCATCAAGATTACAGTCCAGGGCTGGGGATTTAGCTCAGTGGCACAAGAGCCTGCCTGGCAAGCATAAGGTTCTGAGTTCGATTCCCAGTACCAAAAGAAAAAAAAAAAAAAAAATCACAGCCCTAGGCAGAGGGCATATGTTACTCATTTCCTGTAGACAGGTGCTAGAATCCCTTGTTTTTTGGAGATCATTTCTGACAGAGCAGTGGCCTGTGTTCTGTACTGTTGTAGGTGTTGTGGTGTGTGTGTATTCAGCCCATTCACTGGGCTGTGACACGTGTCCACAAAGCCTGTGTCTTAGGGAAGGGCCCGTAGGAAGTGCCAGCCCTTTATGGAGATGTACAGTGCTGCCCTCCCCACCAAGTGGTCAGTATGGTGGGAAAGACCTGTTTTTCTGTGAGCCACTCACCTGGCCTGATCAGCAGGATTGTGGTGCAGGCTAAGGTGTAACAACCTGCCAAGGTTTATCCTCTCTTTCCTTGGGAAGACAGAGAAAGTCTGAACTTAAGCTTCAGAGGAGGAAGCCACGCTACTGTGTGTGGGAGCTTTTCTCCTGCAAAAGTGACAGCCATCCTCTTGAGTGAGTCTGTAAGGTGTGCTGATCTGTATGACCCTCGGTTTTCCTTGCCCCTCCCTGTAACATCTGCGTCCCTTTCACTGTTGTCAGTCACCACACGCTGTCTTGACTCAGCTGCTCTTGACTCTCGTGAATTTACTTATGCTTTTACTCTCCTTTAATGAGTACCTTACTTGCAAGCACTGAATTGAAAACAAGACAAAAAAAAAAAAAAAAAAAAAAAAAAAAAAACCATTAGTGATTGGACAGTTTCTTACTTTGTGTTACATTTAACTGTTCTTTTGACAGCCCAGTTTTTAAAGCCAGGTTCGTATGGAAATGCTTTCACTCCACTTGCACTGCTTTTGGAAATAGCATACTGCTTCATCTGTCTGTTTATTTTAGTGCATTCATGATTTAACACGGTCAGCATAATGTCTCATCTCCACCTAGCCAGAGGTGGTGCATTCTTTTAATGAACAACAAAAATACAACAAAATGAAGACAGAAAACAATATTTGTCAGCATTATTTAATACCTAAAACTCAGCGTCAGATGTAGTTACAGCATTAGCCTAGTAGTTTAAAAATAATGGAATCAACTACATGCTCTGAGTCATTTCCAGATTTTCATTTGTAGAAATTCTATGTAATAGTGGCTTTATATCACGTAAGCTTGTTCTTATCATAGGACAATAAGGCTCTTTCTGTTTTTTGCTAAAATTATTTATATATTGGGACTTCGTTTTTATTTTTTGTTGTCCTGAGAAGGGAACCCAGAATTTCATGAATGAATGTTAGAAACACTACCACTCAACTACATCCCCAGACTCAAATTTTTAAAAGAGTAATAGTTATTCATAAAGAGACAGACTCGCTGGGTGTGGTGGCGCACGCCTGTAATCCCAATATGGAAGGCTGAGGCAGGGGGATAATTGTAAGTTTGAGACCAGCCTGGGCTACAAAATGAGCTCAAGGCCAGCCTGAACTGCATAGCGAGACCTTGTCACAAAAAGAGACAGAGACAGACTCAGTGCAAGCTATATATCCTTTTTGTTAGAAATACAAGGGAGAAGAAAGTAGCAGCAGTATACCATTAAATTTCTGTGATCTCCAATAATGTGGAAGTCATCACTTGCGCTTATACATACTCTAGTGTTTTCTGATTCTTCTAATTCTTAGCAAAAATAATTTCCATAAGGCCATTTGTGCGCTGTAATTACCTATGTGTATCTCACACAATTTTATCTTGTTTTAGAACATATTTTTCATTATTGTTTGCATCCACTTTTTGTATTTAAATAAGATATTCTAATCAATCAACCACTCAGCCTAGTTTTCTCATGCTAATAAACTTATTTATTTATTTATTTATTTATTTATTTTTGCGAAATGGGGGGATTGAACTCAGGCCCTTGCACTTGCCAGGGAAGCGCTTATTCCACTGAGCCATCTCCCCTGCCCTGATTGTCCTTTTAAAAACAAAACAAGCTGGGTGTGGTGGCACATGCCTGTAATCCCAGCACTTGGGAGGCTGAGGCAGGAGGATTATTTGCAGTTCAAACTGGAGGCCTGCTTTGGCTACATAGTTAAGTTCAAGTCCAGTCTGAACTGTGTAGTGAGACCCTGTCTCTAAAAGCCAAACCAAATCAAAGCCAGAGGATTGGGTGGGGGTGGGAGTGAGAGGTTATTTATCTAACTTCCTATAAGAGGTGATAGCAGTAAAATAATGTTTTTGACTCCAAGGAACATTTGATCATTGACCATGGAGCTGGATGATAAACAGCTTAATATGAGGTATCTAATTTTAATGAAATATTTGTGATTTTGTTATACTTATAAATTGATTTCTTGTAATAAAAGCATTCAGATGATTCTAGATACTGTAGTATACATACTGAACACTGTGTGTGTGTATAATACCTCCTACCTAGTGTGGGATTGAACCCAGGGCCTCACACATACTAGGCACTCTATTGTTGAGCTACACCCCAGCCATGTGATTTTGGTTTATTTTTTATCTATTATTTATTTTCTTTATGAGTGGCATTTTTTTCTGACAGTTAATGGTTATTTGAGCTTTTCTTTGGTACTTCATAATTCAAACACAGAATCTGAAATAAAAATTAAAAAGCAGAGAAATTTAACAAGAGGATATAAAAGTCCCTGACCTGGACCCTTTGCACAGGAGCTGACGTTTGATTGTTATTTCTGGAGTCTTCACTACAGCCCCCTGAAGCAGCTGTCCAGGTCCAGCTGGGAAGATGAGACATTATGTGTGCTGGTCCCTCTGCGCACCAACGGTTCTGACTGTACCTACTGCCAGGCCTGGTCCATTCTAACGTCCTAGCGTTTTTCTTAGACTACATGTTGATGCATCACTCAGTCTGTGCTTGAGCTCATTTTTTTTTTTTTTTTTTCTGTTTAATCAGTTTAATTTCTTGTTTTACTAACCTCACTGTTTTTTCGGTTTAATATTGGCTGCATGCTAGTTAATTATTTATATTTTGTATATTTATATGTTAAAAAAATCAATCAAGTCTAGCCTGGATTTTGCTGATTGTTTTTTCATTTCTAGTGGTGGGGCAGTCTTACAACTTTGTATCATGAAAGCCTGACACATAAAGCAACTAAACACAATGTAGATTTTCTTTCCTAAAAAAAAATCTTAAAGTGGTGCTGTCTAGGTGATGGATACAATTGTTCAAGGACCTTGATTTTATGCTTTTTAATGTTAGCTTGAAATTTTCACAGATGTATTCTTCCCCTTTTCCCTTCCCCTTTTTGCTTTTTTAAAAGTGTTACGAACCAAAGTTGCCCAGCACACCATCAGAAAGGACCCTTTCTCCATGTGCTCTTCCCATAGACAGTACTAGCCAGCATTCCTTCCACATTAGCGCCCCTTTATTGGGCACATTTACCTTGGTATAGCACCTTTTTGCATGCGTATATGTAGATTACCTCTTGCTCATCACTGTTAAGTGTCACTAGGAAGGGAAGAATATATTACTGGAATATTTTTGGTTTGTCTCTCTGTTCTGTCTGTCAGGATAATATTGGACATCGCTTACTCCAGAAACATGGGTGGAAGCTGGGCCAGGGATTGGGAAAATCTCTTCAGGGTAAGTTTTTAAATTTGGAAACAATGTTGGTGATGCAAATCTTATACCTGAATTTATTTGTTGTCTTTAAAAAAAAATACTGTTTGGGTTTTCCCCCTACTTTACCCCTTCTAGAATAGTCTCCTGCTCTAGCTGTTTTAAGTTGCTATATAGCCTCTCATGTTCAGGAATTTGGAGGAGTAATTGCTGTCTCCTTAAACATGCTGGTCAGATGCTGTGTGGCACTGTGTGTTTGAGTCTCTGTGTGTGGAGGTGGCAGGTGGATGGGACAGAAGGAATGTTTAGTGTCAGGCAGAAGTATGCCTTTTGGTGACAGGGACAGTGGCTTCAAGGTTGTAAAGATAATCATTCAGCCACCGAGTTTTAACTTTTTTCTGTCTGAAGCTGACCACTCCCGTGGCTCTTATGCTCTCTGAACAGATTCATGGAGTGGTGGAGAGAAAAGTTAACCTACGTGAAATGTGAAAACAAGTTTGCTAGGTTCTTTAAGCAGTGGACTCTTTTTCTTGGGGTCAGATCAGGCTTTGGAGGATGTGTGGCTTCAAGTTTCTATTGCATTTATTTTTTCTTGTAGCTATATTAATTGTTTGGGTAAAAAGAAAATATCAGTGTTTTTGCTTCTTGAGTTCTTGCATCTACTATTGCCTCTTTCAGGTTGGAAAGCTAGTGCTTTCCTTGTTGTTGTTGTTGTTTTTTTTAATTTAATTTAATTTTATTTGCTTTCCTTGTTGTGGGTGTACCCGGGAGTTGCCTTGGGGGGGACAGGTCACTGCTTTGTGCCTGGAGGCAGGCATGTTGCTGGTGGATGATCTTTTGTACTTTGAAAGTGGGTTTTCAGTGTGAAGTCTCGTCAGTTCAGGTTTTGAGAGGAACAAGGGACAGGAATGAAAAGGGCTGGCTCAGTCATGAAACTTTTGCCTTCTAAATTCTACAAATTATCTTCTGTGGGAGGCTGGTGCTCGCCTGTCTGTCTGTCTGTCTGTCTGTCTGTCTGTCTGTCTGAATGTCACCCCTACCTGAGAATCTGAGCACAGTGTTGGAGGTTCGTCATTCAGGCACACAAGGTGGTGGGGGTATTAACCTGCCTGCCTGCATCTCAAAATCATTTACACTGTGCTCCAGAGACTTTAAGCAAGAGCACCAAGGGATGGTAGGCGTGTTTTATCCTGTCTGTCTGTGTATCTATACATCTGTCTGTATACGTACCTGTCTAGACAGCTATCCAGTATATGTATATGTACTATGTGCATATATTTAAGAAAGAAGAGGTAAGTAGATATTCAACTACCTGTGACCTAAAACAGTTTTTTTAAAAAATAATTCGAAGAGCTGGGGAGATGGCTCAGTAGAATAAGTGCTTCCCTGGCAAGCGCAAGGGCCTGAGTTCAATCGCTGGTTCCACAAAAAAATAAAATAATAATAATAATTCAAATTCTGGTTCTCTAAACTTTGAGCTCTTTGTAAAGAAGAATTAGGCTTTATCCATATTTTTTCCTCATCCCCATGGTCACAGGTACAAAGTAGGCACTAACTTTTAAATTATACATGTAAAAACACGAGGGAAGTTTGAAGCCTGCTTGAATGATTTTTCCTTTTAGGGGTGTGTGTGTGTGTGTGTGTGTGTGTGTGTGTGTGTGTGTTTTTGCTATAAAGAGACTTAAACCCAGTGTTGCTCACATAGTGACTTTAGTAAAAGTATATAGCATAAAATTTATGGTCTCACCCATTTTTCTCTCTATCCCTCTCTCCATGTCTGTTTGGTTGCTGAAGGCAGAAGCTAATCCTCTGCACCCTATAGCCTGTGCAGCTGAGCTGTACCAGCTGCCCCATTGTCCTGAAGTATGCAGTTCGGTTGTTCATATGGTTGGAAGAAGGCTTATCAGCTAGTGTGCTGTCTTTATCCTTTTAAAAAACAAAAAACCATGGAGTTGTACTCTGTTTGCAATAATAAGGGTTGAGTTTGTTTTGTGAGCAACTATTTCCTGGTGTCTAGCAGTATGCTGGTTTCTCCCATACAGCTCTTTCTGTAACCCACGCATGACTTGCCTTGGAATACAACTGCACTTGGGTATACTGAGACAGCATGTGACTGAGGAGCCCTCCCTGCACTAACCCTGTGCTATACACAGCCAGTGAGAATGCTCTGGTTGCTGTGGTAAAATGATAAGACCTCCTTGGGATTGTCTGTGCAGATTATTGTGTGCAGCTTCTAGGCTCAGGTGTGGCAGATTCTTTACATTTACTTGTTCATTGGGAGCTTGCAGTTCTCCTTTTTGAGCTTAGGACTCTGATTCTTTGAGCATGCAGCCATCCACAGGAACTGATGTATTTTCACTAACATTTATACCTGGCCTAGTCAGCCCGCATCTGACAAACTGTGAGAGGCTCATTTACCAGTATGCCATTCCTTGGGGCCCACACCAGCCTCTTGACCATGAAAGGCAGGGAGTATAGGGTGTGCCGACTTTGGAACCACATGCTCTGTTGGCCTGATGTAAAAAATTTACTGTGTTTTCTGGGTTTTGTTTTGTTTTTTAATTTGCCTTTTTTCGGTGTTTATTATAAAGTATTTAAAAAGTTATAGAACTTTTATGCTGCAAAAAAAAGTTAGTGTTTAAAAAATATATAAAGGAGACGTGGACAAGGTATCATCTGAAGAAAGTATCACAAGAAAAGCCATTAGGGGGGCTGGTGAGATGACTCAGTGGTCTAAAGCACCTACTTAGAACAAGCTTAGCAAAGCACAGGGACTGAGGTTCAATCCCCAGCACCACATGCCAGCCCGCCCTGCCCCCTGGTGGGCTGAGCTGCCCCCACACACACACAAATAAATAAAATTAAAAAGAAAAAGAAAAGCCATTAGGGCTGGTGAGATAGCCCAGTGGACTACGCGCATGCTTTGGCAAGAGCAGGGACCAGGGTTTGATCACCAGCATCACATGCTGCACCAGCCCCGCCTCTAGAGTGCTGAGCTGGAGACCAAGTCTGGGCATGGTGGCGCACACCTGTAATCCCAGCACTGGGGAGGTTGAAAACGAGAATCGCTACAAGTCTGAGCTGTGTACTGAGACCCTGTACCAAATACATAAAATGAAAGGAAAACAAAGCCTTGTTGATGAGAAATATATATAATTGCTTATTGTAGAAACCAAAGGATGTGTTTAATTCAGAAAGAAACAAGAGTAAATGATTGTGTTTTGTGCCATGTGGACTGCATTTGATCTTGAAGTATTTTATAACCGTTTAGGAGTTCTGAAATGTAATGGATGAAATATAGCTCAGAATCTTTATTTTGGGGGCCGGGGAGATGGCTCAGTAGAATAAGCACTTCCCTGGCAAGCGCAAGGGCCTGAGTTCAATCCCTGGTTCTGAAAAAAAAAAAAAAAAAATCTTTATTTTTGTTGCCATATATGTTTAGACAGTAGATAGAGCCCAGAAGTAATGCGTAAACTTTTTTTGCTATAGAGACTAAGAATAATTGGACTCTGTGTCTCTGTCACCTGTTGAAACACCACCTCTGGAAAACAATGAATGATGTCTGATATTTCATAGCTCACCCCATCTAGAAGTTTACATCAATATTTTTAGACAAACAGCAAGTGTTTTCTGAGCTAATTAAGTGTGCTAAAGTTGTGCTAGCTGGCTGGAAGTAGCCAGCACATGGATGTGTGGATGAGGCCTGACTCCTGTCCAGTAGGCTTCATTTTTAGCCCTCTCAGCCCTGCCTTTTTTTTTTTTTTTTTTAAAGAGACAGGGTTTCACTCAGTAATTCATGCTAGACTTGAGCTCACTATGTAGCACCCAGGCTTGCCTTGAACTCAGGGCAGTCTTCCTGCCTCAGCCTCCTGAGTGCTAGCATGACAGGCATGACCCACCATGTCTGGCACTCTTTTGCTGCTGTTGTTTTGTCTTGTCTTGAGATAGGTTCACACTGTACCTCAGGCTAGCCTAGAACTGTGTGACCCAGGCTGGTCTCAAACTTGTGATCTTTCTTTCCTTAGCCTCCTGAGTGCTGGGATTTCAGCCATGCGCTGCCACAACCAGTTAGTCTTTTTTTTTTTTTTAGCTGCAGTGACCTCTGAAGTTTTCTTCAGTCCTGGAACCATGTTTTTCCAGCCTTCTCTTCTCATGAACAGAATTAAGGGTGCTCTCAGCCCTAATATCTAATTGCCCTATTGCTTTAAGCTTCTTGGCAGGACTACAGGGTCTCTTTTTTATCTTTGTAGAGAAAATATGTGATACAGGGCATGAAGGCAGTATATTAGCATTTGGAAACAGAAGGTCTAGGTTTGAGTTAGGTGCTATCCTGCCATTTAAGTAAAAGGAAAAGTTACCATCACCAAATTATTTTCCTTAGGAATAAATAATTAAAATCTTTACCTATGGGGCTGGCAAGATAGCTCAGTGGACTAAAGTGCCTGCTTAGGCAAGCTCAGGGACCAAGGTTCACATGCCTCACCAGCCTCACCCTGAGGGCGGACTGAGCCCACCAGAGTCCAGGTGTGGTGGCACACACCTGTAATCCCAGCACTGAGGAGGCTGAAAGCAGGAAGATCATGAATCCGAGCTGCGTGGTGAGACCCTGTAACAACCAAATACCTTTAAAAAAGAAAAATCTTTACGTACCTTTTCATGTATGTAGTAGTCATAAGGAGGAAGTCAGTTTATCACCTTATAAAAATTGTAAAACTCTCTGGGCATAGCAGCCTATGCCTATAACCCAAGCATTCTGGGGAAGAGACTCACAAGTTGGAGCTTAGCCTGTACAGTTTAGTGACTAAGTTTGTCTTAAAATATTTTTTTTTTTTTTTTTCTGGAACTGCAGGGGCTTTATTCGCAAGATGGGGAGCAGGAGGGAGCAGGCTCCAGGTGTCAGTGAGGGGTGCAGGAAGACAGCCTCTCAGCTGCTGCTGCAGCATAGCAGGGTGGGGCCACGACCACAGGCCCAAGGGCTGGAGAGATGCTTTAAACCCAGCTGTCTTCCAAAATGCCAGCCCACTCCAGGGACAGCAAAGTCACAAAACAGGAGTCCCAATGACACACCAGGGTACAATGGCTGCCTAAGGGGAGGCCAGCCCGAGATAGCGTCTGCTGGGGCCCCTCTGCTTCTCCTCTTCCCTCTGCTGCAGTGTGGAGGCCGCAGGGCCTGGCTGAAGCAGGAACCCTCACTGCTTGCCCGCCTGTCTTCCTGGCTTCTTCTCAGGCTGTCCCCGGCCTGTGCCCGGTAGGCCACCACGACCCCGGCCGCCAAACACTCCTCGCCCCGCGCTGCCCAGGCCGCGGCCCCGCTGCTGCTTCTGCTGCTGCAGCCCACCACGCCCACGGCCCTTGGCCACCACCTCCTCCTTGACCATGTCGATGATCTCGTCAGGGATGCGCAGGTACTTGATGGTGCTGCCGCGGATGTAGCACTCAGGCATGCGCCAGAACTTGTCCCCATCCCGGGACGTGCAGATGACCTCGCGCAGGTTGATGTTCATCCAGTTGTCGCAGCTCACCAGGTGTCCGTTGTATGTCTCCCCATTCTTGAGCTCCACCAACATGGGGTGGTTCTGCGCAGTCTTCAGCAACGACAGGGGCAGCATGTCGTCAGCGGGGGCTCACTGGCCACTTCCGCCGCACTCTCCGCCGCTCACGTCTTAAAATATTTTTTAAAAGAGCTGGGATATAGCTCATTGTGGAGGTTTTGGGTTTGATCCCTAATACAAATACTTAATTTTTTTTTTTTTTTTTTTTTTGGGAAGCATCTGCAGAATGTTCAGGGTCTCACTGCTATGTCAGACTTTAGTGATCCGCCTGTTTATAGCCTCCCTTGAGCTGGGATTACAGGCGTGTGCCACCGCGCCCAGTCTCAATTGTTGTCTCAGTACACCCTGGGGGCGGGACTGTCACAGCAGGCCCAGGGATCAAATCCCTAGCCCCTGTGCCTGCTTGCAGGCGCTTTAATCCACTGAGCTATTTGGCTGGCCCCCTAATACAAATATTAAGTCAAATAAATAAATACTAGTATATTATACAAGTGGTTACTATTAACATTGCTATTATAACGTATACTTCAATTTTTTAAATTTTATTGTTATTATTTTATGTATTTGGTACAGGGTCTCACACAGCTTAGACTTATAGTGATCTTCCTGTTTTCAGCTCCCCAGCGCTGGGATTACAGGTGTGCACCACCACAACTGGTCTAGGTGGCTGGCTCAGAGGGCCCAGGGGTGTGGCCTGCGCCACATGTTGAGCTGGGGTGGAACCCCAGTCCCTGTGCTTGCCTAAGCAGGCACTTAGTCCATTGAGCTATCTCTCCAGCCCTAAATATTTTAACAGAATTTGGGATAATCCAGTTTTAGGTCTTAACCAGAAACCTCAAAGTCATCAGTGGGGATGTTTATCTTATTGCTGTTTCCCAGAATTAATGATAATAGTAGCAGACATACATTTTTATGTAGTAGATAGTGGGATTTCAGGATTTGCACTTCGTGTGTGTGTGTGTGTGTGTGTGTGTGTGTGTGTGTGTGTTTTAGGGCTTCTGCATCCCAGAGTTTGGTGTTTATTGTGCTAATTGTGAATATACTAGTCTGAGTCTCACATCATCTAAAAACCTTAATACTGAGATTGCTGGTGCTATTGGGACAACTGGACCATAACCTGGGAAACAAAAATCGAATCATTATTGTTGTACCTTATCCAAAAATAGATTCCAGATGAATAAAAGTCCTATTGTTCCTGTCCTCCTGTGCCTCTTGCTTGGGAGTACTTGCTGAGCTAGAGTTCCACCGCTAAGCAGACCCTTGCCCCCTCCTGCCCTCTTTGTTTTGAGACAAGGTCTTACTGTGTAGTTCAGATGATCCTCTTGAGAATTACAGACATGTGCCACCATTCCCAGCTTAGAAGCCCTTTTTGAAAATGCTAGATTTGTTTTTTTTTTTTTTTTT
>NW_004524632.1:12030073-12030924 GCF_000260255.1 Octodon degus | reverse complement strand
GGAGTGTTGTGGGGATCGAACTACAGCAAACTGAGGCTGCCAGCATTGTGGAAGCAGCCACTTAAAGAACTGAGCTAGGGCTGGGCCCCCGAAAATGCTAGATTTGACTATATGTCATTATAAAGTTTTAAAAAAACTGAGGGGAAAACTTGTAATATTTTACTATAGGCAGAGAACATATTTCCTTTTTGTATTTATGGGTATGAAAAAGACCTGAGACGTGTTATGTCGATAGAAGACAAACGTGAGCACTATGTATAGAAAGGCCCGAAGCCTGGGTGGCCCTACGGAAATCCTGTTTGCTCATACTAAGACCCATGCATACTAAACTAGGGCCTGATGCCACATTTTAGTGGATTGGAAATTGCAAATAAAAAATTTAGCGGTGTCAGATGATGGAGAAACAGCTGCTTATATCATAACCAGGGAAACTGCTATGAAGGACAGCAGGGATTGCTCCAAGATAGAAGTGCAAGTATCCTGAATTCAGCAGTTCAGTTAGCTACTCTGACTTGATTCTTTCCCTTTGTAGTCTTTGTTTTTGGCAGAACTGGGGATTGAACTCAAGCCCTTGCGCTTGCCAGGCAAGCACTTATTATAATGAGCTATCTCTCCGGTCCTGAAACTAAGTTGCTTTTGCCCTGTTTCTGCAATTGGTATGTACTTAGGCTGCTGTTAAAAGAGAAAATCTGGGCTGGTGAGATGGCTCAGTGGTCTAAAACACCTACTTAGGGCTGGAGAGATGGCTCAGTGGTTTAAAGCACCTACTTGGAACAAGCTTGGCAAAGCATCAGGGACCGCGGTTCAATCCCCCAGCACCACATGCCAGCCAGCCCCGCCCCCTGGTGGGC
>NW_004524632.1:12025247-12029903 GCF_000260255.1 Octodon degus | reverse complement strand
AATAAATAAATAAATAAATAAATAAATAAAATTTATAAAAGAGAAAATCACTGTCTCAGAGATCTGGAGTGGGCAGGCTTCAGGTGTGCCTTGGTTCTGTCTTTGTCTCTGTCTCCCTTTCCAGTCTAGCTTCAGCTGGGAAGTGAGTGGTGAAAGAAAAATAGGCGTGAATTCATACAACAGATGGATATAGGGCCGGCGAGATAGCTCAGCAGTCTAAAGCCCCTGCTTAGATAAGCACAGGGGCCGCAGTTCAGTCCCTGGCACCACATGCTGCGCCAGCCCATGCCCCCTGGGCAGGCTGAGCCAGCCACACACACACACAAAAGATGGATCTAGGTAGTGTTACAACTTAGACTTCCTGTGATGTTAGAATGTTGGTCTTGACAACTGCACTACTGTGGGGCCGAGGCAGTGATGGCAAAGCTGAGGCACACATGCCACAGCCAGGTGTTACTGAAAGCTCTAAACACTTCGCCATCACTGGGCGGGGGATAGCTCTGTGGTAAGCTGCTTGCCTGTGGTGCAGAGTGGGTTCCATCTCCAGCCCCTTAAGACAAAGCACTAGGCATAGTGGTACACCCCATAGTGTTAGTATTCAGGGCTCTGAGGGAGGGGCATTGCCGTAAATTCAAGGCCTGCCTTTATCTACAGAAATATATTTTGAGGTGCTCTGTACCAAACTCTGAGCCTCTTACATGCTAGCAAGCACTTGACTATTCAACTCCAACTGCTAAAACTCTTGACTTCTTTGAAAACTGTTAATTTATGTTTATTTTGTTGAGTCTTTTTTTTTTTTTTTTGAGAAGTCTTGATATATTCCCCTCACTGGTCTTGAATGTTATGTTGAATGCTGGAGTGATCTTCCAGCTGCTGTCTGCTGAGAAGCTGAGACCAGGCCCTAGCAGCTTCTCTTCCCTGACTTGCAGGCTTGAGGCTCACACTCAGGGTTCTTCCACCCAGCCTCAGCTCACTCCCTTAGCAAAAGTCATTGTTAGATCAGAAAAACGTCACTTTCCTTTATACCATAGCAATGTAGGTACATTTTTCTGGATAATCTTTCTTTTTTGACAGGATTTTGCTATACAGTTCAGGCTGGCTTTGAACTCGCTTATAGCCCAGGCTGGTCTTTTTTTTTGCCCGGTAAGAGGGATTGAATTTAGGACCCTGCACTTGCCAGGCAAGCACTTATTCTACTGAGCTATCTTCCCCGGCCCCCAAGCTGGTCTTGAACTCAGGACAATCTTCCTACTTCAGCCTCCTGCATGCTGGGATCATAGTCATACGCCACCATGCCCAGCAGTATCTTTGTATAAAGTAAATTTGTTCTGTTTTTTAAAGATAGTCTTTCTATGTAGTCCAGGCTGGCCTCGAACTTTTTAACAGTTCTCCTGCCCTCCCTCCCGAGTGTTGGTTGGGACTATAGGCATGCACCACCACACCTGGCTTATCAAATTTGTTTGTGTTATTCTTTCTTTGAATTTTTTTTACTTTTGGAAAAAGAAGTAACTGTATTCTATGGATCAAAGTCTGATCTGGAACATAGATTTTTTTTTTTTTTTTTTTTTTGTCCTACTATGTAGTCCAGGCTAGCATTGGATTTTCTTTATAACCCAGGTTGGCCTGGAACTCATAGCAGTTCTCATGCCTTAGCTTCCCAAGTGCTGGGATGACAGGCATGCACCACTGTGCCCAGCCCCTCCCTTATTTTTGAGGCAGGTTGTGCAAGTTTCCCAGATTGGCCTCAACCTTGGAAATCTTCTCCATCAGCTTTCCAAGTAGGTGGGGTTACAGATATGTGCCGCTACACCTGTCCTATTTAATGAGCTCAGTGTTATTAGCATGTTCATTTCCTAGTGAACCAGTTTTAGAAACATACACTACCAGATCTCTGCCATTCAAGCATAAACCTCACCTTGAAATCAAGGTTTCTGTCTTTATACATTTTCGCTTTTTGAAAAGGTTGAAAGAAAGTGAATTTGGGAGGGGGGGTGGGCAGATAGCTCCCCTGAATCACAAGGCAAGGGTAGGTATGAGAAAAAAGCCTCATTACAATAGAGTGGTCCAAGCCCAGGGAGATATAGCGTAGCTGTCATGGTCTCTGGTCCCTGCAACTGAATGGGCCTTAGGATCTTCACATTTGCGAAGGAAAGCACAATTTTAGAATTCATATTTAAATTCATTACGGTACAGGATCTATTAAGTTTTGATCTCTTGTGTGTTTTGAGACAGGATCTTGGCCTGTCTTCATCTCCTGAGTACTGGGTGGGAATACAGGCATATGCCACCATACATGGCTGCTCTTGGGGTTTTTTTTGCGGAACCAGGAATTGAACTCAGGCCCTTGCGCTTGCCAGGGAAGCGCTTATTCCACTGAGCCATCTCCCCAGCCCTGATAGATCTTGTTTTTTTGAGACAGGGTCTCATCGTGAAGCCAGAGGCTAGACTCGACCCATGCTCCTCCTGCCTCAGCCTCCTGAGTGTTGAGTGTTGGCTGTGCCACCATGCCCATCTTGCTTTGGCCTTCTGCATGGAATTTAGTGTAAACAAAAAGATGCAGCCCATATAGCAGCTAAGATCACAACTGGCAAGCCACGCTCAGAGGTCTGGATTTTAGGAGTAAAACAAGGAACTGGGATACAGCCAGAGAAGGGGTAGGGGAAATGAGTAGTGACCGCAGCAGACTACTTGATTCTCCTGACAGATCACACATAAAGATTATAATTAAAAGACATTAAATACTTGCGAAGTTCACTGGCAGAATATTTAAAGCAATAACAGAATTTTCAAGCAAATATTTACAACATACATAGTCTTGCTGAATTGTGTGGGCCCTATACATTCAAACTTGCAATCCTGCCAGAGTGCTGGGCCTACAGGCTTTTGCTGCCAAGCCTGTCTTACTTTGTTGCTCTAATGTTTGCTTTTGCTAGAAAAGGTAGAGGGGACCAATTAGAACAACAGATTGGAATTAACAAGGTAGATGATTTTGGATGAGGTGCTTGCTGGTGAGAAAGGAAGTAAATTTCACACTTATGAACTAGCTATGAGGACCTGTAATGGGGCCATGTTCTGTCTCTCAGAGTTTGCTCAGTTATCTCGGGGATGTGGGGAGAGCCTGAAGAAAAAATTCTGTAAGGGCTCAAAAGAGAGAACAAGCAAGGAAGCTGCCTGAGATCTCCTGTAGGTGGAGGAGGAGTAGCAGGGTATAAGCATGGCTGGACAGGGAATGTCTGCTGTGCACTGCATTTCGTATACTCCTTCTTTCCTTCTTTCTTTATTTGTTATTTATTTATTTATTTATTTGTTTGTTTATTTATTTTTGAGGTACTGGGGATTGAACTCAGAACCTTGCACTTGCCAGGCAAGTACTTATTCTACTGAGCTATCTCTCCAGCCCAATGGGCATCTTTTTTTGGTAAAGGAGGGTTGGAGAGGTAGGTTGGCATTCTAAGTGCCAGCCTGGCAAGCGCAAGGACCCGAGTTTGATACCTGGTACCGCATGCTATACTGGCCTCAACCCTGGACACACCATGCTGGCCCTGAAACCAGGCGTGGTGGCATAAGCCTATAATCCCAGCACTGGGGAGCCTAAGATAGGATCACTACAAGTCTGAGCTGTGTAGTGAGACCCTATACCAATAAATAAATAAAAGATTTTTAAAAATTAAAGGAAGAAACTTTTTTGGGAGGTGTGCACATGTGTGTGTGCATACCTGGTGATAAGTTTACTGACTGTTTAGACATGGGATTCCTAACGTAAATCTTTGAAGTAGATGTAATTCCCATTTTCAGATGAAGAAATGGACATTCTAAGCAGTAACTTTGATATTTTGTAACAAGCCAGATGTTATGGTACATACCCATAATGTCAGCTTTGGGGGAGGCTTGAGGCAGGAGAATTGCAAATTCAAACCCAGACTGAGCAGTTTATTTAGCAAGAGCCTGTCTCAAAGTTTAGAGAGGATAAGGCAGGGAGCTGACTCCCTTCAATTTCCTGGACAGATTTGATGATGTAATACAAGAGCAATATAAGAATTATACTATAGGGGCCGGGGAGCTGGCTCAGTGGAATAAGTGCGTCCCTGGCAAGTGCAAGGGCCTGAGTTCAATCCCTGGTTCCGCAAAAAAAAAAAAAAAAAGAATTATATTATAGAATTGAAATGCATAGTAGTTACTCTAGCAAAAAAAAAAAAAAAAGAGAGAAATGTGCAGAATTTCTGAATATTATAGATTAGGGAACCTTCCCCTCCCAGGTTTAGGGATTGAGCTGTGCCTCTTTTGGTTTTGAGACAGGGTCTCACTAAGTTACTAAGCCGCAGCCTCCCAGAGTGCTAGGCTTGTTGTGCCACCAAACATGTGCCACCAAGTGTCTTCCCCTTCTCCCCTACCCCCCAGCAAATAGCATCATATATGTTTAAGGTACACAGTCATATTTTGAGATGCAATTACCATGAAGCCAGTAAACATCACTTCATATATTTAGAGTAGTTCTTAATTTTCTTTACTTAGAAAAATAACAAAGTAATACTTTTCTACAAAGAACTATGTCTAACATCTCACTCTCAAAGATAGATTAAAAGTTACATAAACATCATTCTAGATCTCTTTTCTTTTTTCTCTTTCCTTCCTTTCTTTCTTTTTTTTTTTTTTTTT
>NW_004524632.1:12013504-12024767 GCF_000260255.1 Octodon degus | reverse complement strand
TTTTTTTTTTTTTTTTTTTTTTTTTTTTTGCTGCTGCTGAGTGCCTTCCAAAGGAAAGGCAGGTTCAAAACAACATCACAGTGCCCTCGTCCATCTTAGTCACCAGATCTGGCACTGTGTGACTTCTGACTTTCCCCATAGTTAGTGAAAGCGACCATAAAAGGGAAACATTTTGAATTGTCTCAGAACTTGGAGGCAGCCACAGCAGCACAACTAAAGACACTTAGGAAAGAGGACCCTAGAGCTTCTGCAGAAAGCAGCACGGATGATGGGATGAGTGTGTCTGAAGTGAGGGGGAATTATGAGAGAGAGTAATGGCAAAAGTTAATCATTCATTGTGGTTTTTAATCATATCTCATAGGGTTAATGAGTTTTATCTGTCCCCACTGCTCGCCCTCCTGCCTTTTCTTCCTTCCTCTCGTCTAAAGGTCTCCCTTTGCTTTCATGTCATCTTGTATAGCATCCACAGATCAGGTGGCATCTAGTAGTTGCATATATCCTTCACATAGGTTTATATTAGCTAGCAACCGGGGCCACCTTGGCCAGGTTTGTAAAGCATGGTCTCTAGGAAAATAAGTATTCTGATGACTTTTGTTGTGGTGGTGGTACAGGGATTGAATTCAGGACCTTGTGCTTGCAAGTAAATTGAAATACAAGGACAATAAGAACACCTCCTTGTGTGTATTGTAAGAAATCTATCTTATTAAAGGAAAACAACCTCCTCCACCCAGAAGCTCCTAAAATTAATAATAAACAAATCCAGTAGCATAGCATGTTACAAAGTCAATAACCAAAAGTCAGCATTCTTCTACACAGAAAACAAACACACTGAGAGAGGAATTAGAGAAACAATACCCTTTACAATAAATGAAAACAGTTTTTGGTGATGATGGTGTTTGCTTTGAGACAGCATTTCACTATGTAGTCCAGTCTGGCCTTGAATTCACAGAGATCCTCCTGCCTCATCCTGAGTGCTGGGATTACAAGTGTATTTCTTCACATATGGCTGGAAAACACTTTTTTTTTTTTTTTTTTTTTATTTGGGGATCCGGGGATTGAACTCAGATCCTTGTGTTTGCGTCAAGCGCTTATCCTACTGAGCTGTCTCCCCGGCCCCTTTTTTGTATTTTTTAGGGAAGCGTCTACAGGGTGTACAGGGTCTCACAACTAGATGGGACATGTAGTGATCGCCTGTTTACAGCCTCCCAAGTGCTGGGACTGCAGGTGCACGCCACCACACCCAGTCTCAGTTGTTGTCTCAGATTGCCCTGGGGGTGGGGCTGGCATAGCAGACAGGGGATTCAAACCCCCTCCCCCAGTGCTTTAACCTGCTGAGCTATTTGGCCGGCCCTTGAAAAGCACTTTTTAAAAAACTATGTATGAAAAATAACCCCCACATTCCAAACTAGGTAGCAGGATCACTCTGATCAACTTAGACTCAGATTCAAAAGTTTAGAAGTAGCTATCATTCAAGGGTAGAGAGCCCCTGGATCAGATCTCCAGCACTGTCCCAAAAATGCTAATCAAAATAATTGGACATACACAGATAAAAAATAAAACAAGGTTGTGTTATCTTCGCATGTGTAAATGTGGCTTAATTCCAAATGCAATCTTTCTGTTCCTACAAAGTATTCCAAAACCTGTAATGTAGGAACCTACCAGATAGATGGGCATGAAGGGGATCCACTGGCACTGGTAAGCACAGAAGGCAGGCATAGACCTGGACCTGAAAATGGCCTCAAGGGGCTCAGCAGATGTGCAGTGGGCTACAACTCTGCCCAGGGAGTCTTGGGATAATGTCACACCTACAACAATTGGGAACTAGGGGCCGGCCAAATAGCTCAGCATATTAAAGTGCCTGCAAGCAGGCTCAGGGGCCAGGGGTTCGCTCCCCAGGCCTGATGTGCCAGCCCTGCCCCCAGGGCACACTGAGTCAGTGATTGAGTCTGGGCTAGGTGGTACGCTTATAATCTCAGCTCTTGGGAGGCTGCAGGCAGGCAGATTACTATGAGTCTGATCTAGTAGGGAGACCCTGAACACCCTATAGACCCTTCTCTAAAATACCAAAAAAAAAAAAGAATCAGGAACGAACTGGTACATGTTGAGTGGAAGTTTAAAATAACATGAGGTTAACAGAATTTACACCAGGCCTGGCCTGTATGTGACCCATGGTTTGTTAGTTTGTGAACTAATTTTAGATTTGACTTGGGCTTAAATTCCAGCTCTGCAATTGGTAAGTGTAACCTTGTTAAATATAGTGTGTGTTGGTGGGGCGGGTTTGTGTTCTGTGGATTATACCAAGGGTCTCCCATGCTAGGTAGCTTTCTACCCCTGAGCCACACTCCTTGTGCCAATGTTTAGGGCTTGTTTCAGGAATTACTCTGAAAGCCTTTCTGTTTTCTGTCTTGGAACAGCGAGGGAGGTACTCCTAAGGAGGGTTGTGGATTCTGAGGGCCTGTCAGATCTGAGGAGTCTTTCTCTCTCTCCAAAATCTTGGGGTTCTCCATAATTTTGAGGCAGTCTCACTGAGTTGCCCAGGCTGGGGTCAAACTTCTGATCCTTAGCCTCAGCCTTCATCTCTCAGAATGCTGGGATCACAGTGTGCACCACCACATCTGGCAAAACGCCATTATCACAAAAACCGAATCCAGGTAGTTTTCCACTGAAGAAAATAGTTGGGGCAGCTAGCTTCCTCCCTCCCTCCAGTGATGGCACTAGGATCATTCACTTGCTGGCAGCCTGCTACCTAGCCACCTCGATACCCAGTGGCAACTTTTCAGTTCGGCTGCTTGGGGGGTAGGTATAAGGAAAACTCAGAGTCCCCCTGCTTTCAAGGACTTTTCGTTTTCCCTCTTTTTCTTAGGCTTTGTTTGGGACAGTATTACCCCCAAATCATATTGATTAAATTGTTTTTGCCACTTAAAAATAAATTGATCTCAGCATAGAGGTAGCATGAGATAGCTTCAGCAAGTAATACGATGTTAGTTCAGCCTCACCTGAAGTAAAAGCATGAACTCTGCCAGGTTCTTTTTCTGGGAAAATAGTGTGAGTCTTCTCACCCCTCCTGAGGGCCCTGCACCTCATAGCATCCTGGGGAGCTGACCTGCCAGGCCTCATGCTCTGACTCTGTAATCCTTCTTTGTTTATAGCCTCTGTAGTCTCTGTCCTTGTTCCTTAGCACACTGGCTACTGTTATAAAATGGACCTCTTTTTACCCGAGAAGCCAACTGTGATACTTTTGTAAAGTGTCTGATGGAGATTCCTTTAGGTCACAAATAAACTTCTGTCCCTAGCACTGTTTGTATTGAAAGTTATATTTCCCTGGTTGTTGTGTAGGTTGCTAAGCAGCCCATGGCAGGAATATAAGGTAGTTTTTGTAGAGGTAGATAATTTGAACTTTATTTTGAGTCCAAATGTCTTTTTTTTTTTTTCCTGGAACCGGGGATTGAACTCAGGCCCTTGCACCTGCTTTGCAAGCCCAAGGTCCTCAGTTCAATTCCCAGTACCACAAAAAAGAAAGAAAGAAAATTGTAACACTCTAAGGTGTAATTACTGAGCTGGATATATTACTGAGCTGGATATTTCTGATTAGTGTTTCCACAAGGTAGCAGGTGTTGTATACTACAGTTACTAAGAAAAATACCTGAATGATTTTGAAATCAATCCTTGTTAACAAGCCTTTGCAAGCATATATTTAGGAGATGTTGCGGAATTGGAGCTTCAGTTTGTAAGCAGACTTTTTCTTCATGTCTCTGAAGCTGTGTGGAGTCACTGTTCAGTGGATGCAGTGGCATACCAGAGCGCTACTGGCTGGCTTCAGAGTTCTGCTGCACTGGCACTGCAGGGAGCGGTCACCTTCTAATTCTCCACTCTTGATTTTCACATATTGAAATTACCTGAAATATGAGCTATGTCAGGGTACAGCAGAAAGACTGTGAGTTTGAGGCTACACTGCGCTACATAAGGAGACCCTGTCTCAGAAAGAAAGAAAAGCAATATGTCAGGGTAGGTTAATAGTTTCTACCAGTTTGGGTATTTTGGAAGTGAATTTTACCACCTTTTGATGCCTTTTGTTTTGCTTTAGGATCAGTCTTAAATCAGTGCTATGTGCCTCGTGCCTAGAACAGTGTCCTGAGGCTGGAAGAGACTAAGGTTTCTGTGTGTTTGCCGCCTGGGCAGGACCTTGTGCATACTACCTGGCGCTCTGCACTGAGCTGGATGCCCAACCCAGAACTAACAGGTGCTGGTGTTGAGTGACTCTTGGGGAACTAGTGCAGAGGTCACAGCGGCCAGATTGCACTTGTTTCAATGCTGGTAGTTCCACAGGGAAGTAAGTCATATGTCTTCTCTTTTTTAGCATGACTGACCACCAGATTATGATTGTCTTTGTTGTTGTTTTTGTTGCAGTACTGGGGCTAAAACTCAGGACCTTGCTCTTACCAGTGAGGCATTTTTGCCATGGAGCTATCTCTCTGGCCCTTTATTTCTCTATAGTCAGGTTCTTGGGCCAGTTCTGTAGGTTGGTATTTCCTTAACTGTTTTAGAATCAGAATTTATTATGGAGAGATGGTTCTCAGAGACAGACTGGCTATGGATAATCAGTGGGTTCTTGCATTTTTTTGTTGTGGTTTTGTTTTGTTTTGCTTTGCAGATAGCCTGGTGTTGCCTCCTGTCACCATCAGGTGATCCTCCCACCTCAGCCTCCTCAGTAGTTGGACCTAAGGCATGTACCATACCCTGTCCTGTTTGATCTCATTCACCTCTTATAAATCATAATGCCTTTGCATTTTAACAAGCCTTGTTGCAGCAGCATTTAGGGATTTATATCATGGTGGAAGTAAGATTGCCTTTTAAATATAGACAGAACTAAGGGTGTAGCTCAGTAGTAGAGTGCTTGCAGGCACATAAAACAAATAATTTCAAAAGTATAGACAGTTAAATTCCCATTGATTTTTAAAACAAAGTTTTGATATAGAAGGTTTGCATACCAGTTTTTCTGTCAGGTGTCTACATCCAAATCGGCACATTCTTTTGCTTTTATTGTTTTTTAAAATATTGATGTGTTTAAAATTATGGAGAAAAAAAATATATTGATATGTTAGAAGCCGGGGAGATAGCTCAGTAGAATATAGCGCTTGCCTGGCAAGCACAAGGTCCTGAGTTCAATCCCCGGTTCTGGGGAAAAAATATGTATATATTGCTATGTTCTTGATTTGGCATGTGTTCTGTGGTTTTGGTATTTTAGTCCCCCTCACCAGCAGGCTGGGGTATGGTCATAGCATCTGAAAATCAATGTCTATAAGTCTCTCTCTCTCTCTCTCTCTCTCTCTCTCTCTCTCTCTCTCTCTCTTTCTCTCTCTCTCTCTTTGGCAGTACCAGGGATCAAATGTGGGACCTTGCGCTTGCCTGACAGGCACTTATGCTGCTGTGCTATCTCCTCGGTCCTGTAAGCCATTTTCTTTGATGAAGAGAATTTAGTGCTGTAGTCAAAGTTGCCTCCTTTCTAGTGACACAACAAAACTTTAAAAAAATAATTTAACGTACTTAACACTTGCCATGCTTAAGAAGAAATGGAGAACCTGGATTTGGTTCATTAGTATTTTTATTTTTTTTTATTTTTTGGCAGAACCAGGGATTGAACTCAGGCCCTTGCGCTTGCCAGGGAAGCACTTATTCCACTGAGCTATCTTCCCGGCCCCAGTTCATTAGTATTTTTTAAAGCTGAGTTTTGTAGACAGCTTATATTAACAACTTATATTACTCTACATTCTGTTGCTGCCCCCCCCCCCTTTTCAGAAGTACTTTTCAGAAGTATTCAGTATTCAGAAGTATTCAGTCTTCAAGTGCTCTTCTTTATGTAGGACTTAACATCGGTAGATCGGAGACTGAAAACTTCGTGTGTCTGTGTTTGTGTATATGTTTGTGGGGGCTGTATTCAGTGTGTAGTAAGGGTACATGGGGGTGTGTATAGTGGGTGTAGTGTACATTTGGTTTGGGGAGGTTGGGGGTTTGGGTGTAGAGTGTGTTGTGTGGGTATGTGTGGTGTGGCATGGGTATGCAGTGTGTGTGCTATCTGGTGGGAGTTTGGGGGGATGTGTGGTATATGTGCAATGTGGAGTGTGTATGTGGTATGTTGTAGGATGTGTGGAAGGTCTGTGGGTTGTACTGTGTGATGTAGTGTGTGCTCCCAGACTCCTCTTGGTCACCTTCCTGCTGGCTCTCTGAGTGGGTGTGTGCGGGGCTGCAGGGCTGCAGCTGCTCTCTTCGGCTTCTGAGGCGCCCTCCTGCCAAGGTTGGCAGGAAGACACTAGGCCTGTGGAGTCTGTGTGAAGAGGAAGCCGCTGCTCCTTCAGGACAACTGCACTGAGGCTGCTAGGCCAGTGGTGGCAGTGAACCTGGGATCTCTAAAAGCTCACCACAGTGGGGCCTTCTGTACCTTGGTTTGACAGTTTTTTAGAGTGGTCCTCAAGCACCATCATCCCCCTACTTCCTAGGGTTCTTTTAGAGAGGCTGATTGATCACTGCCCGCTTGATCTGATCCTGTCTTTAACGTGACCAAGGAAAAGTTTCATCTTAGGCCCTGAACCCTAATTCCCCAGGTGAATAGAGCAGAGGTCAGAAACGGTCAGTAGTTCTCTGCAACAACCCACTGCCCCGCCTGGCCCTGCCCTGTGCACCTGAAGGGGAGTTGTTCCTGTTCTGGGCAGCAGCACACTAGCAGACAGCTACTCCCTCAGGAACCCTCTCCTTGGTCCTGGCTGGGACGGGGGAGGGACAGACCCCTGGTACCAGCCCTAGTCTGCCTGCCTGCTAGAAGGCCTGTTGCCCGCCCTTATGGTTGCTGCCTAACAAATGGTGTTTCTTTTTTGCAGCATTATGACCCTGGACTTGTTGTGGTGATGGTAAACTTAGCAGTGGTAATTTTTTATTTTCAGACTGAATTCCTCTTTTGTCATCAGTGCACCAATATGTTAGGCTTCCTTTCTCTGTTGTAGCCTTCATCCTTCTGCTTGGTCTATTTCATTTTCCTTTCCTTTCCTTCTGCAACTTGTCTGACCCTTGTTCATTGAAGGGTACTGTTAAGAAGGGATGTATCTGTTTGTGTTAGAAATCAGTTAAAACATTAAATCCTAATACTGTCAAAAACTTGATTTCCCCAATGTTGTGGGCACTAGCACTTGCTACTGCAATTTATAAGTACATTTTTAAAACTGACTGCCTTAGAGGGCAAAAGTACTAATGCAGTTTATAACAGGGGTTTACAAAGGTAAAAAATTTGTACCAAATGTTCTTTTTACAGAACAAATTCTCGCAGAACAAAAATAATATCAAAAAGAAAGTAAATCGGATATTTCTTTTCAATTCCTTCATTGGACCTTTTGTTTTTACCAGTAAATCCCTGACTGAGACGTTATGAAAGTGATACTGCACCTAGGAAGTCATTTTTATAACCTGTCTTTAATTTGGTCCTTTTGCTAAAGATTGCAGTCACTGCGGATTTATTATACCATTGGGCATGAGGCAGCTCACAGTCTTGCTGCTTGCTGGGCAGCCTCGTAGTACCCTGAAAGGGCTGTGCTCAGAGCCCCAGCCCCCCCCCCAGATATCTTTATTTAAACAGATTTTTAAATTATGCTAATTGTTCCTCATTACCTTTTTAAAAGCAATGCAATATTGGTGATAAGTAAATAAACTTCTGAATTTGTTTTTCATTGTGTTTTAAAGACAGAAGTTTAATCCTGCAAATATAGAGCAACCGGATGCAAATGGTTACTGGCCATTTTGGATAAGTTTTTTTATTTTTCTGCAGGCCACAAACAGTCATGATCATGATGGGGGGGGTGCAGATAATACTTGAGATTTAGTCTGATGAAACTCAGCTTTTAGCCCAAAGGTATAATATTAATGTGTGTATAACAACAAAAACCAATTGTTCATACCAGCCTGAGTGAATGAGGGAAGTAAACCCTGTTTTCTCATGAAAGGCACACGGTGGTAAGGTAAGTCCCTTCTCAGTGGGCTTACATCACAATACCCCTCGCAAGTTGTGATGTAAAACAGCTGTGGTAGTAAAGTGCTTGTCTGCCCCATTTTGCTTTGTTTGGCTGGTTATGAGTGGATTAAATATATATTTATTTAAAAATTCTCCAGCATAGATCAATTAGTTTAAAGTCAATTTTCTTCGCAACAAGTCCTTTTCACAGCTTACTGATAACCACAGCCACTGTTAAATACACTGTGGTAAATGGGATCTGGAGCACCAGATTAAAAGTAAAACTGCTTTTTTCCATAAGGACAAGTGTCAATTTTTACTTACCTTCAGATATGCCTGTAATCTCAGGACTAGGGACTAATATAGTTGAGGCAGGAGGATCACTGTGAGTTTGAGACCAGCTTGGGCTACAAAGTGAGTTCAAGGCCAGCCTGAACTACATAGTGAGACCCTGTCTCAAAAGAAAAAAAAGGGGGCCAGGGAGATAGCTCAGTAAAATAAGTAAGTTCAATCCCCAGTTCTGGGGGGCGGGGGCATCAAAAAGTTAAACCTGCTGATATGTGTATAATTCCAGAGTTTTACTGCTTAATACTTGACAGCTTTTCCATTTAAGCCTGTCAGTTGAGGGGTTTCAGAGTTTGGGGAGGATGTCAATGGATGGAGTGAAGTGATTCTTGAGCAGTTACTCAGGAATCATTTAAAAAGGAACTTTTGAGGTTTTTAATAAAAGCCTCCTGGTGCCACTCAGCACCACTTTGCATCTCTGCCCCACTGAGTTGGTCTTCAGGACCTGCCCTGCCCCCTGTGAGGGCCCTCAGCACAGCGTCACTGGCAAGCCAGGACGAAGCGGCTGTGTGTAAGCTGTGAGAATGGCTGTGTTTGGTTCACTGTAGCTTTCTGGTCTCTGCACTCCAAGGCAAGATCTCTAACCACCCAGCCTAATGTGTACTGTGAGTGTTGGCTCGGCTGCGTCTGACCCTGGCCATGTGTTCCTGTTACAGGGAGAACTGATCCGATCCCCATCGTTGTCAAGTATGATGTCATGGGCATGGGCCGCATGGAGATGGAGGTAAGTGGGTCTTCTCAGTTTACAGATTATCTAGGGTTGGCTTTAGCGCTGAATTCAGAAAACACTGACCTGGTGGAGTATAGTTTCGCTATTTTCCTTTGCACAGTAAAAAAAAAAAAAGTGTGTTTTACATTCCCATTTAGTGCTGTGTGTATGGAGGCCCCTAGGGTGCTCACAGTTTCCCTGTTGGCACTGGCATGTAAAGAAGTCGAGTGGCATGAGCATGGGCAGGTGACACCGCAAAGCCACATCATACATGGTGACACAGCCTCAGTGCTGCTCTGTTCCTGGGACAGGTGCCATGCTGGAAGCTCTACCTGGAGAGTTGCTTGTAGCTGTCATCTGCAGTACCAGCTGTCAGCTGTGCTGTGTCTTCTCCATTTCCCCTGCATCACTTCTGTGAGCGTAGAATTCAGGTCTTATCAGAAGGAGCCGCCAGCACGCGAGGGTTGACCCTTCCATGTGCTCTTCTCCTAGGGTACTAGCACTCCAGCGAGGGAGGCCTGAGCAAGACACACGACAGACAGCGTTAGTTGTGCTGATGACTTTTTCATATTTAATCTCTTGGGGATCCTTAGCAATAAAAACTAACTCTTATCTGTTTTTGTAAAGCTCGATTATGCCGAAGATGCTACCGAACGGCGTCGTGTCCTAGAAGTGGAAAAGGAAGATACAGAAGAGCTGAGGCAGAAGTACAAGGTGCACAAACACCCTTCCGTGAGGGCACGCCCACCTCCACAGCCCATACTTTTCCATCATCAGTGAGGTGTGGTACAGCAGGTCTCATTTGTACTTCTTCCCTGTCCGCTGCCGCAGTCAGACCTAGAGATCTAATGCCTCCAGAGTGGTCTGTTGGGACGATTCCGTGAGTACCCCTTGAAACCACCCTGGCTAGTGCACAGGTGGTCAGATGGTGGCGGCAGTTGCAGGTGTTACTAAGGGGCTTGGTGGAGCCTGCCGATGAAGCACTTATCTAGCAAGCACCCGTCCCCACTCCAGAAGAAGCCATGAGTCTGTGAGAGCTGATGACAGTTACCACAGCTTGGCTTGCCTTTGTTTTCAAAATGGGTGGGATGTTTCAAGAATAACATTTGAGAGGGATTTTTTGTTCATTACTAATTAAACTCAGTTCTAAAGGAGAAATTTACTATAGAAATATTGAGTTGATTCTTTCACTGTGCCTTTTTAAAAAGGGACTAATACTGAGTGTGGTGGTACATACCCAGAGCCCTAGCACTTGGGAAGCTGGAGACAGGAAAATCACTGAGACTGAGGCCTGGGCTACAGTTTTAAACCAGCATGAACTGCAGTGAGATCCTGTCAAGTAAATAAATAGGACTAATTACAGAAAATACAGTTTAGCTGAGCATGGTAGCACATACGTGTAATTCCAGTATTTGAGAGGCTGAGACAGGAGGATCAACAAATGAGTTCAAGGCCAGGGACCCTGTCTCAAAAAAACAAACAAGAAAGAAAACTGCAGTGCACAAAATGTTAACTTTCTAGGTTAGCTGTGGTGATGCACACCTCTAATCCCAACACTTGGGGTAGCCGAGGCAGTAGAATTACCAACAGTTTGAGGCCTGCCTAGGCTACATAGTAAGCTCAAGCCCAGCCTGAACTATATATAGTTCAAAATTAAAAAAAAAAATTTAAAAATTAAAGACTGACCATGGAACTTACTTTACGGGGTATTACAGTGTGTCTCTATTATAAAATTAAAGGATAAGCAAGCTTAATTAAGGTTATTATAGGGCCAGCCACATAGCTCAGCAGGTTAAGGTGCGTGCAAGTGTGCGCAGGGGCCGGGGGTTTGATCCCTGAGCCTGCTGTGGTGGCGCACACCTGTAATCCCAGTACTTGGGAGGCTGTAAACAGAAGAATCAGTAAGAGTCAGATCTAGTAGTGAGACCCTGAACACCCTGTAGACCCTTCCCTAAAAAATACAGGGGGAAAATAAAGGTTATTATGCACAGCAAGATGGGGTGGTACAACATATTATCCCAGCACTCAGGAGGCGGAGGCAGGAGGGTGAGAATTTCAAGCTAGCCTGGGCTGCATAGTGAGTATAAATTAGGGTTACTGTCCTTTAAGACTTAAAGGTGTGGGGGCCTGGCCCTAGCTCAGGCCTTTAAGTGGCTGCTTCCACAAAGCTGTCAGCCTCAGGTTGCTGGAGTTCGAACCTCACACCTCTCCCGCTG
>NW_004524632.1:11993276-12013384 GCF_000260255.1 Octodon degus | reverse complement strand
TTTTTTTTGTGGAATCGAGGATTGGACTCAGGCCCTTGCGCTTGCCAGGCAAGCACTTAATCTACTGAGCTATCTCCCCAGCCCATCACTTTTTCTTGTTACTTTGTTCTAACAAACTGAATTTTGCAGTACCTAAAGATTGCATTGCTCATGAGGAGTTGGTGCATGGATATAACTCATCTGAGTTCTGCTTTCCCTTTCTGTTTGCAAAAGCTCCATTCCCCTGTTTGCTGTGCTCTTTCCTTTTGTTTTTTGATTTATTTATACTTAGGTGTATCATAGTAGCAACCGTGTAATATTTAAGGGCAATGCAGAGGAAGTACCAATCTGGAGCTGACTTTCCTGTGTTAACATGGAAAAGTGGTCCACTTGGAGAAGGCAGTTTCGTTCCTTGCCATTACCTAAGCAGGCAGTACAGGAACTGGCATCTTTGTGGTGCAGTTCATAAATATATTTATAATTAATGGCTAGAGGGCCGGCCCAGTAGCTCAGCAGATTAAAGTGCCTGTAAGCAGGCGCAGGGGCCAGGGGTTTTATTCCCCGGCCTGCCTTGCCTGCCCCGCCCTGGGATACCCTGAGTTGGCAGTTGAGACTGGGTGTGGTGGTGCCCACCTATAAGCCCAGCTCTTGGGAGGCTGTAAACAGGCGAATCACTCTGAGTCTGATCTGGTAGTGAGACCCCAAACACCCTGTAGACCCTTCCCTAAAATACAAAAAAAAGAAAAAAAAAGTATTATTGGAACATAGAGAAAAATAGTTTTCTATAAGAAGATGCTCAGAGGAACTTCCAAGAAAGTACTTTAGTAAGGAACAAGGAGTGGTTTTCTAATGAGAGCCCTGAGGAACAGTTAAGGACTCTCCTGTCATTGCTGTGTGTGTTGTTGTGTGTGGGCTGTTGGCAGACATGAGCTTCGCACCTGGGTGCTACTGTGCCCACAGGTGCCCGTGCTGGGACACACTGCTGTAGTGAGCAAGGCACTTCATGCTACCGCCTCGAGGCTCATGCCTGTCTCCAGCTCGGAAAAATCGCAGCCATTACCCCATAAACATCTTTCTTTTGCCTGTGCTTGTTCTTGCATTTTTTTCTAGGGTTCCAGTCATCTTTCAGGTTACATCTTTTTTAAGATGAGCCATACTGCACATATAAAACTCACTTTCATGGATCTCCATTTTATAGTTACCGGGTTGTACAGCCAGGTTTGCATTCTTGTTAACACTGTCCTGTGAATATTTCCTGAGCTCTATCTAATTTGCTTTCAGGGTTGTTTTGTTTGTTCGTTTGCCTATTTTATAATTACATATTGCTGTTGTTACCATCCTTTTTGATTCTCTCTGCAGTCTGCCTGTTTTTATGGTGTTTCATGCTTGGCATTTTGTAATTAAATATTTTATGGCAATTTTATGCTTTGTAATACTATTCTAAAGTCTGAAATCTTAGGAAGCAAAATTTGTTATTTTAGTCCTACATTCCCCTTGAATTGTACATTTATCTTTATTGTTTGTTTCTTTTTATGGTTCTTGCAGGATTATGTTGACAAAGAGAAGGCTATTGCCAAGGCCTTGGAAGACCTGCGAGCCAACTTCTACTGTGAGCTCTGCGATAAGCAGTACCAGAAGCACCAGGAGTTCGACAACCACATCAACTCCTACGACCATGCGCACAAGCAGGTGAGCAGTGGTACTCTGGTTGTGCAAGGCGCCTCAGCTCATGTGCACAAAGTGGCTAGCATTGTGGGTGGGCCCAGAGAGCTTGGCGACTGTGGTTGCTTGTGTCGGCCAGGCTTTCTGTGACTTTCTCATTGGCAGAGTTCCTGGCTAGACACCCCCTTCCTCTCCCAACCATATCATACTTTCTTGCTTTTTTTTTTTTTTTTTTTTTTCTTTGAGACAGGGTCTCACTATGCATTTCAGGCTGGCCTGGAGCTCACCAGACTGGTCTTGAACTTACAACAATCCTCCTGCCTTAGCCTCCTGAGTGCTGGAATTATAGGAACACACCACCATGCCCTGACTTTTGTTGTTATTTGAAGTAGAATGGAGAATCGTGAGTTTCCTGAATCTTAGATAATGTCTGTGGCTTTGAGTAATTTTTAAATCTATTTCCTTCAGCAGTTTAGCCAAAGGCTCAAGGGGTGCTTTGTTTCCAGTTCCCCCACCTGTTCTAGCCAGAGGGACCCATAGCCCTAGATGGGGCTAGGGCCAGAGCTCAGATTCTCTGTGCTGCCTTCCCTGTCAGTCATGCTCTTTGGCCCAAAGCACACCTTGGAAGGCAGATAAAGCTTGAGAAAGGAAACCAAGTTACATGTCCTCTTCAATGAGGAAAACACCACTGCTTTGTGTTGGAGAGCTACAAAATGAGTTACACTTTCTCTATAGTCTTTTGGTTTTGTTAAGAAAAAAACTTGGACCTAACAAGTTACTGGCGGTTACTGAGGGACTTTAGAATGAGAAATATCGTTCAGATCCATGGGACAGTTTTGCCTCTTGAACAATTTGGAGCCAGAAAGGACATACTCATACTCAGGTCCCAGCTGCTGGGGAGGCTGAGCCAAGAGGATTCTGTGCTTCATATCAGCCTGGGCAACTTAGCAAGACCTTGTCTCAAAGCAAAAAGGATTGGTAGAGTTCTGTAGGTTCGATCCTGAGTACCACCAAAAAAATTTTTTTTCTTCTGAGCCATCTGACCTCATGTTATTAGCAAGCTGGCCAGGTTGTGTGAGGTACAGTAGTGATTTTTGTTAGACTTTACAGTCATCACTGGAATAACATGTCTAAAGCTGGACTTCTTGGATCAGATTTTTGTTGTTTTGTTGCTTTTTCTTCTTCATCTTCCAACCAACTCTAAGAGTTCAGTGGACAAGTGAAAGGCAAGCTCTAACCAGGTCTTCCTGTTGCTTCCAGGCAGTGGACACCAGCTGTGGTTACAGTGACCCTTCCCCACTAACCCCCAGATTAGATGATATTCTCCTGGCTGTACTCCTTGGCACACACCTGTGATCCCAGTACTTGGGAGGCACAGGCAAGAGGGTCATTGCAAGTTCAAGCTGAGCCTGCACAGCTTTGTGGTACTCTGCTTCAAAATTTTTAAAAAGAAAAGCAAATGTAGCTCAGTGCAGAACCCCTAGGTTTTGTCCCCAGTGTGGAGATGAAGGTCTTCTGATAAAGTCATGTTCAGAACAGCTTCTCAGCCCACCTGTCTTTGACACTGTTTGGTTGTGCTTTGAGACAGGGTCCCACCATGCAGTTAGGCTGGCCTTGAACTCACGTGGCCCTCCTGCCTCAGCCTCACAGGTGCTGAGACAGCAGCCATACACCACCATGACTGGCCTTTTGACGCTGTTTTAATGGTGGTATCAGTGCTGCTGGATTTGAAGAAAAAAAATTAGAGAGCATATATATGGGCAAGATATATTGGCAGTGCTGGAAAGAAAATATGACAGTGAATGCAAGTCATTCCAATTTGCAAGTTATTCTCTCTGTTTTATAATGGAATTAATAACAGACAATATTTAAGTACTAATACTTGGGCTGTTGAAAGTTTCAATAAAGTTTCAGCTGAAAAAAGTAAATTGGCACAGTGTAACTCAGTTGAATAATATAAAGAAAAACAATTGCTGTTGAAGGAGAAAATTTTTCTTTCCTTTTTTTTGAAGGCGCTGGGGAGATAGCTCAGTGGTATAAATGCCTGCCTAGCCAGCTCAAGGTCCTGATTTTGATCCCCAGCACTGGAAGAAAAATAATATATTTTAATATATTTTTTTTATTTATGTATGTGTGTATTTATGTGTGTGTGTGTGTGTGTGTGTGTGTGGCCAGTTTAGCCCACCAGGGGGCGGGGCGGGGCTGGCTGGCATGTGGTGCTGGGGGATTGAACCGCGGTCCCTGCGCTTTGCTAAGCTTGTTCTAAGTAGGTGCTTTAGACCACTGAGCCATCTCACCAGCCCCTGGAAGAAAAATAAAAAGATGGATTTTTTTTTTTTTTAATGAGACAGGGTCTCACTACATAGTTGAGGCTGACCTTGAACTCTTTCTGTAGCCCAGGCTGGCCTTAAACTCATGTCAGTCCTCCTACCTCAGCTCCCAAGTGCTGGGATTGCAGTTGTGCGCCACCGCACCTGGCAAAGGGGGAACATTCAATGAAAGCAAAACAGATTCACACATGAAACCTAAATAGGGCTGATACAATCCCCACTCTGTGAATGTGGGTGGTGAATGCCACCATCCAGCAGTGTCCCTTGGCCTGTGGCAGCACCTCACCTCAGTAGCCATGGTGCCCATACTGGGGAGTCTGAGCCCCAGCCAGTGGTGTCTGGACATGTTCTGGGGTCACCATTAGAGAGGGTGCTGCTGAACGCTCTGCCATGCACAGGGAAGCCCTTGCAACAGTCACCACTTGCCCTGCTGGGAGAGCTCTGCACATCCTCGCAGCCAGGAGACCAGCACCATTCAGCCCTGGAACACTGCAGAGAGCCAGCATGATGGCCCTTGGTAGGTGGGAAGATTTAGAGAGCACTCACCTAGTTCACTCAGGTTTTTACTTCTTGCTCTTAGATTATCATCACAGTGAAAACAAAAAAGTAAGAAATTTTCAGAGAAACTCCTGAGCCCTACCTCTCTCCTCCTAGAGAAAAAAACGTGTGGGGCTGCAGAGATAACTCAGTGGCATAAGAGCCTACATGGCAAGCACAAGGTCCTGAGTTCAATCCCTAGGACAAAAAAAAGAAAGAAAGAAAGAAAGAAAGAAAGAAAGAAAGAAAGAAAGAAAGAAAGAAAGAAAGAAAGAAAGAAAGAAAGAAAGAGTACCATCCCTGGTCTAAGAAAAAAACTTTAGTTTCTTCTCCTTAATTGGACACAGTTCTTAGGTGTTAAAGAACAGATGGCATGGTGGCATACACCTTATTCCAGGTACTAGGGTGACAGAGTCCAAGTTCAAAACCAGCCTGGGCAATAATATAGCAGGACCTTCTTCCAGAGAATGAAGAGCTAGGAATGTAGCTCAGGATGAGACACTGTGCTGGACTGTGGAGAAATCAGAGCATAAACTGTTTGTTCCGCTTTTGGTGAAGTGTTGATCATGTGGTTGAGATGTTGATCTTTTTTACCTTTGTTCGTTCTGTTATCTTTACTGCACGTCATAGAATCTCAAAGCATCATAGTACTATACATATATTCAAAAGTGTAATACTGCTGGGCATGCCTGTAATCCCAGCACTCAGGAGGCTGAGGTGGGAGGATTGCCGTGAGTGAGACCCTGTCTCAAACAAAACAAAACTTGTGGGCTAATGAATATGAAAATGAAACCATTTTCTTTAGCTTATCACAGGGCTTCAATGCAGTTGCCAACAAATACTTTTCCACCACTAAATTTGAAAGCAATGCTCAGTAGAGAAATGGTAAGGCATGAGATGAAGCCAAGTGGTAGTAAGCTTGCCTGAAATGCACGAAACTATGGGGTTGATCCTGAACCCTACATTCAGAAAAAGTAGATAGTTTTCTTACTACTTAGCACTTAATTTGTTTTGTTTCCATTTGTGCTCCTGTTTCTGCTCATTCTAGTACATAAGCTGGAGATCACAAATTATCTCAGAGATATATTTGGGGTGATCTTCATGATGTTAGTGGTTCCCTCTTCAGTTTGTGGGGATTTTTTTGTTTTGTTTCTGTTTTCCTTGTCTATTTCTGTTTTTCAGTACTGGAGATTGAACTCAGGGCTAGTACTACTCACCCACCCACCCCTTTTGGTAGCTGGAATCAAACTCAGACCTCCTGCTTAACAGGCAGGTGCTGCATCACTGAGCTAAATCCCCCTTTTTATTTTTGAGCCAGAGTCTTGCTAAGTTGCTCATTTTGGCTACTTAAAAACATGCCTCAATGTTCAGAGTACCATGTTCCCCGGATTGATTGATTGATTTATTTATTTATTTTTAAATTTTATTTATTTATGTGTATGTGTGTGTGGCCAGCTCAGCCCACCAGGGGGCGGGGCTGGCTGGCATGTGGTGCTGGGGGATTGAAGCCATGTGCTTTGCTTAGCTTGTTCTAAGTAGGTGCTTTAGACCACTGAGCCATCTCACCAGCCCCTCCCCAGATTTATTACCTCTTTAGTTTTTTACTTATTTTTTTCTTAATCAAGGATTAATTTAATTTTAAAAACAAATACAAGCTATCAAATCACCCTTCTCAACTTGACAGTCTACCGGAGAGGCCCAGCTGTCAGTAAAAACGTACATCTTTACAACTTGGTGGTCCCAAGTTAAAAACAACAAAAACCATTTCACAGAAAGGAAAGGCGTAATATGAAAACAGCCCAAGAAATACACTGACAAGCAAAAATATATGGGAAAGGAGGAACATGTAGCTTTGACTTAACTGGAGAAACCAAGAAATCATATAGACCATAGGGAAATATGCGTCTTGGAAAGTAAGATATGACTTGGAGTATGAATCTATGACTAGATTCTCCCCTAATTCTTCAATAAAATGACATCCAGCAGCACTTATACTTCATGGCTCAGACACGTAACCTCACTTAGCTCTATTCCTTTAACATTTACTGAAACAAGTCTAAAAACTTGGGGATATAGCTTAAAAAGAAAAGTAACCACGCATTATTCTCCCCTTTTTTGTAGCTACCTTAGCTCTGGATTTGTTGCTAGAAAATTCCTAAAGAAAATTCAAACATATGTCTGTGCCTTTGTTGAATGAAGTACCCCAATTAATATTTAGAAATACCCACTTTAGGGGCTGGGGAGATGGCTCAGTGGAATAAGCTCTTCCCTGGCAAGTGAAAGGGCCCAAGTTCAATCCCCGGTTCCGCAAAAAAACAAACAAAAAAGAAATACCCACTTCGGGGACTAATAGCATTGTTGGTGGTATCTATTTGGTATAGCTGCACAAAGTCTGTATGTCTCAAAATCAGTGGTAAATTAATCTCGGAGTTGAGATTTCCTCAACTAAAGGAAAGTCTAAAATCATGAGTTCAGACATCTAGGATCCTTGTCCTTCTGGATCACACTTCCTTCAGGGTCTTCATCATTATAAATGTTCTCTGCCATCTGCCACACTTGCATGATAATTGTCTTCTGATACAGAACAAATCACCCAAGATTCATTGTGATTCCAGGAAAAATCAGGTATCTTAGTGTGACCTTCATGAATAAACAACAACTCAGGTGGGCCATCTTCTGCATCGTCTGAGGAGTGCTCTTCTCCAGTTTTACTTAAATCCCGGACAGTCTTCCATCATTACCACTGGAGGCCAGAATGGTCTCATTGTGAGGTGACCACTGAACCTGGAATATTTCACTGTTATTTAATTCAAAGGAATGCAAATTAAGTTTCAGATTTCTTAGATCCCACAGAGTAAAAGTCTTAGCAGCTGATCCTATGGCAAGAATGAATTTACTGTAAGGATTGAAAGAGGCAGTTCACTTCTGCAGTGTGGACATCAGCTGATTCAGACAGAGATTCATAGAACAGATGCCAAGAAGCATCTTCTACTACTGCTGTACCTATAAAGATGGTCACTTTTCCTTCTTTTGGAACAGCACTGATGTCCCATAGGCAGATGGTATGGTCATCTGAAGCACTAAATAAGTGACCACTAAGACTCGGGTTCTAAGAAAGCCCGTAGCCTTCCTTCTGATGTCCATGGAGACACAAGTGTGGGTTGCACTCTCCAGAGGGGTCTGGTTTAGAAGGATGCTTTATATAGTCAAAAACAAAAACATCACTGGATGGATGCGATGATGCAAGGGTTCTGGGGCATGTAACAGGCCCTATTTACTTCTCCTTCATGATTGATCTAATTTCTACTTCAGTTTTCCCACTAACAGAGCCAGAACCTCAAAATTATCATCATAATGTGATGCATCAAACTGGACATTATCACTAGGGAGCTGTACACTGGCTATCACAAGGTGGTTTTGTTCATCTGATATATGTCTCCAGGAAAAGTCAGTGAATGCTGAAATCCTTCCCTTCTGCTCAGTTACATCTGGAGGCCACTGTGCTGTTAGGCTGGGCCACTCTAGAACATGAGTCATCTCCAGATCACAAAGAAATGGTGTGTTCTTTTTCCATATCTTGTACTCCTTGTTGATCACATGTTCTTCCACTGCATCATCAAAGGCTGCAGTGGCAGGAAAGCCCGGGGACCCTCCAGCCAACAGATACTAGAGGGGCTGGAGGCAGTGTACACACACTGAGGTTCTGCAGGGCTCTCATGTGGCCTCTATTGTTTTTCTACCTCTTTAGTTGTAACCCTGCAGGCACTAGTGATTCAGTGGAACCTAATAAAATGTGTTCTCTTCAGGGGCTGGTGAGATGGCTCAGTGGTCTAAAGCATGTACTTAGAACAAGCTTAGCAAAGCACAGGGACCGCGGTTCAATCCCCCAGCACCACATGCCAGCCAGCCCCGCCCCCTGGTGGGCTGAGCTGGCCACACACACATAAATAAAAATTTAAAAAAAAAAAAAAAAATGTGTTCTCTTCAGATTCATCCTGAGCTGGTGATATAGCTCAGTGGCACAGCTCCTGCCTGGCAAGCCCAAGGTCCTGAGTTCAATTTCTGGTAACAAAAGAAAAAAATTCTTCCTTGCATTTTTGAGGTATTCTATATAAATTTATTTATTTACTTATTTTGGCCGGGGATTGAACTCAGGCCCTTGCACTTTCCAGGGAAGCACTTATTCTACTGAGCCATCTCCCCAGCCTCTAAATTTGTTGCTAACATTCAAAATATTTCACTCTTTGGCTTAAATGGACTCACTGGTGTAAAACTTTTAAGAGGTCAGAGCTGATTGTGGCATTGTGCTCCTAAGAGCCCCAGCTCTCTAGGAGGTTGAGGCAGGAGGATTGCTTGTACTCCTTGTACTCCAGTAGATCGAAACCAGCTGTAATAACATAGCAAAACCCAGTCTATTTAAAAATAAAACAAGGGGGGGGCGGGGAGATGGCTCAATGGAATAAGTGCTTCCCTGGCAAGCGCAAGGACCTGAGTCCAATCCCTGGTTCCGCAAAAAATAAATAAATAAAATAAAACAAGGGCCAGCCAAATAGCTCAGCAGATTAAAGCGGCTGCAAGCTGGCACAGGGGACAGGGGTTTAATCCCTGGGTCTGCCGTGCTGGCCCGCCACTGGGGGTGCACTGAGACTGTAATTGAGACTGAGCGTGGTGGCACGTGCCTATAATCCCAGTTCTTGAGAAGCTGTAAACAGGCGAATCACTACAAGTCCGATCTAGTAGTGAGACCCTGAATACCCTGTAGACCCCTCCCTAAAATACAATCAATCAATCAGTAAATAAATAAATTTAAATAAAATAAAGCAACAGGTTTTTTTGGTTTTTCTTTTAGGATTTTTTTGTTTTGTTTTGTTTTGTTTTGTTTGCAGTACCAGGGATTGAACTCTGGACCCTGCGCTCAGCAGGCAAGCGCTTATTCTACTGAGCTATCTCCCTGGGCCCAAAACAACAGATATTACAGTATAAAGTTGTCTTGAAAAATTAAAATATTTGATGGACCTCGGTCTCTATTTCAGCATGACCTTTGAAGCTGAGGGCTCTCTTGGCTTCCAAAGCTCAGTTCCCTGAGGTGTGTGCTTCACCATACCTCATCATACACCAGTCTAACTAATTTTTATTTTTTTTAAGATTTATTTTATTTTATTTATTTGTGTGTGTGTGTGTGTGTGTGTGTGTGTGTGTGTGTGTGTGTGTGGCCAACTCAGCCCACCAGGGGGCAAGGCTGGCTAGCATGTGGGGCTGGGGGATTGAACCGCGGTCCCTGTGCTTTGCTAAGCTTGTTCTAAGTAGGTGCTTTAGACCACTGAGCCATCTCACCAGCCCCGTAACTAATTTTTAAGTCCCCTGTCTCGACCTCTGTCATCCCCTCCCTAGTCCCACACAGGTCCCCATGAGTGCCAGTTGCCCCAGGGAAGGAGCACTTTTAAAACTGCTCCATTACTTTTTTTTTTCCTTCTTCTCCTTCCTTTTTTGTCTTTTTAAGACAGTCTGCTGTGCAATTTAGGCTGGCCTTGAGTTCATTTCATAGCCCAGGCTGATCTCCAATTCAGTGATGCTCCTGCCTCAGCCTCCTTAGTGCTGGGATTACAGGCATGCTTCACCACGCCCAGCTGCTCCAGCTTCCTTCTGATCCAGTGGTCGAATCTAGCACTATAAAAGCATTTTCAGAAATTTCCCGTAAAGTCAGCTGTACACAGCGTGCAAACCTGTAGTTACCTACTCGAGGGTGAGTCCAGTCCAAAGGATCACTTGAGGGCTGGGAGATGGCTCAGTGGAATAAGTGCTTCCTTGGCAAGCGCAAGGGCCTAAGTTCAATCCTCGGTTCTGAAAAAAAAAAACACAAAGATGACTTGAGTTCAGGAGTTTAAGACTAGCCTAGGCACCACAGTGAAACCGCATCGTAAAAATAACCACAGAGAGAGCGCGCAGACCCCGTACCCCAGCTGGGCCCCAAACTCCAGCATCGCTAGGTCTGCCCAGCCCCCAGGCAGCAGGAACCCTATCAAGTGTGTTTCCCCAGCCCTGGACAGCCCCAGCCTTCAGGAGCTTCAGCAGCCTTACCAGCAGGCATAGCCTGCGATATCCCCTGGCCCAGAAGCCCGGCGGACCTGAGCTGGGGCTCCCCTTCAGAGAGACAGGTTTTGCAGAGTCTCTGAGGTGCTGGCAGCTCCCACCACCACCTCTTCCCTCTGTGAGTGCCGGCCTGGGGGAGCCAGGGCCTCTGGATCTCGAGGACACATCATCCAGTGACAGTGACTCTGACTGGGATGGGGGCGATAACCTCTCCCCGCTTCTACCTCATGACCATCTCGGCCTGGCAGTCTTCTCCATGCTGTGCTGCGTCTGGCCCGTGGGCATCGCTGCCTTCTGTTTGGCTCAGAAGAGACTGGAAGCCAGGAGCACCCTTGGGCAGAGTGGAGAAGCCTGGTGTGTGACGTGGCTGCGGCATCACCCAGAAACAAGCTGGATACCCCTCCCCTCCCTAGCCACTGCCCACCAGGCCTCAGCAACGTGAGAAATTAAACAAGATACCCTTGCAGCCAAAAAAAAAAACATAGAAATTTTCTTAACTTCTAAGAAAAAGCAGTGTCAGCTGGATGAGGTGGCACACGCAGGTAACCCCAGCACTGGGAAGACTGAGGCAGAAAGATCAACAAGAGTTGGAGGCCAGCGTGAGCAACCTAGTGAGTTTAAGGCTAACCTGACCTGATAGCAAGACCCTGCCTCAAACAAAACAGAAGGCCTATCTTAGATGAAAGAGTACTTTCAGTCTCCTTTTTTTTTTCTGCTCAAATCACCTTAGTATAAAATCCCATATACTTTTTAGATGTTCTGAAAAGACGTATGATACATGACTTAAACATACTGGGAATGATTAAAATTTTTTCAAAAGTTTAAGACAAAATTTTTTTAAAGTTTTAAGACTCATTGCTATTAATCCCTCTTTTTACACTGTTCCACGGTTTGTGTTCCTTGGTCTCACTGTGCAGCTAAGACTCGTAGTGATCCTTCTGTTTTCAGCCTCCCCAGAGCTGGGATTATAGGTATGCACCACCACACCCAGTCTTGGTGGCCCAGTGTGTCTAGGGCGGGGCCAGCACAGCATGTGGTGCCAGCCTTCAAGCTCCCATCCCGGTGCTCGCCTAAGCAGATGCTTAGTTCACCGAGCTGTCTCACCAGCCCCCTCGCTGCTTCTTTTTTTTTTTTCCAGATAGGGTCTTAATAGTTTAGGCTTGGCCTGGAGTTCTCTGTGGAGCCCGGCTGGCCTGCAACTCACAGCGATCCTCTTGTCTCAGCCTCCCAAGTGCTGGGGTTATAGGTGTGTACCACCACATGCATATGTCCTTGCCACTTTGAAGCAGTTGTGCAAGTCATCTTTTATAAGTTGTTTAGCTGCACTGTCATGGTCCCCTTAATGTCCAATGTCCTGGATTAATTCAAAACATATATCTTTTGTGATTATTTGGCTCTGGGGAAAAGCCGGAAGTCACAGGTATCAGACTCAGTAGATGTGGTGGGTAAAGACCCCTGTCATGTTTTTACACGGGTGGGAACCCTTCTATCAGCTGGTGGTCAGCAGCAGCAGTCGTCATATGTTTATTATACCTGGTAAAAGAGGCCTCAAGAGCTGCATCACAAAGCGGCAAGAACGGTGAAATATGGATGTTTGAAGGGAGGGAGGATTGTCAAGAGGATTGCTGGCAATGTGGTTTTTTACTGCGATTTTTTTTTTTTTTTTTGCACAGGGTCTCAATACCCAGTTCAGACTCAGTGATCATCCCATGTCAGGCTCCCCGGCACTGGGATTACAGGTGCACACCACCACGCCCTGGGTTCCAGGGTGGCACAGCATGCAGTACCAGGGATCACACCTGGGTCCTTGCACTTACCAGGCAGGCGCTTAGACTGCCAAGCTATTTCCTCAGCCCTGTAATTATATTTTGATTTAAGTACACATTATATTTTTGAACCAGTCCAGTGTGTGTATGCTTTGTCATGGATAGACATAGTAAGTGAACTTTAACAGAATTATAGCAGGTTATCTGTAGCACCACCAATGATTTTTCCATTGCGAGCTGTACGGAATATGCTCTAAACATCACTTAGCTGTCTAAACTGTTACATCTACTTTTTTAATTAATTTATTTATTTTTTCAGAACCGGGGATTGAACTCAGGCCCTTGCACTTGCCAGGGAAGTGCTTATTCCACTGAGCCATCTCCCTGGCCCTACATCTACTTTTTTTTTTTTTTTCAAAGTTTTATTGATAAACAGCAATGAGACAGTTTCAAATCAAATCGGAAGTACAGTTTCAACAAATAATACACTGCATATATTCTTCTTAGTGGTTAATTGCTGTACAAGATGCGGACTTGTGATCCTATTTACAAACACCATTAGAACAAATCATTCTATTCATTAAGAGAATGCAACTATATATCTATCCCAACCACTTTGAATACACAGATACAAAATGGACATTCATAGTTATACCCCATTTTTTTAAAGTTCCATTATTGAATATTATAGGTGTTTATAGGTGTGTAAACTCAGCAAAATATTCTAAAAGAGTCCAGTAGCCCATAATAGCATTGGGTCTTCTGTTTAACTGGCAATGTCAGAAATTATTGACCTGAGTCCCCCACAGCTCAACTTAACAGCATGGCTTTATTTCTTATATTTCGTCTTCATACTTTTCTACTGGATGGTTAAGACCAAGGTAAAGCTGGACCTATGCAACAAGAGTTGTTCTACATCTACTTTTGACAGCATTACTCTTCATTATTTCATTTCCCAGAAACATCTTACCAAAGAACTGACATTGTAGTTTTCCTCATTGCTTAAAAATAAAACATGTGGGGCTGGTGAGATGGCTCAGTGGTCTAAAGCACCTACTTAGAACAAGCTTAGCAAAGCACAGGGACCGCGGTTCAATCCTCCAGCACCACATGTCAGCCAGCCCCACCCCCAGGCGGGATGAGCTGGGGACACACACACACACACACACACACATAAATTTTAAAAAATAAATAAAAATAAAACATGCTCTGGACTATAATGTGTTCTCAGAGATTCCTCAGTGATAGAAGGAAGGTTCATTTTTGGACTTCTCAAAACATTGCTGAGGGGCAGCCAAATAGCTCAGCGGATTAAAGTGCCTGCAAGCAGGTGCAGGGACCAGGGGTTCGATCCCCAGGCCTACTATGCCAGCCCCGCCTCTAGAGGGCTTGCTAAAATGCAATTGAGACTGGGCTTGGTGGCGCGCCTGTAATCCCAGCTCTTGGGAGGCTGTAAACAGGCAAATCACTGAGTCCGATCTAGTAGTGAGACCCTGAACACTCTGTAGACCCCTAAAAAATAAAAAAAAAAAAATTGCTGACATTTTGGTTGGTTACTTTCCACTGGTAGTTTCAGTTTATTGATTGCATTTTTTTCTCTGGAGACATTTTCTAGCATTTGATTCAGGACACAGACACGGACACATCTGGAGAGGTGTAAGCCAGGCTCTTTCCCAAGTGCTAGTTTGATACTCAATGGGAAGAGAATACAGAAGTCAGTGAAAGATGAGAGAACATAATTGTACAGGCTGAAGTGAGGGGGAAAGGACACTTTGGAAGGAAATCTGCCAGGGTCACAGACCCTTGCATTTGCTCTGGAGGTCATCTGGGTTTCTGGTGTAGTATAGAACGTTTATCCCTCAGAAACTGTGATGTCTGGCAGAAGTGGAAAACCATGCCAGGTGTAGTGAGAAAAGCAGGAGGGTTGTGAGTTTCCGCCCAGCCTAGTGGATTATCAAGCCCCTGTCTCAGGAAAAGAATAGCAAGAGCTGGGCCCCACTCCCAGTACCACAGAAAGAGGCTAGTGTGTCTGGGGGTTCCCTTTTGAAGACATGGTACTCGGAGAAACACATTGGAAGCATACGTAGAGGTTGCATCTCAGGACCCAGCACACTGGAACCAGTGGTCCTTTGTGTCACTGTGGCTGCATCTGGGGGACTATGTTCCTTAGTAGAGAATTGGAAGGGCCGGCCAAATAGCTCAACTGATTAAAGCATCTGCAAGCAGGGGCCAGGGGTTTGATCCCCTGGCCTGCTGTGCTGGCCCCACCCCCTGGGCACCCTGAGATGGCTATTGAGACTGGGTGTGGTAGCGCGTGCCTGTAATCCCAGCTCTTGGGAGGGTGTAAATAGGCAGATCACTACGAGTCCGATCTAGTAGTGAGACCCTGAACACCCTATAGATCCTTCCCTAAAATACAAAAAGGGGGGGGGGGGATTGGAAATCATCTGGTTGCTCTGCCAAGGATTGAGCATGTTTTTGCACCTTTGGGTTTGCTAAATTTTGTGTGCTCATACCTTTGGTTGTTTTAGAAGTAGACTGCGTAGGTCCCCAATCACAGTCTCGTTGCGTATTTCTTCGTAAGTCTGAGCCTGCCTAGAGATACAGCGTTCTGCGCGAGCAGTGACCGAGGCTAGGCGTCCTCTTGGCGCACACTGCAGTGCTTCTCGGTGGCGCAGAATCCCATCCCGTGGAAGGCAGCTGCCGCACTGTGTTTCTCCTTTCCACTTGCACTTTGCCTGATACATGTAAATTTCTCACCATGATACCCCTGTTCAGAGAGCTGTGAGCTGGTGTGTACAACACTACAGAAACCACCTGTGAGGCTATCTCAGCCCACTGTGATAGCTCAGAAGAGCCTGGGGTTGGGCATAGCTCAGCACTAAGCGTGAGCTGAGCGTGACTACAGCCTCAGGTTCAGTCCCCAGAACCCCACAAAACCCACAAGTAATAGATTTGGAGCACTTAGAGCCATTTATAGTTGCTAATGAGTTAGAGTGGTATAATCCTTCTGAAAAGCAGTTTGATTTTTCCTCAGAATGTGGAATATGACCGAGGCCTGTGCCTGTAATCTCAGCACTTTGGGAGGCAGAGACAGAGGCAGGAGGATCACAAGTTGAAGCCCAGCCTGTATAATTTAGCAACTTTAGTGAGACCTTGTTTTAAAAACATTTTTTTTAAAGGGCAGGGAGAGCCAGGCATGGTGTTACACTCCTGTCATCCCAGTACTCAGGCTGAGGCAGGAGAATGTAAGTTCAAGGCCAGCCTGGACTACATAGTAAGCCTCTGTCTAAAAAAGCGGGAGGGCAGGTGCTGCTAGGACAATTTAGTGTAGAGCTGCTGGTTCAAGCCCTAGTGCTGCCATCAGCCAATTCAGATTGACTTGCTAGGTCTGTGGTGTGCTTCGGTGCTAGAGTACATGCTCCACCGTGCTCCTGTGCAGGTCTCAGGGCCACAGGGCAGCGCAGCTCCCTTTCTGCTTGAGGGAGGGCCCAGGCAGCTAGGGATGATTGAGAGCCTCATCTCTGTTTGATTCAACCCAGAAGCCTCTAGGCTTAGAGAAGACAGTATTCTAGAATTTAACAAAATGAACAGCTGAGTATGGGAGTACTTTCCAGGCTTATGAACTAGCTGTGGAAGAGATGGCAGATTTGAGAAAAACTGTTTAAATTTTAAATTAAATTTTAAATTCTGTTTAAGCTTTAACCAAAAAACTGGACCTTGTGGTGCACATCTGTAGTCCTAGCTGCACTCAGGAGGCTGAGACAGGAAGGTGATGAATTGGAGGTCAGCCTAAGCAACATACCTGGACCCTGTCTCAAAAAGGGAAAAAAAAAAAAAAAAAACTAGGTCTATAACCCAAAATAATGAGTCTGATAGTCCCTTCCTCTGTGCTCTGTTGCCCTCAGGAAGAGGAGTTTGAAGTTCATATTTTCTTAAAAAAGAGTTGATCTGGGCTGGTGAGATGGCTCGGTGGTCTAAAGCACCTACTTAGAACAAGCTTAGCAAAGCACAGGGACCGGGGTTCAATCCCCCAGCACCACATACCAGCCAGCCTGCCCCCTGGTGGGCTGAGCTGGCCACACACACACACACACACACACCACACATAAATAAATAAAAAATTAAAAAAAGCAGATCTGGGAGCCCAGGCCACAAGAGTGAGCATTCACCTGGTTCTTGCGCTGTGTGTCTCTTTGTGGGCCTGTCTTCCTCCCCTCTCCCTCCCAGTTTGAAAAGGTGCAGAGCACCTGTCGTAAGTATTAATAAGCGAACTCGCCTGTCTATTGGACATCGTATCGTTCCACAAAGCACCGTCCACTTTATATTGGGTCAGATTCCTTTCCTAATGCTGTTGCAAAAGCATAAGCTCACATGTTATGGTTTCTTGTTAAGTAGCATGCTAAAATAATTTTATTTCTGTTGTTGCTGCAAATAGATTTGCCTGGACTGTGTCACCAGTCTGTTGTAGCAGCTTTTTTGTGTGTGTTTTTGGTGGTTGTTTCTTTTAAGGAAAATTATACAGTAGCTTCTGAAAATAAAAGCTCCATTCTGTTTTCTGGATTCTTTTTTTTTTAATTTATTTATTTATTTATTTATTGGGGGGCGCCAAGTCAGCCCACCTGGGGGCGGGGCAGGCTGGCATGTGGTGCTGGGGGATTGAACCGCGGTCCCTGTGCTTTGTCTAAGCTTGTTCTAAGTAGGTGCTTTAGACCACTGAGCCATCTTACCAGCCCCTGTTTTCTGGATTCTGAGTAACGAGATCTAAGTGAGTGGTTCTCCCCTCACACCCTGGCTGTTGGCTACCAGGCCATGACGTAATGAAAGGCTCTCCCTGTGCTCTGACTAGCCGTCTGGCCTGGAGCAGATGGCCGTGCTGCAGAGCTCTGATGCGCTAGCACTGGAGACCTCCTGGGTTGTCCAGTTGGTGCAGGAAACCTCTGCTCGTGCTGCAAAGAAATTATTCCTGTTAGAATGGAACCAGAGTGTTCTCTCTCTCGGTTCTGATTCCAGTAACCTCCCCATGTAAGCTGTACGTTGCTTTTGAAGATCTCACATCTTGGGTACCTCTGTACCAGTTTCACCCCTTTCCGTTCTCTTTGGCCTGTGTCACAGTTTATCTCGTGTTTTGTTTGCCTAGTTTCGCATCCTGGAAGAGCAAATGATTAAGTAGTCCCTTTTCTTTCCTCCCACCTCTAAAATTTGCTTGTTGGTTCTGAATCACTTTATTTTGCCCAGTAAAGCAAATGCTGTCCTAAGTAGAAATGCAAGCCCTGCAAGTATATGCAGCTGCACTCTCAGTTCCCGTGGAGAGTGTAGTAATTCATCCTGCACTGTACTGTGGCCATTGGTTGAATGTGTGTACAGACCTAAAGGCTCTGCTTTCGGATCCCCACTTGACTTTCCCTCATTCACCGGTGCACTGTTCTTTCTTTCTTACTCAGAGACTAAAAGATCTCAAACAGAGAGAGTTTGCCCGCAATGTCTCTTCAAGGTCCCGGAAGGATGAGAAGAAACAAGAGAAAGCCCTTCGGCGGCTCCATGAGTTGGCAGAGCTAAGAAAACAAGCAGAATGGTGAGGAAATCTCTTGGGGTTGTATGGATAATTCCATTCCTTGAGATTTACAGATTAAGAATCGAAAGCCTTCAGGTGTTCAGTCGGTCCTCTCATGAACTGAAGTGCACATGCACTTGCCCTTCCCATATAACGTGCTGAGTGACCATGCTGTCTTGAGGCCGTTCCTGGCTGCTGCCACTGTGACCTGACTGCCCAGCTCTGTGCCCTGTCCGTGATTTCCCTATCTCATGCAGCCTTGGGTGTTGAGGGTTCATCGGGAGGGAATTACTATGGGGAATGCACAGCATGGGAAAGCGCCTGGTGAGTCAGTGAGGCTCCTGGGCACTGCAGCATCCTTGGTGGAAAAGCACAGCAGGCCACTCAGAAGCTCAGACACTCGGACGCAGCCTCCTTCCAAATACAGGAGCAAGTACAGTTCTGAGCATTCTGCAGTCCACAGCATGCATCCCTTGACTTCTTGTTAGGTTCCTGCCCTCTTGAGTGTCCTTACTGTTCTTTCATGAGTCCTGTGGATTATTGAATTTTTGACTGGTATTTAACCTCAAGAAAGATTTTACCTCAACTAAGATTGTGCTTCCAAACAAGTAGACTGGAGTGTGTAAGCATTTGAAGCTACCCTCAGCTCCAGGAGATGTGGACCGGAAGGAAGGAAGAGTGCCGTCCCCTCATTTGTTTTTGTTTGCTTGTTTGTTTTTTTGGTGGAACCGGGGATTGAACTCAGGCCCTTGCACTTGCCAGGGAAGCGCTTATTCCACTGAGCCATCTCCCCAGCCCCATTTGTTTTTAGTGGCTATTCCAGAACCAAGAGAAAGATCTGATTCCAGAGAAAAGTGTGATTGTGGCCTTTACACATTTACAGAAAGCTTAAGGTATGGCTCAGTGATAGTGTTTGCCTGGGGCCTGTCTCTCCACATCTAGGAAATAAAACTCTTAAAAGACAACCAGGTCCAAGTTGAGGTCAGAGTTCCCAAGTTTCTTGAATTTACTAGATGTTTTGAGTTGTTTGTTTGTTTAGATGTGGGAGTTGAACCCAGGGCCTTCACACAGTGCTATATCCCCAGTTCTTCCTTCCTTCCTTCCTACCTTCCTTCCTTCCTTCCCTCTCTCTCTCCTTCCTTCCTTTTTTATTTCAAGACAACCTCCCAGAGTGCTGCCACCATGGGTGCACCCCTGTGCCTGGCTGGTGTAACACCTTGTATAGTAAGCACACGTCTCTTAGACCTCACTGGGCCACTGTGTAGTATAGGGAAAACCATAACACACTTTCTTCAGAGGTGGCTTTCCCTTCTGTTTCTTAAGTAGCAGTTGAGCTGTGACTAGGCAGAACTGGGCTGCACTTTGTGATAGAGCGCTAGGCTACCAGCTGCAAACAAACAAAAACAATGACCAGATAATCTCAGGAGAATAAAAGTTTTTGATCCATCAAGTATTTCTTTATATGGGGCTGACGAAATAGCTCAGCAGGCTAAGCTCTTGCTCAGCTAAATGCAGGGGCTGGGGTTCAATCCCTGGCACCGCATGCCACGCTGGCCAGGCACACTGAGGTGGCTACAGAGTCCAGGCGTAGTGGCACACGCCTGTAATCCCAGCACTGGGAGGCAGAAAACAGGTGGATCACTAGGAGTCCAAGCTGCGTAGTGAGACCCTGCACGCACGCACGCACACACACACACGTATCAAGTAATACATGCATGACTCCATAGAATTATTGAAATAAGCAAAAGATCAAAAAAAATGTGTTGGGTTTTTTTTGTGTGTGTGTTGTGGGTTTTTTTGTTTTGTTTAAATGCAGTTTAACTCAGTGGAATAAGTGCTTGGCTGGCAAGCACAAGGTCCTGCGTTCCATCCCTGGTACCACCATAAATAAATAAATACAATTTAAAAGTATGGTTTGGGGGCTGGTGAGATAGAGGTCTAAAGTATGTGCTTAGGAGAGCTTAGGCAGGTCCAGGGGACCACAGCTGGAGCCCAATACCACGTACCACACCAGCTCCACCCTCAGGGTGGGCTGAGCCAGCAAAAAATATACATAAAAAAATAAGCCATCTTGTTGAGACACTGTCGCACAAAGAATACAATTGAAGGGACTAGGGAGATAGCTCAGTGGAATAAGTGCTTCCCTGGCAAGCCCAAGGGCCTAAGTTCAATCCCTGGTTCCGCAAAAAA
>NW_004524632.1:11973505-11993176 GCF_000260255.1 Octodon degus | reverse complement strand
TATTTTTGCGCGTGTGTGTGTGTGTGTGTGTGTGTGTGGCCAGCTCAGCCCACCAGGGGGCGGGGCTGGCTGGCATGTGGTGCTGGGGATTGAACCGTGGTCCATGTGTTTTTGCTAAACTTGTTCTAAGTAGGTGCTTTAGACCACTGAGCCATCTCACCAGCCCCGAAAGTGTGGTTTTGGCTGGCTGTGGTGACACAAGCCTGTAATCTAAGTTATTTGGAAAGCCAGGGCAAGAGGATCACAAATTCAAACCCAAAGTGTGCAATTTAACAAAGCCCTCTCTTGCCTCTTGCCAGCTGTAGTAGTATACATCTGTAATCAAGATCAGCCTGGACTACACAGCAAGACCCTGTCTCAAAAAATAAGGGAAGGAATGTAGCTTGGTGTGAAAGCCCTGGGTCAGTCTCCAGTACAATCCCCCACCCATTGAAAAGGGGGACAGTGTTTCCTGTGGGTAAGCTCCATAGTCTAATGTTCATTATCTCTGCCTGTCCACCCTGGATGGCTACCCATCACCCAGTGGCAACAGTTCACTCAAGAGCCAGTACATTATCTGAGTGTTCTTGGCCCCTAAAGCTTTCTTGAAACAGGGTCTCACTGTGCAGCTCAGGCTGGCCTTGAGCTCACTTCATAGCACAGGCTGTCTAGCATTAGCAGTGATCCTCCTGCCTTAGCCTCCCAAGTGCTGGCATTACAGGCACCACCACACCTAGCGACAAAGTCTTTATCTGTATGGTAGCTTGGGGTTTTTCAGTGTAGTAGTAGTAGGGAGAAAATGCTCTAGTGCTAACCTATATTTCTAGCCTTTTTTTTTTCAGAATCTCAGTAAGTTACCCAGGCTAAATTTGAACTTGCCATCCTTCTGCCCTGGGCACACAGTATCTAGAATCATAGCTGTGTGTACAATGCCTGGCTTCTACTTTGTTCTCAGCCTCAGACTTCAGAGTCCCCCGTCCCGCCCTGGTAGTCTGCTTACTATGGGCATTTCAGGCGACCTATCTCTGGAGCATTAAAACATGCCCGTGACACTGATTCCTGTTGCCAGAGCTGGAAGAGAGCTTGATGACATTGTGGCATTGTTCTTTGTTCCTGGAAAATACGGCAGTTCCTATGAGTCTCTCTTTCCAAGGTTTCAGTTATTGTAGGAATCTGTGGCTGGAAAGTATTAAATGGAGATACCAGAAATAAATAGTAAGTTTTAGATTGTGTGTCATTACAAGTAGTATGATAAATTCTGAACTGTCCCACTCTGGCAGTGCTTGGGACAGGAATTATTGTGCCCAGCAGATCCGTGCTCCGGATGCTGCCTGGCCAGAGACAAGAAGTGGGAGATTGAATTCATATAACTGTTAGTGCAGTACACTGTTAGAGCCCCCACCGCACCTTGTTTCTACAGTTCTGAGGGATGAATCCAAGTGAACACGAACATAGATCCTCAGCACCTTTTACTTTTTATTTCTCAGCCTCCTGAGTAGTTTGATTACAAGTGTATACCACCAGACCCAGATCCAACAATTATAACTACTGTTTTATTATTGTTGTTTGGGGACTTTTTTGCCTAAATTATAAACTTTTTCATAGGTGTATTTACCAAAAACACAGTCTAGGGTCTTGACACCCTCCATGATTTCAGGCAGCATCAGAAGTCTTGAGCCATGTCTTGTGGATAATAGGGACCACTTTGTCTCAGAACTGAAGTCCATATTTGAGGTTGTGCCCTGATGGATAGGCACGGATTTTTTTTTATTTATTTAAGGCATGATTTTTATACTGACTGCAGAGTGCCATGGAATAGCACAGTATAGGTTTCTGGTGTTTCTGTGTTTAATTCAGAATATATACTTTTTTTTTTTTTTTTTTTTTGAGTGAAATTTAGCCAGGTGTGACTGGCATACACATGTAATTCCAGCACTTGAGAAGCTAGGGCAGAAAGATTACCACAAGTTAATCAACCTCAGTTACATAGTGTGACCCTGTCTAAACACCCCCCTCCCAAAAAAAAAAAAAAAGCCAGCACTCGGAAGATGAGGGTTTTTTAGCTGAATGAAATAGGACCTGTGTTAATAGATGTGCAAGCATACCTTTGCACACCGGTCAGGACAAGATGGAGGCAGACTGTTGGGATAGTGTAGGGGCCAGGAAGCTGGGAGCTGAAGCAGCAGCAGCGGTGGGAACAGTGGGCATGGGCCATGGCTCATGTGCCCCTTCCGAATCTGTGCTGTTTGTTGGTCAGCACAGTGGGATGGAGGAGACCTGTCCTGCAGAGGCGGCAGGAGGGAAAGTGCTTGCCATTCCTATTCTGCGCCCCTAAGCCTGTTTCTGTCTTTTCTGAACCACTACACAGCGCACCTGGGAGTGGCCCCATGTTCCGACCAACCACAGTGGCCGTGGACGAAGAAGCAGGAGATGAGGACAAGGAGGAGTCAGCCAGTGGCTCAGGGTCTGCCATAGGATGTGGCCTGGGCTCCGAGTTCTCCACAGAGAAGGGAGGCCCCTTCACTGCAGTTCCAGCCATAGGCTCCACAGGGCTGCCACAGGCTTCAGGGCCAGCCACCCATGGTGTCAGTTTCAGCTTTAAGAACAACCTGGGGACCCCATTGCAGAAATTGGGGGTGTCGTTTTCCTTTGCCAAGAAGGCACCTGTCAAATTAGAATCCATAGCTTCAGTTTTTAAGGACCATGCAGAAGAAGGGTCCTCTGAGGAAGGAACAAAGCCCGAAGAGAAGGGTTCTGATCAAGCGCTGCAGAAGGCAGGAGACACTGATGGGGGTGGGAACACTGAGGGCAAGAAGGATGAGGAAGACCCGCAGGATGGTGGAGCCCTGGCCTCCACGCTGTCCAAGCTGAAGCGGATGCGGCGGGAGGAGGGCACAGGCGCCGTAGAGCCCGAGTATTACCACTACATCCCACCAGCGCACTGCAAGGTGAAGCCCCACTTCCCCTTCCTGCTCTTCATGCGGGCCAGTGAGCAGATGGACGGTGAGGCCAGTGCACACCCCAACAAAGGTGCCCCGGATGGCAGGAAGAGCAGCTCCCCCAAGCCGAAGAGCTCTGCCAGGGTGCCCCTCAGCCAAGCAGCAGAGCAAGGGCCCAGCGACAGCTCTGAACCCCCCAAGGAACCAAAGGAAATAGAGAAGGAGGCCACGGAGGAAGCTGAACTTGCCCAGCCTGGGGGCAGAACTGAGGCCTGGAAGACACCTATGGGATACACTGGGGAGCAGGGCCCAGGGCAGCAGGGTGCCCCTGGGTCGTTGGAGGCACAGCTGTGCGATCCCGAGCCCACCAAAGAATCTTGTGTGCCCGGGGCCAGTGCTTCAGGGAGGGACAGCCAGGAGGGCCCCCGCCACCCGACTGGGCCCTTCTTTCCGGTGCTGAGCAAGGACGAGAGCACGGCCCTTCAGTGGCCATCAGAGCTGCTCATCTTCACCAAGGCTGAGCCCTCCCTTTCCTACAGCTGCAACCCTCTCTACTTTGACTTTAAGCTCTCCAGGAACAAGGATACCAGACCCAGAGGGGCAGAAAGAGCAAAGGACTCCGGCGGCCCCTCCAGGGATCCCCTCCCAGGCTCAGAGGTGGAGGGACCAAGTGGAGACAAGGATGCTGGGGAAGCCAGTGTGACCGTGGGGCCATCTGCTGCTCCTGCTGGGCCCGAGCCCGGGAGCAGCCACAGCCTGGCACCCCAGGACACGATGCGGAGTGGGGGCAGCCGGAAGGAGCGCCCTGGGAGGGCACACCGGCACAAGAAGAAAAAGAAACATAAGAAGTCTGGAAAGCACAAGCGCAGGCACAAGGCCGACCCAGAGGAGAAAGGCTCTAGGGCTGAGCCCAGCGAGAAGTCCAAGAAGCGCAAGAAACGGAAACGAAAGAAGAAGTCCGCGGGCGGGGCCGACTCGGAGCGGGACCCCAAGCCAGAGCCCCCTGGCAGCGGAAGCCCTCCCCCACCCAGGCGGCGGCGGCGGGAAGAGTCCCAGCGGAGACCCCTGCCCACCACTGACCAGGGCAGCGGGGGCCAGCAGGACACTGGCGGAGGTGCGCAGGAGCGTAGCGGGCGCAGGCACCGGGGTGAGCCCCCAGCCGCTTCATGCCAACGCCGGGCCAGCACCCCAAGGACAGGCAACCCCCACCGCCATAGCCGGCCCAGCAGTGGAGACGAGGACAGTGACGGTGACACGTCCCACCGGCCCCGCCAGGAGTCGCCATCCCAGTACAGCGAGGACGAGGAGGAGGACTCCGGCAGCTCGCGCTCCCGCAGTCGCTCCAGAGGGCGCCACCACTCCTCCCGCCGCTCCTCCCACCGCTCCTACTCCAGCAGCTCAGCAGAGTCTTCAGACCAAAGCTGCTACAGCAGGCCCCGCAGCTACTCTGATGACAGTTACAGCGACTACAGTGACCGCTCCTGCCGGCACTCTAAGCGCTCTCAGGACTCGGACGACTCGGACTACACCAGCCCCAAACGCCACTCCAAGCGCCGCAAGTACTCGTCCTCCGAAGATGACTACAGCCTCAGCGGCAGCCAGTCCGGCAGCCAATCGCGGAGCCGCTCCAGGGAGCATTCCCGGTCCCGGTCCCGCAGCAGCAGCCATAGCCGGAGCCAGCGGAGGAGCCGCAGCACCACTGCACACAGCTGGCAGCGCAGCCGCAGCTACAGCCGAGACCGAAGCCGCAGCACACGCAGCCCTTCCCAGAGGTCCGGCTCCAGGAAGGGGTCGTGGGGCCACGAAAGCCCTGAGAACCGGCGACCTGGCCGCCGGGACTTCATTCGCTCCAAGATCTATCGCTCTCAGTCCCCTCACTACTTCCGGTCAGGCCGGGGCGAAGGTATTGGGAAGAAAGATGATGGCCGAGGAGATGACAGGAAAGGGACAGGCCCACCCCAGAACAGCAACACCAGTGTGGGAAGAGAGTCAGAAAGTGACTGTAGCCCTGCGGATAAGAATTCTGTCACTGCAAAACTGCTCCTAGAGAAGGTGCAGTCTAGGAAAGGGGAACGGAAACCCAGTGTGGGCGAGGAGGTGCTGGCCACCTCCAGTAAGGCTGGGCTTAAGCTCAAGGATCCCCCACAAGGTTACTTTGGACCCAAGCTTCCCCCTTCTCTGGGCAGCAAGCCTGTCCTTCCACTGATAGGGAAGCTCCCAGCTACCCGAAAGCCCAACAGGAAATGTGAGGAGTCTGGGGTGGAAAGGGGGGAAGAACAAGACCAGTCTGAGCCGGAAGAGGGGCCCCCCGGGAGTGGGCGCCTGCTCCCTTCGGAGGACACTGCTGGTCTGTTATCTGACCCACCTCCAGAAGAGTTTAAGTCCGAAGAAGCTCCTGCTGACCACCCTGTGGCTCCACTAGGTACCCCAGCGCACTCTGACTGCTACCCCGGGGACCCAGCCATCTCCCGTAGCTACCTCCCTGAGCCCAGTGACGGGGACCCCCTGGAGTCTCTGGAGAGCAGCAGCCAGCCGGGCCCTGTAGAAGCCCCCGACCCGGAGCAGTTTGCAGGCTATGCGCCCCCCAGCGGGGAGCCCAGCATTGAGTCCATCGAGGGGGCCGAGGATGCCTCGCTGGCCCCCCTGGAGAGCCAGCCCATCACCTTCACACCAGAGGAGATGGAGAAGTACAGCAAGCTCCAGCAGGCTGCACAGCAGCACATCCAGCAGCAGCTGCTGGCTAAGCAAGTGAAGGCCTTCCCGGCCTCGGCTGCCCTGGCCCCCGCCACACCTGCCCTGCAGCCCATCCACATCCAGCAGCCAGCCACAGCCTCGGCCACCTCTATCACCACGGTCCAGCATGCCATCCTGCAACACCATGCTGCTGCTGCCGCAGCAGCCATTGGTATCCACCCCCATGCTCACCCCCAGCCTCTGGCCCAGGTGCACCACATCCCCCAGCCCCACCTGACACCCATCTCCCTATCCCACCTCACTCACTCCATCATCCCTGGCCACCCCGCCACCTTTCTTGCCAGCCACCCTATCCACATCATCCCTGCTTCTGCCATCCACCCTGGTCCCTTTGCCTTTCACCCAGTTCCACATGCTGCCCTCTACCCCACTCTGCTTGCCCCTCGGCCTGCTGCGGCAGCTGCCACCGCCCTTCATCTCCACCCACTGCTGCACCCCATCTTCTCAGGTCAGGACCTGCAGCATCCCCCCAGCCATGGCACTTGAGTTGGGCGTGGGAGCCTTCCACCAGGGAAGGTACCCTGAGAGTTCCCTCGGGGTGTGGAGCCACCAGTGCCAGGCGTGTACACTGGGCAGGCAGTGTCTGGGAGCCAAAGAGCCGAGCTTTGGCATGTAGTACTGGGCTGAGAATGAGACTTGCTTTGTGTTTACTATCAGGGATTTCCCTTTGTGCATTCTCTCTATCCTCTCTTTCCTATGTCTTTAGCTAGGGAGCTCCCTGTGTGCAGGGACGCCTCCAGGTCATCACCCTCACCTCATCTCCCTTTGCCTCTCCTTTTTATCCTGAGCTCCTCCCTTCTACGAACCTCAAGACACTGTCCCATCTCTGGTCCCTGGGAAGTCATAGGCCCATCTGGCCCTGCACTCCTGGTGCCCCGCTCCTGCCCCATGGTGAACGCTCCGCCACCTAGGGCACGTGCCTTCCACGTCCCTTGGTGACTTGTTGCCTGATTGAGGCCAAAAGGAAATAGGATCTGGAACTGGAGCAGCCCAGTTGGCCACGTGGTCCACTTCCTGGCACTAGGCCTTCAGTCCCTCATCCAGGAGAGGCCTCTGTGCAGCCCAGGAGAACGGAGCCTTTCCTGAGCAGGCCTCACAACCCTCACCGGGTGCTCCCCAGGGCGGGCACTAGTCGGAAGGTGTGTCTTCTGTTGTGTTGATGTTTCCTTCTTAATTTATAGAATTTTTTAATGTAAAAATTGCACTGAACTCTATGAACATAAATGCTGCTTTTTGTAGCTCATATAAAAAGGTTCCATATTTGTAGTATACCGCAATAATATTTTTTACATCCAGCTCTTTAAGTGATCCTTGTTCTGGTGGCTTTGTGTAAATATGTTTGCCCTAGTTGAAGTAAGAATCTTTAAGGGTTATAAAATGAAAACAAAAAAATAAAGTTTTTGTTTTCTGCTAGATACAAAAATGACTAATCATGTATATTTTATCAAGCTCGTGTGTTCTTCGAAGTTAGGAACCATGAGAACATGAGCCGTCCAGTACTGTACAGTAAGTGGTGCCCCATCCTGTCCCAGACAAGGCGGGCAGCTGCAGGTTGGGGCTGGCAGCACATTCTCCCTTCCTGGCGGACAGGCAGGTGCTGCCGCTGCTTCCTACAGCAAAGAGGGGACCCCGCAGCCTTGTTCTCTGGGAGCACTAAGATTCAGGCTGACTGGGACCTTGGATTTCTGAGTCCCGCGCCTTCCCAGTGCTTACTTAGCCTCTGGCAGTCTCTCCCATGTGCCTTTTCAGTGGGCTGGAACCTGAAGAGCAGTAGCCAGGGGGTCAGCCAAGTGGTATCTGCTCCTCTTCTGCTCAGACGCTGTACCTCTTGGACTTCCCACCGTGCACCCTCTGCCCAGCAAGGCTTCCATGGCGCAGGCTGCTTTCCCTTCTCTGACCACGGATGCCTCCTGCCACATCCCTCTTCTGGCTCCCCTGACCCAAGGTGCTTGGCTCACAGGCCCCAGTGTCTTGCTGTGTCCCTGCCCACCATTTGGTTGTGGCTAGCCTAGGCCGAGTGGTGAGCAGGCTGGAAAGAGGAACTCAGCTCTCCTGGCCCAAGCCTCCGTGTCCTGCCATCTTACCAGCTTCTTGAGGAAAGGGTCTGCGCCCAGAAGCCCTGTGCACTCCCCCTCCCCAGGCAGCGCCGCCTCTCGTCTGCCTGCGAGGCAAGCGCCCTGCACGGCCATCCCTGGAGGAGCCGAGTCCTCTGGCTCAGCCAGAGGGGCCCACTTCACTCTCCTTCAGCCCACATAATAGTATAAACAGTACAGTGTTAGCTTTTGTGCTGCTTCCCATCCGCTTGCAGATTGGGTTGTGTGTGCTCTGGCCACCTCTCCGCCTTCCTAGGGCAGTTTTATTCAATCTCCAGAAGAGTGATTTTAAAACCTAAAAAGGAAAAATAAAATAACCTGTTCTTACAAGCATAACAGATTGTATTTAACTTCATCGCATATGATAGCAGTATATGCTGTAAAGGGAGAAAGGAGCTTTCTAATAAACCAGCGGTGTGTGGAAACATAGCAGCTGAGTCTGTTGTGATTGCTGCCCGGGCAGCTCAAGTCGGGAAGGGTAGAACTGTGGGCTCCAGATACCCCCGGCCACTCTGCCACAGAGCTATGTCCCCAGCCCTTTTTCACTCATTTTGACACAGGGTCTCTTTAAGTTGACCGTGAGAGGCTTGAACTTGGCCACCCATTCTCCTGCCTCAACCTTCCTCCATGCTGGGGTGACAGGCATGCGCCACCGCACCCATCTTACAAGTAACATCTTGTTTGAATTGACTGAGGATTGCACACCTGTAATCCCAGCGCTGGGGAGGCTGAAAGCAGGAAGATCACTATGAGTCCAAGCTGCGTAGTGAACCCCTGTACCAAATACATTAAAAGAAAGTGAAGATTCCTGGGAACTGCCTGTGCACGTCTAGATTCTGCTTGTGAAACTGCGGACCACCAAGAGAGGACTGGCTGTGGGCAGAGGGCTGCTGCCCAGGCTGAACCCCGGGGTGACGGCCCGGGAGGGGCTGCCTCTGAGGCCTGTCTCAGCTTCCCTGTTTTGGAGCGTGGTCTGTGATCTAGCAGGACATGTTCTGTGCGGCTGCCCAGTCTCTGGCTGCGTAGATTTCGGGTTAACTCAAGAGCCGAGGCATTCTAAGCTGATGCCATGGGTCCTGAGCACTTCTACCTGATGAGACAAGCCACAGAGTGCCACAAATCCAGGTCACACGGTGGCAAGAGGCTGAAGGTCAGCAAGAGAAGCTGCCATAGTTTGTGGTGATGTCCTCTCAGCCTTCAGGGGAGCTCCTGAGGTCTGTTCTCTGCCTCTCACTGTCACTGTGATCTCCTCCGAAGGGAAGGGACCCACCTGAAACCTGGGGCTGGCTTCTTAGAACTCGCTGTGCTGCCGGCTGTTAGTGGAGCGAGGGCTGGCAAGGAGGAAGGACCCAGGGAGAGAGCACCATGTGGACCCAGGCACCCCCATCTATACCTCGGGAGACCTTTGAGCCAGTCAGCCCACCCTGCCTCTGTATCATGTGGCCTTCTGGCAGCCTGCCTGGCCCCAGCAACAAGTTCTGTGGCCCAGGCCAGGGAGATTGGTTATGAGTTCCGGTATGCGGGTGGGTGGGGGGATTCTGTGGCCCTCTGGATGTTGCTAGCTTTTTGGAACCCAGTGGTCTCCCGCACTTGTCACCAGCATTAGTTTCTAGAGTCATACATGAAGTTGAGTCCCTGGTAAACACTCGCTTATGTGTTGAAGGAAGATGAGCAGAGCAGGATTTCATTATTGCTGTTACAAATCAAGCTTTGGCAAGAGAGAAAACAGTTCCTCTACTCTCCATGTCACCTTGCTCCAAACTGCTGATGACCTGAAGTCCTGACAAGACCTGCAGTCAGCAAAGTCCAAGAGTGACGAGCCTGCTGTCTGTCAAGCCGGCTGGGCACAGCTCCACCACGTATCCTATGGGACACCAGCGCCCCACCACTCTAGTGGGGTTTGGGTCCTACTGCTGTCCCTCCAGCTCAGAGTTGCTTGCACCGCTCTCTGTCACATCCAGTTGCCAAGCCAGTCCTCACTGCTCTTCCTCGTGTGACCAGTATCTGGGCCAGGCCCATGGCCTTCCCACTAAGCTCTTTCCCTCCATTTCCTTCTTTCCACAGCCAGCTAGCATGGAGGCCAACTGATCAATTACTGCCTCACTCTGACTGAAAACCCTGACAACAACAGGGTATGGTGATGTCCCTGGAATCCCAGCGCTGGAGAGGCTGAGGCCAGCCTGAGCTACATCGCAAGACTCTGTCTCAAAACACAGGCCGGGGAGATGACTCAGTAGAATAAGCGCTTCCCTGGCAAGCTCAAGGGCCTGAGTTCAATCCCGGTTCCGGGGGTTGGAGGGGGGGGACTCTTAGAAAAAAACAGATCTTTGATTCTGTATCTCCTGTGGATTAAAGTTATTAACCCTTAACAACTCTGAATGGTATGAGCCCATTACCTGCCCTTCCTTAAACTTGACCTCTGTGAGCTCTTGCTGTCCCTTCTATTTCTCTATGCCTAAGGCCCTGCCCTCTGACAGCGTCTGCATTGGAATCCTGGTTTTGCCACCCACTAGCCATGTACACTTGGGCAATTTACCAAAATCTGCATGAAAGTAAGCCCAGTAGTTCCCAAGCAGCCTCTGAGAGCTGCTTCCTCACCTGCCTGTGATCCCCACATTGGAGCATCTAGGCTGTCTAGTGACTAAAGGAAATATGATGCTTCCCAGCCCCTAAAAGCAAGGTTCCTTTCTTTGGCCCCAAGGCCTAGTGAAGAGCCCAGCATCACTGAAAGACTGAACAGTTGCTGGGTGGGTGTGATAGCATGTGGTAGTACATGCCTGTCACTGCCTGGGCTACAAAGTGAGATGAGGCCAGCCTAAACCGCAGTGCAACCTTGTCTCAAAAGGACCAAAAAAAAAAAAAAAAAACTGATAATGTCCACACTGAGGAAAATGCAAACAAGGTGACAAAATGGGAAGAGATGAATTTAGAGCAGAAAGGGGTTTTTTTGTTGTTCTTGTTTTTTGGTTATACTGGGCTTTTGCATAGAGCTATATCCCGGTGTTTTACATTTTTATTTTTGAGACAAGTTCCTGCCTTGTTCTGAGTCTGATCCCTAGTACTGGGGGTGGGGGGAGTCCAGTTTAGAGCAGAGCGTGGTGGCATGGGCCTCTAATTCCACTACTGAGGAGACTGAGACAGGCTGCAGAAGTGAGTTCAAGGCCAGCCCTGGCTACATGGTCAGATCTTGCCACAAAAAGTTTAGTTTACACAATCTTGGAAACACGCCAAGAGTATGACCAATGCCCCAACAGTTGTGTGCCCAGGTCTGTTAGGCCTGGTGCCACCCCAAGGAGCCAGGGAGGCCTCCCCTAGGCAGTGACCCCATGCAGAATCAAGTCTCAGTGGTGGGACATGAGCTCTGTCACCTGAGGACTGCAGGCCTCCCTTCAGCAGCTGGGACGGTGGTGCGTTACCTCAGAATGCCCTAGAGTGACTCGTCATCCCTCACACTGGTCGTGCCAGCCCGGCCACACGCAGACAGGGCTCAGGATGGAGGCCACAGCACATCATGTGGTTGGCCAAGGCTTTGAGGAGGAAATGGATAAGCACCTATCACACAAGACAGGACAGCAGCCACAGGTCTTAACTGGACAGTAGCTTCCTCTCACTCTGGCAATCAGCTGAGGGGATGAACTGCAGAACTAGGGGCCAGGGAGGACATGGGTCAACCAGTCAGCTCACAGCTGCACTATCCCAAGCATCCAGTGATGGTAGTCAGTGGGGTGATGGGGAGGCAGTGAAGGTCCAGACTAGAAGGGCGGAGCCCTCAGGAAAGGGAGGAGTTACAGCTTTGGGCTATAAGCAGCCCCCAGGACAGCCTAACCCATTCCTGCAATCCTGGAGACTGGGGTCAGGCCCAAAGCCCTTCACTCTGCCCCTGCTCAGCACTTTGGCTTTGGTTCCAGTCTGAGGAGACTTGCTGTGGTGGAGCCACAGGGAAGGACAGAGAGCTGGCCATTCCTCCTGAAGACACTGAGAAGGAAAGATGGCCCAAGGGCTGTGTCTGCTGTGTGCACTGTGGCTTCTGGGACCTGCTGTCCCTGCAGCCTGGGCCTTGAACCTGGACGCAGCCCGGCTCACCTTCTACTCAGGCCCCAACGGCAGCCACTTTGGGTTCTCAGTGGACATCCACAAGGACAGCCTCGGGAGGTGAGGTGGGAGCATGGGTACAGCAAGGAGGATCCCATGAAACCCTCCTGTGCAGCAGCTGAGCAGAGGAGGGGTTCTCAGGGAGGGGGCAGAAGCAGATGGGCCCTGGGGTTGCAGCAAGGACAGAGAAGACCAAAGGCCAGGGCCTCCCCAGGGGTCAGCTGTGTATCCCACCAAACGTTGAGGGGCACACATCCTGGCTGTCTAGCCACTGACCTGTGCTGCTCTGCTCCGCCTCCAGGCCAGCATAATAGAGCTCTACAAAAGTGTGACAGGTCACTCATGGCAGGCATTGACCTAGCTTTGAGTCTGATTGCCACAATGAGAGCCCTACCTGTTCTTTATTTATTTATTTATTTGTGTGTGTGTGTGTGTGTGTGTGTGTGTGTGTGTGTGGCCAGCTCAGCCCACCAGGGGGCGGGGCTGGCTGGCATGTGGTGCTGGGGGATTGAACCGCGGTCCCTGTGCTTTGCTAAGCTTGTTCTAAGTAGGTGCTTTAGACCACTGAGCCATCTCACCAGCCCCCCTACCTGTTCTTGATAGCTGCATCACCCTGTGTGACTTGCTGCAGACACTGGGATGTGGGCTTCTGGGCAGTGGCAGCGGCAATGGCAGACAGCCTTCAAGGGCAGCCCCTTTCAGGTCTCCTCTGCCAAAGAGTTGCCTTGGCTTGGAGTCTGGCCCTCCCACGGTGGCTCCTGCAGCAACTCACAAAAGCCTTGAGGCCTCTCGCTGGTCCACAGCATGCTTCCCCACCCTCCTTCCCTGCCACACCTGCCACTTTCTCCTCTCAAGCTGAGGACTCATGGGCAACGCCCCCATCCTGTTGGCCTGTGTCTACCAGCAGCATCTTTGGAGCACTTGGCTGGGGCCATGCTCTGTACCCCTCACACATGGATGTAATGGGCTTCCCAAAGTGATGTGTGCGGGTCCTCAGCTCTGTCAGCACCCCGAGCCCACTCAGCCTGCCCCACCCTGCCTACTGCCCCAGCTCTCCAGAAAGGGCGCCCTGGAGTCAACGGAGAAGCCAGGTCAGATGCAGGGAAGCCTGGTCTTGACAGGACTGGGGAACTCTCAAAGCCTCTCAAATCACACGCTCAAGCCAGGCATGGTGGTGCACACCTGTATACCAGCAATCAGGAGGCTGAGGCAGAAAGACAGTTGCAAGTTCAAGGCCAGCCTGGGCTACAAAGCGAACTCAAGGCCAGCGGAAACTGCACAGCGAGACCCTGTCTCAAAAAGACACACACGCACACAATCTCACAGAGCGCTGTAGGTTCCTATGGGCGCGCAGCCCCTCGCCCTGAGCCTGTCTGTCCCCAGAGTCAGTGTGAGTGAGCACAGGGCCCGAGGTGCTGCACCGCCTTCCCCGAAGGTGCGGGGTGCGGGGTCTGCGCATTCACTCACACCCCATCGCCTGACACCCAGTGTCGCCGTTGTGGTGGGCGCTCCGAGGACCAGGGCCCGCGGCCAAGAGGAGACAGGCGCTGTATTCCTGTGCCCCTGGAGCGCGGCCGGTGGCTCCTGCTCCCCGCTGGTCTTCGACCTCCGTGAGTCGCGGGGCTGAGCGGGATGGGAACGCGCGCGGGATGAGACAGATACCTCAGGGCCCCGCTCCCTACTGCCCCTAGAGGACGAAACACGAAACGCGAGCTCCCAGACCTTCCAGGTCTTCAAGGAGAAGCAAGGCCTCGGGGCATCGGTCGCCAGCTGGAACGACACCATCGTGGTAGGCACTGCGGGCAGGACGCAGGGCGAGCAGGCAGGCGGGCAGGGGCGAGCCGCCCTTCCCCACTTTCCGTGCTGTTGCAGGCCTGCGCACCCTGGCAGCACTGGAACGTCCTGGAAAAGACCCAGGAAGCCGAGAAGACTCCCGTTGGCGGTTGCTTCTTGGCCCAGCTCCGGAGCAGCGGACGCAAAGAATACTCACCATGCCGAGCCAACACAATGAGCCGAGTGTATAAGGACCGGCACTTCAGTAGGCCCCGCCCCGCCCCGGCCCTGCTTCCCCATCCCGCGTGGGCCTGACAAGGCCGGCCCCACCCACCGTCGGAGGCCACGCCCCGTATTGCTCCTAGCCCCGCCCCTCGAGCATGGCCACGCCCCCTCAGAACTCCTGCTCAGCTCCCGGGCACGGTGCTGAGCTTGATCGGCCTTTTCCAACTCTTCTCGCGCCTAGGCGAAGACAAGCGATACTGCGAAGCGGGCTTCAGCTCGGTGGTCACCCAGGCAAGTGGGGAGCCCGGCGGCTCGGGGCAGGTCCCGCCCAAATGCGGCTCTCACTCGGGCCTCCCTTCCAGGATGGTGAGCTAGTGTTGGGGGCCCCTGGCGGCTACTTTTTCTTAGGTAGGTGCCACTCCCTTCTGACCTCGCCCCCCGCGGCCGGCCGGCCAGCGGTGACCCGCTTCGCTCATCCCGCCCAGGTCTCCTGGCCCGGGCCCGGATCGCCGACATCGTCTCGAGCTACCGGCCCGCCACCCTCCTGTGGAACGTGCCCAGGCAGCGCTTCACCTTTGACTCCAGCGACCCCGAGCTCTACGACAGCTACCGGGGTAATGCGGCTGCCCTTCCCGTTCTTCCTGGGTCACGCGCCCTTGCTCCACCCGTGCCGGCTCCGCTTCTCCACCCAGACAGAGAGTAGCTCTGGGCCGGGTAGCCTGTGGCTCCCTCCCAGCTTGGGCTTTCACTCCCTCTCTGTCCCCAGGATATGCCGTGGCGGCGGGGGAGTTCAACGGGGACCCGAGAACTCCAGGCAAGAGAGCCCCTTGGTCCCACAGGGTCTGGGGAGGTTAAGGAGAGCAATGCCAGGACACCCCCAGAGTCTCAACTACTCCCTGCTCTCCCTAGAGTACGTGGTTGGTGCCCCCACCTGGAGCTGGACGCTGGGAGCGGTGAGTGCGCTCTGTACCCTGAAGCCTGGACTCGCCCGGGCACCACCCTGCTGCCTTCTTACCAAGCTGCACCCTCCTCACAGGTGGAGATCCTGGATTCCCACCACCAGATGCTGTGCCGCCTGCATGGGGAGCAGGTGCCTAGCCCTCTGGCCTTGGAGGACCACAGGAAGGGAGGGCCAGAGGGCAGCAGCACAGGCTAAGGCACCTTCCTCCTGCATCCTGCAGATGGCTTCCTACTTTGGGCACTCTGTGGCCGTCACTGACGTCAATGGGGATGGGTGAGAAGGAGGGAGCCCACCTTACCGAGCGGGGTCCCCTCCTTCCTGACTCACACTGATGTGGCTCCTCCTGTGGTACCTGCAGCAGGCACGACCTCCTGGTGGGTGCCCCACTGTTCATGGACAGCTGGGCTGACCGCAAGCTGGCTGAGGTGGGGCGCGTGTACCTCTTCCTGCAGCCCCCCACCCCCCACATGCTGGGCACCCCCAGCCTCCTGCTGACCGGCACACAGCTCTATGGGCGGTTTGGCTCAGCCATCGCACCCCTGGGCGACCTCAACCTGGATGGATACAATGGTGAGGACAGAAGGGTGGAAAGTGACAGACAACAAGAGCCAGAAAAGGCTGCAGCAGACAGATGGGACTCCGTGGGTGGGAGCCCAAAGCCCAGCTGCCAAGGGCAGAGGACAGAGTCAGAGGAGACCAGTGTGGTGTGGCTGCCTTCACCCAGGCAAGATGACCAGCGGGGTGCAGACGTCAAGATAGGGTTGAAGAAGAATTTCACAGCCCTTTAGGACTTAGGGAGAAAAAAACCTGGGCAAAGGGAAGACCCAGCTAGGCCACAGGCCCTTATGAAGGGAGCCCTGGCCCCTACCTCCTCAGAGAGGGCTCCCAGGAAGTATGCAGATGCCAAGGGTAGCCCTGAAACAGCAGAAGAGGAGAGAGACAGGCACGCCCTGCAGAGCTGTGGGGATCCTGGTGCTGGGAGAAGGTGCTCCTGACGGGGAAGTGGCGGAGCTGCTGGGAGCAGGAGTAGTGGGAGAGGTCCCTGGCGCGCTGGGGAAACTTGCTGCTGGGGTGTGCGGGGTGAGGCTGGGAGTAGGGGAAGAACAGTGGAAGGAAGCAGAGCCTTGAGGCCCAGAGCTCAGCGGTGTGTGGGGAAGAGCAGTGGGGGACTTTGAGACCCAGAGCTCAGCGGTGTGTGGACTGCAGCTGTGACTGTGGATGGAAATATTTGGGAGAGTGGGGAAGCCAGGCACGGGAGGCGCTCCAAGACCGCAGTGCTGTGCTGTGTAACCTGATCAGAAAGGCAAGAAAAAGCAAACCTGGTGGTACACCCCTGTCATCGCAGCACTCCAGAGGCTGAGGCAGCAAGCTTTCTGCAAGTTCAAGGCCAGTTTGGGCTACAAAGTGAGTTCAGGGCCAGCCTGAACTACAAAGTGAAACCCTCTCCCACAAAAAAAGGAAAAAGAAAAAGAAAGAAAGCCAGCCAGCCAGCCAGCCAGCTGGGGAGATGGCTCAGTAGAATAAGTGCTTCCCTGGCAAGGGCCTGAGTTCAATCCCCGATTCCACCAAAAAAAAAAAAAAAGAAAAAGAAAAAAAAATACTAAATATGTAAAAGGGAAAAAGCTCAGGCATGGTGGCATATACCTGTGATCCCAGCACTCAGGAGGCTGATGTAGGAGGATGGTTGCAAGTTAGGGACCAGGCTGGGCTACAAAATGAGTTTAAGGCCAGCCTGAACTGCTTAGTGTGAGACCCTGTTTCAAAAAGACAAATATAAATAAATAAGGAAAAGAAGCACTCAAAACATAAATAAGGACTGGGAAGATAGCTCAGTGGCATAAGCACCTGCCTGGCCAGCTCAGGGTCCTGAGTTTGATCACAGGTATCATAAAAATAAAAAAGAGAAAAGTTTATTATGAGAATGGTCATAGTGGTGCACACCTGTAATCCCAGCTCTTGGGAGGCTGTAAACAGGCAGAGCACTCTGAGTCCCATCTAGTAGTGAGACCCTGAACACCCTGTAGACCCTTCCCTAAAATACACACACACACACACAAAAAAAAAAAAAAACATAAATGAGCCATAAACAAATTAGGAGACACAGGAAAGAGAGTTTCAGTGTAGATATCCAGAATTTGCCCAACCCTGGTAGGGTGCTCCACGCCATAATGCTCTGGAGGCTGAGGCAGGAGGACTGCAAGATGGGGCAACTTAGTGAAATCCAGTCTCAAACTAAAACAGTAACAAAAACAAGGCCTGGGGACATAGGACAATGGTCAGTATATAGTTCAGGCTTCAGCCTAGGGTGGAGTACAGAGTCTTTTTTTTTTTTTTTTTTTTCCCCCCGGAACTGGGGATTGAACTCAGGCCCTTGCGTTTGCCAGGGAAGCGCTTATTCCACTGAGCCATCTCCCCGGCCCACAGAGTCTTAATTCCTAAAAAGTCCAAAGAACTGTTTTATTGGTTGATTTGTATTCAAAATCACGTGTGCACAACCACTAAGCTAAGTCCCAGCTCTTTTTATTTTACTGCTTTTGATTTTTAGTGGGGGGAGGGGCACTGTTTTTGAGGCAGGGTCTCACTATGTCGCCCAAGGTGGCCTTGAATTCATAATGATCTTCTTGCCATGGCCTTCTGAGTGCTGGGACCACAGGCGCACGCCCCACGCCCCGCTCAAGCTGCTCTGAGGTGGTGTGGCTGCAGGGGCTAGGGGCCCAGCGCCCCTTGGGTCTCCGTCTATGGGACTGTCTCACACTAAAGAAGTCCCATCATGCCTGCCTCCCAGGACCAAGTTAAATCTTGTCAGTGTATTTTCTGGTTTTTTGTTTGTTTGTTTGTTTGTTTTTAATGTATAAAGTACACTTATTTGGAGAGTGCTTAGCATTGTCAGTGTATTTTCTGTGATTCATAGGGAGGCTGTCATTTTTTCAAACAACATCCCTTGGTCAGTGTCCCTCCTGCCAGACGAACTCACTGGTTCTGCCCAGAGAAGCAGCCCAGGAGTTTCCTGAGTGCCCCTCTGGGATTCCCGACAGATGTCGCAGTGGCCGCCCCCTATGGGGGCTCCAGAGGCCGGGGCCAGGTGCTGCTGTTCCTGGGCCAGAGCGAAGGGCTGGGTGCCCGGCCGTCCCAAGTTCTGGACAGCCCCCTCCATGCGGGCTCTGGCTTCGGCTTCTCCCTGCGAGGTGCCAAAGACATCGATGACAACGGGTACCCAGGTGACCTTCCCAGCCCTGGCCAGAGAGCAAGGCTTGGCGTTGGAGATGCCAGACTGCCCAGTGCCTGGGATGGGCTCCAACGTCATGACCCCACAGCTGGGGTGTGGGCAGGTGGGGCTCTGGGGCGGGACACACTGTTCTGTACCCCTAACTCCCATCTGCCACCTGCAGACCTGGTGGTGGGAGCCTACGGGGCCGGCAAGGTGGTCGTGTACAGGTGAGTACAGGGTAGGGATTGGGGGTCTGGGCAGAAGGGCCGCAGTGGCAGCTGGCTCCCCCTTAGAGCCCAGCCAGTGGTGATGGCCACCGTCCAGCTGCTGGTGAAGGACGCGCTGAACCCTGCGGAGAAGAGATGCACCCTGCCCCAGAGCAGCACACCAGTCAGCTGGTAAGCAGGGATCGAATGGGCAGGAGGGGCGGCACCCAAGCCCAAGCCTGAACCCCTCTTCCACAGCTTCAGCATCCAGATGTGTGTGGGGGCCACCGGACACAACATTCCACAGAAACTGCGTGAGTGGCCAGGAAGGGGTAGAGGGGGACAGCCAGGGATACATGCTGAGCCCCCGGCCTCCCACAGGGCTAAACGCTGAGCTGCAGCTGGACCGGCAGAAGCCCCGCCAGGGCCGCCGGGCACTGCTCCTGGACTCCCAGCAGGCAGGCACCACCCTGAGCCTGGACCTGGGTGGGAGGCACAGCCCTGTCTGCCACAGGGCCACCGCCTTCCTGAGAGTAGGTCCAGGACAGGGACACAGCCAAGCGGGAAGGTCCTGGCAGGAGTGACAGGGCTGGGGTGTGGCACTGGGTGCTGATTGCCTCCCTCCTAGGATGAGGCTGAGTTCCGGGACAAGCTGAGCCCCATTGTGCTCAGCCTCAATGTGTCACTGCCACCCATGGAGGCCCCTGATCTGGTGCTGCACGGGGACACACATGTCCAGGAGCAGGTGGGCATGACGGTGGCATGGGACACCAAAGATAGTAAGGGTGAGGCTGTGACACAAACCCTGACACCTGGTATCACCTCTAAGCCCTAATGAACCCTGACTCTCAATCCCTGAGAGGGACAGAAACTCATAAAACCTGCTGTCACTGACACCCTGACCACGACCTCAGTACAGCTGGTGGAGCCTGTCATTCGAGCACTCAAGGGCCGAGGCAGGAAGACTGCCCGAATTTTGAGGCCAGCCTGGGTTACACAGTGAGCTGAAGGCCAGCCTGGAGACATAGTGAGACCCTGCCTCAAAAACAACGAGCAGTGAACCCCAGCATGGTCCCAACCTTCACTTCAGCCCCAAGCCCTGGTATCCTCTAGACTGGTGCTGGCCAGCTTTCCAGAGCTTTCCGGGAGGCACATGCCCGCTGTGGCATGTGGGCCACAGGTTCACCACCACTGCCCCAGACCATGCTCATCGGCCTCCAGCCCTCCAATTTTGTTTTGCTTTTTAATTTATTGGTATATTGTAGATACACATAGTGCTAATATCTACTTCTAGTCCCAGGATGCGGCTGGCACCTCCAGGCCACAGTTGCTTTCCTAGCCCTTAGCGACCCCGATGTGTCCCTCCAGACCCGTATCATCCTGGACTGCGGAGAGGACGACCTGTGTGTGCCCCTGCTGCGGCTCAACGCCTCTGCGTAAG
>NW_004524632.1:11967374-11973353 GCF_000260255.1 Octodon degus | reverse complement strand
ACCTCCCGCCGCCCCGCCCCGCCCCGCCCGCCCCCCCCAACGCCCCGTCCCACCCTAGGCCTGCTGCCAGCCTGGTCCCCTCCTCTAGGGCGGGCGCTCCCCTGCTCATTGGGGCAGAGAACCTGCTGGAAGTGCGCGTGGCCGCGGCCAACGAGGGCGAGGGGGCCTACGAGGCGGAGCTGGCAGTGCAGCTGCCCCCAGGCGCCCACTACGTGCGGGCGCTGAGCGACGTGCCGGTGAGGGCCAGCTCTCTGGAGATGTCCACAGCTCCCAAACGATAGCTGGATCACCTTACAGATGTTACCGAGGAGGTGGCAGGCACTCACGTGGCTGTAGTATCGGTTCCTGGTTTTCGGTTGTATTTTACAACAGTGGGTCACACTGAGGGGGGACAACTATTCTTTTGTATGTTTTTCTTTCCAAAATGAAAAGTGCCGGGTGTGGTGGCGTAGGCTTAGTCTCAGCTGCACTTGGGAAGCTGAAGCAGGAGGACCATTTGAGCCCAGGAGTACAAGGCACATAGGAGACCCAATCTAGTAAATAACAGTACAGGCAGCAGATGCACAGCCCCTGAGATCCTGCCCTGGGAAGCGTCAGACGTGCCTGGCGCCCGGGACCTAATGCCTTTGCTGATCCTGAAGGGCCTGGAGAGGCTGATCTGCAACCAGAAGAAGGAGAACGAGAGCAGGGTGGTGCTGTGTGAGCTGGGCAATCCCATGGGGAAGGACACCCGGGTGAGAGCTTGGAGTGGGGGAGTGGGGGTGGCCATGTGCAGCCCCAGGGAGGCCTGGGATAGAGTGGGACAGCCCTAGGCTAGACCTTGCTCCACCCACTAGCCAGCTACATGTTCCTAGGTGCGTGACATCTCCCAGTGAGTAAAATGGAAATAAACCAGGGGTAGCTGGGCACAATGGCACACACCTGTCATCCCAGCAGTCTGGGAGGCTGAGGCAGGAGGGTCACAGTTAGAACTCAGCCTGGGCAATTCAGTGACTTAGTGAAACTGTTTTAAATTTTAAAAAGGAGGCCAGAGATGTGGCTCAGGTCAGAGGCCCTGGTTCAATCCTTGGTTCCACAAGGGAGAGAGGTAGAAAGGGGATGGGGGCAGGAGGGTCACAATCAAATTAGAACTGCAGGGAGGGCACTGAAGGCAACACTGGGCACGGGCAGTGACTCTGTTCCTCCCGTCTCCAGATAGGGATCACGATGTGGGTGAGCGTGGGGGACCTGGAGCAGGCCGGCCAGGTCATGTCCTTCCAGCTGCAGGTCCGGAGGTACTTCCCTGGGATGCTCTGCTCTCTGGCCTCCCTGTCCCTACTTCCCCAGAGCCTGGGAGCCTTCCCCGCCTGGTCCCTGCACCCTGCTTCTGAAATGGCTCCCCGAATCCCTGCTCTGCCTGTGTGGCTGAGCCCCAGTCCCCTCCTTTCCTCCTACCCTCCTCTCCCTCCCTCCTCCCAGCAAGAACAGCCAGAACCCAAACAGCCAGGCTGTGTTGCTGCAGGTGCCAGTGCGTGCAGAAGCCAGGGTGGAGCTTCGGGGGTGAGTGAGGGCTGGGGGCTGAGAGGGGTCAGCGTGGCTCTGGAGTCTGGGGAGGCCCAGGTGCAGCTCCACAGAAGGTTGCCGCTCAGCACCCACAGGAAGTGGGGTGGTAGGCTATTCCTGGCCTCAGCTCCAGCCCCTCAGGTGTGGGTCCCTCCAGGAGCTCCTTTCCGGCCTCCCTGGTGGTGTCAGCTGAAGGTGACAAGGAACAGAGTGGCTTGGACAGCTCAGCCCCCAGAGTGGAGCACACCTATGAGGTAGGGAGCCCCCTTCGACCCAGACAGTGAGGGCTCCTGGGGCCCAGGGGCCTGGGTGCTGAGCTACGTGCCACCTTGGATCACTACCTCCCAGCTCCACAACAAAGGCCCTGGAACGGTGCATGGCCTGCGACTCGACGTGCACCTGCCCGGGCAGTCTCAGGCCTCTGATCTGCTCTATATCCTGGACGTGCAACCCCAGAGGGGCCTACAGTGTTTCCCAGAGCCCTCGCCCAACCCCCTCAAGGTGAGCGCAGTGACAGGGGCTGAGAGGGGACATACTCAGACAGGACTGACCTGTCCGCTGCTCGCGCCCGCAGCTCAACGGGAGGCCACCCTCGGCTAGCACAGCTCAATTCCAGTCCCATCACCAGCGGGAGCGCAGGCAGGCCGGGCCGGGGCAGTCTGTGCTGGTGGTGAGAACAGCTTGGGCAGGCCTCCCGGGTTGCGGGGGTGGCGGACCTGGTCCCCAGGCGTGCACATTCAGGCGTGGCTGGAGCACGGGCCAGGGTGTTCGCAGGCTCATTCCGCTTCTCTGCGGCTGCATATGAGGCCGTCTGGTCCTCTGACTGGGTCCCCAGCCTGAGAGATGATGGGCAAGAAAGGCTGGTGACTGATGATCGTCTCTTCAGAGCTGCGACTCAGCGCCCTGCACGGTGGTGCAGTGTGAGCTGCAGGAGATGGTGCGCGGGCAGCGGGCCATGGTCACTGTGCTGGTCATGCTGAGGCTGCAAGGCCTCCGCCAGGTGGGGCTGGGAGGAGGCGGAGCCTGGAGTGGGTGTGGCCTGTCCTTGGGGGTGTGGCTTATGGACCTGGAGGGGCGGGACTCCGGGCGGCGAAAAGGTGGGGCTTCCGGACGTGGGGCTGGGCTTTGGGGGTGATGCGCACGGCTTCCGGGGCGGGCCCTTTCTGGTGGGCGTGGCTCCAGACCTGGGGACTCCCGGGAGTGACCCGGTCTGCCCAGCAGGGCCCGCTAGAGCAGACCGTGCTGCAGTCGCGCGCTTGGTTCAACGTCTCCTCGCTCCCGTATGCGGTTCCGGCACTCAGCCTCGCGAGCGGAGAGGCCGTGGTGAGGACCGGGCGGCCAGGAACGGGCCTGCGCGAGGGGGGACCTCGAGTCTCCGAGGCGGGCTCCTGACTGAGGTTCCGCGCCACCCCAGGTGCAGACGCAGCTGCTGCGCGCCCTGGAGGAGCGTGCTGTGCCCTTCTGGTGGGTGCTGGTGGGCGCGCTGGGCGGCCTGCTGCTGCTCACGCTGCTGGTGCTGGCCATGTGGAAGGTGAGGCCGAGGCGGGCGGGTCCTGCCTCGCCCTGGGGTCCTCGGGCCACCCGTCCCTGCCTGCCGGGGGGCAGCGGGCCCAATTTGCCGCGGCCGCGTGCGTCCTTAGACGTGTCAAGAACAAACGTCAAGGCTTAAGGAGCGGGCAGGGAAAAGGTTCTGCCCAGCCCCTTGTCACAACAGTCGCCCTGGGCCGGGACACGCCACGCGGCCTCAGTCCCCATCTGGAACCCACTAAGGCTCGGGTCCGGGCTCGTCCCGATCCTGACCCTGGCCCTGTGCAACAGGTGGGCTTCTTCAAACGGACCCGGCCCCGCCTGGACGAAGGCGAAGAAGAGGAGTGAAGAGTTCCTCTCTGCTCCCTCACCGAGCCGTCCTTGTCCCCTCTCCTGCTACCTAATAAAGAGGCGCCCGACACCCGGGGTGTGTTTCTTTTTGGGGTCAGATGGGGAGAGGAAGTGGGGGTCAGGGAAGTTTGAGCAGAGGTCACTGCGAAGGTGTAAATTACTGTCCTGGATACACTAACAGCTAGACACTGTCCAGATACCTGGGGGTGGCACTGGGAGAACAGGTGACTGGACGTCATAAGCCTGGTGTGACAGCACAAGCCTGCAATCCCAGTACTCAGGAGACTGAGGCAGGAAGTTGTGAGTTGGAGGCCAGCCTGAGCTAGTGTGAGGCTTCCAACTCCAACACTCATGGTTGTGAGGGATGGATTTCTCAGCGGTCTGAGCTCGGATTGGAGGAGTGTGGCCTTCCCTCCCTGTCTGTGCCTCCCCAAAGGCCTTTACAGGCTGTGTTGGTGAGGACAAGAGTCGAGTGGGCAGCAAGTGATCCGCCCCCTCTCTCCTGCTGTTTCTCCCCACACACACCCCCAAGGGATCTTCTGTTAGAATGGGGGCAAAAAGTGGCCAAGAGCTCCGCAGCTGAGATTACTGGATTTGGAGACCCGGGGAATCCCCAAGTCCTGAGGGCTTTGTTGATTTCCTGTGTTTCATCATTTTTTCCCACTACTGGAGACTGAACCCAGAGCCTTCCCACAGAGCTACACTTCCAGCTCCCTCTTTATTTTTTTATTTTTGTCTTTTGGAAACAGGATCTTGATATGCAGTTCAGGCTGCCTTGAACCCACTTTGTAGTCCAGGCAGGTCGCGAGCTCACATTGGTTCTCCTGCCTCAGCCTCGTAAGTAATGGGATCACAGGCGTGTGCCGCCACATCCAGCTCCTCCCCCTTTAGTTTTGAGACAGTGCCTCCCTAAATCACTAAGTTGCTCTGTGCTCCAACTTGATATGATCCTGCTGGCTCAGCCTCCCGAGTGCACAAGGTACCATGTTCCTGGTGCCTGGACCCATCCCAGTACCCAGATGCAAGGGTGAGTAGTGCTAGGACCCTCCCCTCGTGAAATCTTCAAGGACAGAGAAAACAAACCACGACATCAAAGCTTGGTTGTGTGCTGAGTGAAAATACAGGGAAGGAGATGGTGGTGACAGGTGGTAACACAGGTTGGAGTCCATGAGAGGAGAGAGCAGCCAGAGAAATGGCCTGGGCTGTGTGGAAGACAGGGCAGGGCCAAGCGGGGAGCCTGCTCACCTGGGTGGTCTCTGGGCTCCGTGCTGGGGCCAGGGCACCACACGACGGTGTGGCCAGTGGGACACTGGACTCCAGCCCGAGGGGCAAGTGGACAACTCTGCAAGTGCTGTTGCCATCTATGCACAGCAAGTTCCAGACACGTTTGGAGCTGGGTGACGGAAGCCGCAGCACCACGCCTCAGCCAGAGTTCTGTCTGCCGGCCCGGAAACGCTGGTTCCAGGAGGCATCAGCCTTTACAGGTAGCACAGGGGGCATAGCCGAAGGAGAGCGCTGCCGGGCCCGGGGTGCAGGCGGGCCTGGCGCCGAGGCCCAGTCAGCCTCTTCCCCTGCAGATGGCTGGAGGAACAGTGCCAACAGCACTGGTGGCTGAGCCGACCAGGCAGCCCGACAGATTGGAAAGTTGGTCTGAAACCAACAAAATGAAATTCACCAAAGATAAGTGTTAAATCCTGTGCAAGCGTTCTCCAAGTTGTTACATAAGAATAGCCCCGGCAAGTCTGGCTCCTTGGAAATTTCTGTTAAATAGAAAGAATCTAGGCATGCTGGCACATGTGTTTAGAACCTGTATACAGGAGGCTGAGGCAGGGACATCTGCAGGTTGTAGGCAACCCAGGCTACGTGGTGAGCTCGAGGCCAGCCTGGGCTACACAGTGAGACCCTGTCTCAAATAGTAAATAAAAATTAAAAACCCAGCCGTGGTGGTTCACGCCTGTAATCCCAGCACTGAGGAGGCTAAGGTAGGAGGAACATTGCAAGTTCCAGACCAGTCCAGGCTACATAGTGAGTTCAAGGTCAGCCTGAACTGCATAGCAAGATCCTGCCTCAAAAAGACAAAAATTAAAAAATAAAGGAGCATCTGGTGGTTTGAGCTGACGTCCATTATGAGGTATCCTTGAACCAGGGGTCTTCAAGCCAAGGGCCTATCCAAGCGAGCCGCAGGGTGAGGCCCAGCCAAGTGTCCTCTTGCTCCTCGGCACCACACTGCAGCAGAGAAAGTAAAAGGCTCGAAGGGCCAGGAGTGCGCTGCAGTGCCATTTGAGGAGGCTGTAACCGGCGCCTGGCCCAGGGCGCCGCGACCTGGAAGATGGAGTCGAGGCCTCCACTGCAAGCCTCGAACCAAGGAAGGATAGAGACCCCCACGGACACTGAAGCTGGAGGCCGGGGACCCACGAGGGGAAGAGGGAGGCACTGAAGCGCTGCCCAGTGGAGCAGCAGGACAGACTCCGCAGGAGTCGGGGGTCGCCCGGCCGGCACCTGGCGGGGCGGGGGCGGGGCGTCGTCGGGGGCGGGGCGTCGTCTCCAGGGGCGGGGCGT
>NW_004524632.1:11952007-11966785 GCF_000260255.1 Octodon degus | reverse complement strand
GCGGGGACCCCGCGGGAGGCCCGGCCAGGTGGGCGTGGGTGGGGGCGGGGCGGGGCTCTCCGCATCCCTGCGCCCCACCCTCCGCGGGCCGGAAAGGTAGGGTGAGGAGACTTCTGCTGGGAAGCGGGGTCCGGCTGCAGGGAAGAGGTCGGATTTCTACCTGAAACGACGCGGATGCTGCGGGATCAGGCTCTGGGGCTGGGGAAGGCGCTCCGTGCCTCAGTGTCCCCTGTGCTGCGGGACGGAAAGCCCGGTGTGATAAGCCCTTCCGTCAGGCTGAGCCTGAGAGGGCCTGGAGCCCGCTGGACTTGGCCAGGTGGGGGCGCTGCAGGCGCTGGTGCCCCTTGGACTTTGCTTGTCCGTCTCTGGGCCCCCCGGCCTTACCTCGGTGACCCATGTCAGACCCTGGGTCTCCCCTTCCAGAAACCCTGTCCAGCTGTTCTGGGCAGGGCCAGCTTCCCAGAATTCTTCCTGGGGGCCATGGTCCCTGTCCCCAGAGTCAGGCTGGGCAGGACAGGAGAGGGCTGTAGGTTCCAACAGCTGGGTAGATGCCGGGGGCAGGCGTGGCCCTGTCCTCGGTGGCAGCCGAGACACCTGTCACTGGCAGCTCAGGCCTCACTGGGAGGCTTCCCCAAGCTCTGCTCAGTGCAGACTCCTGAGGAGCCAGCAGCAGCCAACAGCCAGCCTTCCACCTGCCCAGGGCCCTAGCCGTGGGGTGAGGCCTGGTATCCAGTTGGGCGAGCCACGTGGAAGGCGTGGCTAGGAAGGGGTGAGGGAGCTGGGGACCATGTGGCACACTAACAGCCTCACCCAAGAACCCAGAACAACTGAGGGGCCAGCCTGTCCCCTGCACCCCAGACTCCTGTGTCTGGGTCTCCCCAGATGCCTCACCATGCTAGGGCCCCAGATCCAGCTTGATTCTGGGGAGGACAGAGTGTTGCCATGGTGACTGATGGCCACTGGCCAGCTCAAGACAGAGGTGAAGGAGTGGGGGAGAGGCCTCTGTGAAGGGCAGGAGTGACGAAAGAGCACTTAGTGTCTCAGCCTCAGTTACCTGAGACCCAGTATCCATCCATCTCCACCACTCAGTCTTTTTTGTGGTGCTGGGGATCAAACCCAGGGCCTTGTGCGTGCAAGGCAAGAACCCACCCCAACCCCTATCCTAGCCCTACACTGCTTAACCCTGAGCTCTCCGTGCAGGTCCCTTGCTCTCACTGTCCTCCCCTGACTCAGCCTTCTTTCCCTGCCCTCCCCTCGGAAGTGCACCTACCAGGGTCCAGTGGCTGAGTTTATACCCCCGGGCAGACTCCCAGGTTCAGATCCCAGGCCTCCCGAGAACTAGCAGAGACCTAAACTCTGAACCTTGGCTGTGAAATGGGCTGGGACAGCACTCACTCAGACGCACCGCCGCAGTGCCATGGGCCCTAGTCATGGCCTGCGCAGAAGTGCTGGGATTCAAGGGCTGCATGTGTGAGCATTAACTTGGTGAAGCAGCCGAACCACCCGTGCCCCTCTGGGCTGCGGGGAGCCTCGGATTAGCATCCTGAGAATGTAGGCTTGGCAAGGGGCGTAGCTCAGGCTGAGTGGAGTTTGATTTAAGGCCCTGGGTTCAATTCCCAACACTGAAAGCAGTTTATTTGATTCCCATAAATAAATGCTGGCTCTTACTACAGTATGGCATGTGGCTGGGTGTGGTGCTGCACACCTATAATCCCAATACTTTGGAGACTGAGACCTGGACAACTTAGTGAGGTCCTATCTGAAAATTTTAAGAAGGGCTGCGGGGTTTGGTGCTGTGTGAGGCCTTGCATTCCACCTGGCCCACTGTCCATCGGCCCCAGCACTCTCCCAACCAACACCCTCTGTCTGTCCTGCCCACAGAAATCCTGATCAAGGTGCAGGTGTACGTGAGCGGGGAGCTGGTGCCCCTGGCCCGGGCCTCAGTGGACGTGTTTGGGAACCGCACGCTGCTGGCTGCCGGTACCACAGACTCTGAGGGCGCAGCCACCCTGCCGCTCAGTTACCACCTGGGCACCTGGGTGCTGGTCACTGCTGCCCGCCCTGGCTTCCTCACCAACTCGGCGCCCTGGCGGGTGGACAAGCTGCCCTGTGAGTTTGGGACAGGGGCAGCAGCTGGCCCTCCATCAGCCACTTCCCAAAATAGCCCCTGGGGGTGAGGGGCTTCCCAGCAGCTGCTGCAGGCCGGGGATGGTGGCTGAGGGAGTCCTGGACCTGCATGCACCTTTGCTGACTCCCTGCCCCCACAGTGTATGCCTCTGTCAGCCTCTACCTCCTCCCTGAGCGGCCGGCTACCCTCATCCTCTATGAGGACCTTGTGCACATCCTGCTGGGCTCCCCTGGTAAGGCCATCTCCCTGCCTCTCCCATGGGGCTGTGGCTGGGTTCCCTGGCATCACTTTCCCTCCGTGCCACCCTTTGCGTGTCAGGTGTGGAAGGACTGTTCCTACATCAGATGAAGGGGTGAGCTAACGGCAAGAATATACGCAAAAACCCCGCCCAGAGGTGTTCAGTGAAGGCCTCCATCCCCTGGGCCTGTCCCCAGCCACCTGCACCCCAGCTGGTCTGCACAGATTGGCTGCTCCTGCCGTGTCTGAAGGCCACCAGAGCGTGAGGGAGGAAGGACAGACAATTCACACAGAGACCAGGCAACAAGGGGCAACCTCCCCAGTGACAAGCTGTCCTCTGTGATTACAGCCCCGTGGCTAGGGGTCTGCTGGGGAGAATGGTAGACAGCAAGGCCTGGTGGGCCCTCGGGTGCAGAGATCCAGAGGACAGTGAGCGCTTGGGAATGTCCTGGCCTGATCCCACTTGGGAGTTCTGGGAGCCCCTGTGGGCTGTGGCAGGGGACAAGTCACACCCCGGGTTTAAGCCTCCACTTGAGCCCTGTTGGCAGCCACTCCTGTTTGCGGTCTTCATTCTCCCAGTCTTGCACCCTAAAGGGCCCCAGCAGGACCCTGAATGCTGCAGCCTCCTCAGCCCTGACCTCATGGCCTTTCCACAGCCTGGCTGCAGTTAGGACAAAGCCTCAGCCCCCACACTGGCAGGGATATAACCTCAGGCCTTGGGCTCCTTGTGTCCGTACCTTTGCGAGGGAGAGGGGAAAGGGTCATGCTGCCTGGGCGGGCACCAGTCCTCTCTAGGGCAGTAGCCTTGCCTGCGTCTGCATCTGGGAGACAGCGCTGGTCATGTGGGCACGCCCCGTCCCACGGTGTGACCTCAGACGTCACTAAGGGTGACCTGCTTGAAATAGGGCTCAGCGCACTCTAAAGCTCAATAAACATGTCCTCCACCTTCCTGCCCCAGAACCCTGTCGTGTGTCTGCGCCCTGCACCCAGCATACACATGCACATGCACACCACACCCTGGCCATCAACTTAGGAGCAACCTGTCTCCTTAAATTGGGATAATTTCAATTAAAATTAATTAAATCAACAATCCAGTACAGTTTTTCAGTCACTGGTAACATTGCCAGTGCTGAACAGCTCCTAGTGTCCAGGTACAAAGCAAAGACCGCCCACAGCTGCCCTGGGCTGGGACCCAGAAGGGGAGTCTGTGTGGCTGTCCCTGGAGCCGGGACCCACGCCAGGCCAGCAACCTCCGCACATTGCTCACAAGAAAATGGTGTTTCCTCACCGCTAGGGCCACACCCTCTCCTGGCAACGCCCGCCGCCCAGTGTCCCCGACCCGCTTCCCACCCCCGGCCCTGTCCTCGCAGGTGCCCGCTCTCAGCCCTGGGTGCAGTTCCAGCGCAGGGCCGCGCGCCTGCCGCCCAGCGCCACCTACAGCCAGCTGTGGGCCTCGCTCACGCCCGCCAGCACCGCACAAGAGCTGCGCGCCTTCCCGGCCTTCCTGGGCACCGAGACGCCTGGCACAGGTAGGCTGGGCACCAGCGGGGGCTGGAGGTCCCATCACGGGCGGCGCTCACCCGACCCTCCCCCACAGGCAATGGGTCCTGGCTGGAGCTGGCTCCCCTGACAGCCGTGAGCGTGCAGTTGCTTGCAGGCAATGGCTCCGAGGTGCCACTTGCTGGGCCTGCACACCTGGCACTGCCGCTGCCCACCGAGCCACGCGCCCTGGCTGTGGGCACTGGCATCCCGGCCTGGAGGTTCGACCACAAGAGTGGTGAGTGTAGGGTGGAGAGGGACGGGGAGGGCGTGGGGCAGCCAGGCCGGGTCACCACACTGACGCCCCCACCTCCCCAGGACTGTGGGTCCGCAATGGCACCGGCGTGATCCGCAGGGAGGGCCGCCAGCTCTACTGGACTTTTGCCTCCCCGCAGCTGGGCTACTGGGCAGCTGCCGTGGCCTCGCCAGCTGCTGGTAAGTAGGGACAGGGGAGGGGAGCCCAGAGGTGCGGGGCAGTGGGGGCATAGGACCTGACCTCAGCCTGCTCAGGGCTGGTCACCATCGCGGCGGGCATCGCGGACTTCGGCGCCTACCACACCGTGTTCCTGCTCACCATCCTGGCCGCGCTGGCGCTGCTGGTGCTCATCCTGCTGTGTCTGCTTATCTACTACTGCCGGTGAGTGCACTGGGCGCCATGTGGCACAGGCGGGGAGCATGCTCCCCGGTGCCCCTAGCTTGGAGTCTGAAGCCAGGCTCCCCCGCAGGAGGCGCTGCCTGAAGCCCAGGCAGCAGCAGCACCGCAAGCTGCCGCTCTCCGGGCCCGCGGACGGCGCCAAGCGGGACCAGGCCACGTCCATGTCGCAGCTGCACCTCATCTGCACAGGGCCTCTGGAGCCTGTGTCCTCCGGGGACCCCGAGGCCCCACCACCCGGCCCCCTGCACTCGGCCTTTTCTAGCACACGTGATCTGACCGCTTCTCGCGACGATTTCTTCCGTGCCAAGAATCGCGCATCCAGCCGCCCCTCCGAGCCCCTGGGGGTTCGCGGGGGAGATGGGGCGGTGCTCCGGGGCATGCGCAGCGCTGAAGAGCCAGCACCCGAGGAGCCCCGGCGCGCGCCCCCGGGGACTGCCGCCTTCACCCGCGAGCCACCCTCACCACCGCCCTTTGAGCGCCCCACGGGCCCCCCGGGCACGGCGGATGTCCGGGGTCCCGAGTTCCCGCCCGCGGCCGACCCCTCCGGACGCCCCCCGTCCCTGGGTGCGGCCGGGCCGCTGCTGCTGTGCGGTGCGCTCGACGCCCTGCCGGACAGCGTGTACCGCGGTGTGCTACCCACGCTCGTCATCCCTGCGCGCTATGTGCGCCTGGGCACCGAGGCCGCCGCGGGGAGCTCGGAGCCCACTGTGCCGGAGGGCGCCGCGCGCGCCTTCCCCGCAGCCGAGCCTGCCCGCGCCCTGCCCGCGCCCGGCCCTGCTGCGCCCGTGACCATCCCTGTGCTGCTCGACGAGTCGGCCGTGGCGCAGCTCAATGGCGAGCTGCAGGCGCTGACGGAGCAGCAGCTGCGCGAGCTGGGCGTGCGCCCCCCACCGCGCGCCTGGTTCGTGTCGCTGGACGGGCGCTGCAATGCGCAAGTGCGCCACTCCTACATCGACCTGCAGGCGGGAGCACGCGCGGACGCCGGTCCGGACCCCGGGGTGGACGCGCACGAGGTGAGACCCGCGCGCCCCCGCCGCCCCGCGCGAGACGAACGCCCACCCGCGCCCCCACGCCTGGCGCTCGGCGAGGACACGGAGCCCAGCAGCAGCGAGAGCCGAACGGGACTGTGCTCGCCCGAGGACAACTCGCTGACACCGCTGCTGGATGAGGCGGTGGCGCCCGAAGGCCGCACAGCCACCGTGCCTAGGGGCCGGGGCCGCAGCCGCGCAGACAGTTCTCGCAGCAGCGTGAGCGAGCTGCGGCGCGACTCGCTCACCAGCCCTGAGGATGAGCTGGGAGCCGACACGGGCGACGACACAGGAGACAAGAAGAGCCCCTGGCAGCGGCGTGAGGAGCGGCCACTTATGGTGTTCAACGTCAAGTAGTCAGTGGAGGGTTCCCAGGCCCCGCTGGGCTGGGTGATCCCACGGGGCCCCTCGGGTCAGGCAGCACCAGGGAGGAGGGCTGGGGGGAAGCAGGAGGGCGACCTGGAGGTTCCCGGGGAGGGGAGGGGGTGCAGCCTGTTGACAGGGCCACCCAGAGCTGGGAGGTCACAGGGCTGTGTGGGGCAGCCTCAGGGGCTGGAGGCGTGGGATGGGGCAGAGGGCAGCAGCAAATATAAAGCCAGTGAGGGTCACACGCGTGTCTTTCTGTGGGTGGTGAGAAGGCCGGTCAGGCACAGGTAGGAAGTGTATAAACTTTATGGGAGCACACACAACTCGCGCACGTACCTCAGAGCAGCACCGGGCCACAGGGTGGGGGAGTGGCAGCTTGGTGGCTTCTGCCCCACCCCTGTGGAAGGGGTAAAGAGCAAGGTCCCACCCTTGGGGAAGGGCCACTCAGTGGGGTTCAGAGGAGGGGCTGGGAAGGCCTGAGCAGTGGGTCCCGTGCAGGGTCCCAGGACTGAGGGTCTTGGGTCCCCAGCTCTTCACAGCAGCGGTCTTGGGGCAGGTCTCAGAGGGCCATCCCAGCGCATCAGGCTCTTCCTGCGGACGCACCTAGTCCCCTTGCTCCCGCAGCGGAAGCCCACAGGACAGCAGTGGCGCCGGTCCATGCAGCACACACCCTGAATGGAGTGACAGAGTTGGCCCAGGCAGGACCTGGCACCCAACCCTGGGCCCAGCCTGCGGTGACACTGACCTGGCGGAAGGGGCAGCAGGCCCAGCCACCCTTGGTGTTTCGACAGCAGGTCTGTTCATCGTGACAGAAGTGCCCATCGCCGCATGCCACGTCCATCACCCCCCCGGCAGAGCCCAGGGCCAGGAGGGCAGCAGGGCCGGCACCATCGGCCACCTTCTCGCAGGACCGGCCCTTCAGGTTGCAGGTGTAGCCCGCCGGGCAGCAGTGCTGGCGGTCCTCGCAGCACACGGCCTGTAGAAGCAGCGGGGTCACTGCCTGTGCCACCAGCAAGGCTCCCTCCTGTGGTAGCAGGCGGGGTGCTTACGTGGGGCAGCTGGCAGCAGGCCCAGCCCCCGCCCAGGCGGGGGCAGCACGTCTGGCCAACTGGGCAGCTGGTGTGCTGATCACAGCCAATGTCCCCCACAAGAGACAAGGACGTCAGGTGGGCAGCTGTCTTCTCCAATCCAGCCACCAACATGTCCCTCATCTGACACTGCCCCTTGGCCACACACAAATAACCCCGGGGACAGCAGTGTTCATGGTCAGCGCAGCAGACAGCCTGGGTGGGTGGAAAGGGGGTTGTGGGGTATAGTTGTGCCTGGCTCAATGCTCAGAGCTGGTGCTGCCCAGCAAGGCTAAGGCCCCAGGGCACCCCCTGCCATGCGCCCCCCCCATACACATACACACCTCTGGGGTGGGACAGCAGCCCCACTGCCCAGAAGCGAGGTGGCAGCAAGTGTTGCCAGGGAGACAGCTGGTGATGTTGTCACAGGAGACATCACTCTTCAGTAGACTGGAATGGGCTGGGCTCTTCGGTACCCAAGGTACCTGGAGCACCCCCTGCTCACACGTGCCCTTCTCCGTGTGGCACCTGAACCCCGCAGGGCAGCAGTGGACATGGTCCTCACAACACACGGCCTTGGGAACAGAGGACAGTGGGCACAGGCCTCACCGGCTACCCCACTGCTGCCCACTAACCAGGTCCTGGGTACCTTTGGGAAAGGGCAGCAGCCCCAAGCACCCGACTGCAGGCGGCAGCACGTCTGGCCATCCGGACAGCTCACCTCCTGGTCACACTCCACATCCCACACTGTAGGCAGGCGAGGGGCATGTCACAGTCCTGGGGGCCCAGTCCACCCCTCTTAAGAATGGCCCAGGTGTTGTGAAGAAGGGCCCCCCGTGGCCCAGGACAGCTAGGTGTGCGGGGGCAGGCGTGGGTCACCACTACCTGTCCGTGCAGGGAGCTTGGTCAGCAGGGCCACGGCCTTGTCGTGGGACAAGCATCTGCTCTGTTTCAGGTCACACACAGTGTCCTGGGGGCAGCAGTGGAGGTGGTCTGAGCAGCAGATGGCCTGTGTGGGGACAGGGCCAGGGCTGGGGGCGGGCCTGGCGACTGCAGGCAGGGGCATGGGTCCCAAGACACAGCCAGTGGGTGACTCCAGCCCCACTCACGTTGGGCACTGGGCAGCAGCCGTACTCCCCACTGGGCAGCTTGCAGCAGGTGGTGTCATCTGGGCACTGGGATCGCGTGTCAGGGCAAAGGACTGAGGTGGGTAGAGCCACAGGGAGAGGGGTGGGAGACAGGATGGCTCCCAGCCCAATGCGTGTCCCTTTGGCACCTGTGCCATTCCTCCTCTGGGCAGGGACCTTCCTGGCCAGCGGGTGGGTGCCCGTGGGCGTGACACAGCGGATGTGCACCAAGTCGCAGGCAGCCCCATGGGGACAGCAGTGCACCCTGTCTTCACAGCAGGAGGCCTGGGAAGAGCAGGTCCTGAGCCACTCTGGCCCTCTCCCCAATACCCCGTACCCCCCGCAGGGATGGTGGCCATACCTGGGGCATGGGGCAGCACCCCCAGGAGCCATCCAGCATGGGGCAGCATGTGGAGGAGTCGGGGCACTCGAACTCACCGCCAGGGCACTGGACAGCACCCAGCAGGTGGCCACCTGAGCACAGGATGATCAAGATGCCATCTAAAGTGTTCCCAGCTAGCAGGGCTCCCCACAAGCCAGTCCCTGACTGAGAATACCACGTGCACCCACCAGGGTAGGGACCAGGTCAGCACACAGCCTCTCCCACCCGCAGCAGCCAACCCTGCGCCCTTCCCCCCGTGGGCCCCACTTGGTCAGAGGAGAAGACGCTCAGCACAGATGCCACATGGCCCAAGGGCGGGAGCCCAGGCCACGCAGTGTTGTGCACACTGTTCCTGCCCACCTGCCCCCTGAACACACCTGGTCTCTGGATGCACATCTGCCCATCAGCGCTGCAGTGGAAGCCTTGCGGACAGCAGTGGAGGCCACCCCTGCAAGCCACAGCCTGTGGGACACAGAGGCCAATGTGGGCAAGGGCCTCATGTGGGGTGGGGGTACAAGCTGGGTGAGGGCAGATACAAACCCCTGGCGGCGTGGCGCCCTCACCTGTGAGAACGGGCAACAAGCAGAAGTTCCTGACGCAGTAAGGACACAGGAGTGGCCCGCAGAGCAGTGGGCTGGGGTCTCGCAGGGCCTTCCCAGGTGCCCACTCGGGGCTGTGGGCCACGTGTCCTGCCAGAGAGGAGGGATCAGCCGGTTCCCAGCCACCTCCTGGCTACCCTGAGCCTGGTTCACTGGGCTGTAGGGACTTACCACCCCTGGGTCACAGCAGCTGTAGCTGGCTCCTCCAGGATCTGGGCAGCAGGCCACCGGGCAGACCTGGCCATCTGGGCACCGTGTTCCAGCCACCAGCCCTGCCACCAGGGCAGCCCAGCCCACCAGGATCCACATGATCTGTCTGTAATACCAAGGGATGTGGCAGGTAGCTGAGACACACACCACAGATCCAGAGCCGCTGCCCCTGCCTGATAGGCAACTCTGTGTCCAGGTAGCAGCAGGAAGGTGTGTGCTGCAGACGCAGGGTCCTAGGTGTCCTGGGTGTCACACAGACACTGGCATGTGCACACTATGAGCACACAGATAGGTCTACATCCCCCACAACACCGCTGCACACCGGCATCTCTAGGGCTGGTGGTAGATGTGGGATCCAGAGTGTGGTTTTGTGGCTGTGGTCTATGGGGACATAGGCCACCTCCACCATGTTCAGGGGCACAGGGAAGCCTCAGCAGCCAGGGGTGAGGACAGAGCAGGGTGCACACAGGGAGTCCTCCCAGGAAGAGCTGCTGCCCCCAGCCTCCTAGCCTGCTCTGGGCTCTCTCTCACCTGGCCCCCTGATGAGGGGGACTGTCACACAATTGCATGGGAAACCACAGAGTTAGTAAAGTAGTGAGGAAGGAAGTGCAGTGACCAGGAAGGGCTGGACCGCCTTCCCAGGGCCAGTCACTGCCTGCCCACAACTGTCCCCTCCCCAGTTTTTGAGCCACAAAGGCCTGACCCCTCCCTCTCCCAGCCTGGAAAGGAAACTCAGCCCCACGTGAAAGGAGCTGCGTGCCCCCAGGGCACCGCCTGAGTCAGGAGGAACCAGACTCACTTCCCTGTGACAGCTCCTGTTCAGCTGGCCCCACCACCTCCCCAGGGCGAGCGGGCAGCAATGAGGGTGGGTCATCGCCCTAACTGGGGAGCAGTCAGCAGAGTGCCTGGGCTGCGGGGGTGGGGGGTTACAAGGACCCTTACTGTATTTCAAAGGAGCGAGTGAAAACTCAGATGATAACGCGACCATGTCATGGAGTAAACGGCACCCGGGCTCATCCTAGGGGCACCATGGAGAAGGCCCAGGAGTGGACAGGATGGGGTAGGGGTGGAAGGGTCAAGTGAAGGGACGGGTCTGCCTGGAATCGCCCTTGGGTCCAGATCCGTAAGTGCGCCTGCCGACGGTAACGGCCTCAGGCCGGTCGGTGCCTCGGTTTCCACGCGGCTGCGCAGGGTCAGCGACTGGTCCTCTCTTGCACCCACTCCTGAAGCGCCGCCTCCTAACCCGGAGGACGCCCCGGGCCACCTCCTGCCAGGCCCTTGCACCCCGCGGCCTCAGGCAAAGCATCTGCAGCCCCGGGTCCAGTCCACCCGGCGCGCTGTCTCCAGGCTCCGGGCCCGACCAGCGCTGCCCTTCCTTCCTGAGGTTTGCGGCGCAAGCACCAGGGACCGGAGGAGGCCTGGCCGCCACCGCCCGGCTCTGGCCTTCCACTAGGCGGCACCCCCAACTCCGAGGAAGGGATTCCACGCCGGAGAGCGCCCAGCTACCGAGGGGCGAGGACCACGGCGAGATAGGCAGGAGGCGGCGACAGCGGCTCCTTCGATGGAGAGGCGGCTCGCGAGAACCGCGCTCCCGGCACGAAGGGCCCCGCTCGCTCCCGACCCCTCACAATCCCCGTCGCGTTCCCTACCGTCCAGGTCCCAGTCCGCGCTCCGGGGGCCGCCCCACCGCCCTGCGGGCTAAGGTTCGCCGCGCGGGCCCGCCCACTTCCTGCCCATTGGCCTGCGCCTCAGGCCGCCGTGATCCTATTAGTTGCTCGCCGCTGTGAAGGCGTGGCCAGCACGCTCCCCGCCCAGCCTGGTGTCACGTGATCAGCGAATCACGTGAGCTCGCCCCGCCTGCTCCTCGGATCACCAGGTGCAGGGTTTGTGAGAGGTTTCAGTTCCACTTGGCCGGCTGGGTTTGCACGCCGGTAGCCTGGAGGGGAGGGAAGCTGCGGACAGCAGGAGAACAACCCAGCCGCTCCCTCAAGGCCGCGGTGGAGATCGAGAGGAGGCCAGCTCCTTCAGCTGCAAGGTCGCGTGCGCAGCTGTGGACGAAGAGATTGGAGATGGGCGCCCGGGAGGAACAAGATTTAAATCGTGCTTCACGAAGTGCCGCAGCGCTCAGAGAGGCAGGATTGCGGATTGAACTCAGGCCGTTGTGCTTGCCAGGGAAGCACTTATTCTACTGAGCCATCTCCCCGGCCCCCTTTGTCTCAAAATTTAAAAAGGGCTAGATATACGTGAGTGAGAAGCCCTGGGTTCAATTCCCGCTGCAGAGACAGGGCCAGAGACTGCGATTAAAATTCGTTTGGGGAGCTTTGGTGGAGCTGCAGAGGACGATTTGGAGTGGCAGGTGGGCAGGGTTTGGATAATGTATGTTGGAAAAGAGCGGAAAGTACTGGGTACGCGCATGGGAGGGCAGCCTGGCTGCGTGAGAGCAGGTGGCCTCCAGTTCCAGGTGGCGCTGCCTTGCAGGACCCGCACAGTGGCTGAGGGTGGAAGTTTTCCTCTGGGACTAGCTCAGCAGGCCAGTGACCAGTCAGCTCAGTGCCAGGGGCTTCTTGCAGCAGGTGGAGTTGGCAAATGATCCCGGAAGGAGGAGAGGCCCAGGATTGCCCTGCAGTCCGAGGTGAGGGAGAACCAGCCAGATGGAGGTGCGGGAAGACGGCAGAGTTGTGGCATCGTGTAGCGGCTTCTTAGCTGGGAGCTGCTGAGGCCGGAGTGCGGCCCACGTGTGTGTGTGTCTAGTGCAGGGTCTACAGGGCCTCACTCTGTAGATCCAACTCGTAGTGAGGCTCCTGTTCTCAGCCTCCCAAATTCTGGGATTCCAGGCGTGCGCCACCGCGCCCAGTCTCAATCTCCATCTCTGCATGCGGGGCGGGTACCGGCATGGTAGGCCAGGGATCGAATCCCGGTCCCCGAGCTCTGCCTAAGCAGGTGCTTTTCTCCGCTGAGCTATAAGGCCGGCCCTAATAGTCTGGGTTTATGTATTGCCCATCCACATACTTCCTCCGCCCACCCCCGGCGACGCCTGTGCGGATCCCTGTCCTGTGGGTGCCAAGGTCAAGGAGCGCGGCTCGTCCTTTCATGGAAACACACAGATTCACACGTTCACAGAATCGTAGGCAAATAAGTATTAGTCACAAACAAATAGAGCTAGAAAAAAATGGGGGGAAGGGCAATCTTGGGTGTGGTAGAATATATCTGTAATCCCAGCACTGTGCAGGCTGAGACCGGAGGATCACCACAAGGAGGCCAGCCAGGGTGACCTAGGTGAGTTCAAGGTTAGCCTGCACTACATCTTGTCTCAAAAAAACCCAAAAAACAAAAAACAGGACTGGGGAGATAGCTCAGTAGAATAAGCGCTTGCCGCACAAGGGCCTGAGTTCAATCCCTGGTTCCGCCAAAATAAAATAAAAATAAAAACTATTTAAAAAAAAACAACCCAAGGTGCTGAAACACCATGGCTAATCTTCCATTCAGTGATTCCAGCTGGGCTACTCAGGAGGCTGAGGCAGGATGATCGCTGAGTTTCAGGCCAGCCTGACTACAATGAGCTCAACCCTGTCTCAAATCAGTCAATCAATAACAAAAAACGGCAGCCCCTAGATTTAAGGCCTTAACTGCACAGTGGGACCTTGTCAGACAAAACAAAACAAAACAAAACCCTGGGCTGGTAAGATGGCTCAGTGGTCTAGGGCACCTACTTAGAACAGGCTTGGCAGAGCACGGGGACCGCGGTTCAGTCCCCCAGCACTGCATGCCAGCCAGCCCCACCCCCTGGTGGGCTGAGCTGGCCACACACACACACACACACAAATAAAATTTTTAAAAAATTAAAAAAAAAAAACCCTTTGCAGGGCCGGCAAGATAGCTCAGCAGGCTCAGCACCTGCTTTGGCAAGTGCGGGGGCCATGGTTTGATCCCTGGTCCCACATGGTGCACTGGCCCCAGTGGTGCGCACCTGTAACCCCAGCGCTGGGGAGGCTGAAAACAGGAGGATCACTACTAGTCCGAGCTGTGTAGTGAGACCCTAATGTAATAAATTATTACCAAAATTATTACCAAAACATAAACAATTTTTTTTTAAATCTTGCCCTTGCCTTAAAAAGTTATATATAAGCAGGCGAAGTGGCCCCTGCCTGTAACCCCATCTGATGGGGAGGCTCAGGCTGGAGAACCACAAATTCAAGGACAGCCACATGATATAGAAGACTATCTCAAAATAAAATTGTTTTCAGTCTTGCTAAAATAGGGCTTTGAGGGGCTGGGGAGAGGGCTCAGTAGAATAAGCGCTTGCCTGGCGAGTGCACCTGAGTTCAATCCCCAGTTCCGCTAAAATAAAATAAGGCTTTGTTATGGAGTTCAGGCTGGCCTTGAACTCACAGTGACCCTCCTGCCTCAGCCTCCCCAGGGCTGCTGTTAGTGTATGCGCCCTCGCAGTCTGGGGCATCAGCCCTGCCCTTCCCTGCTCAGCTTCAGGTGGCTGCAGCCCGACCCTCCAGCAGCCCTGGCACCTAATGCAGGCCTGGCAGGGACACCCAGGCAAATTTGCATTCCCAAGTGGAAAGCATATTCTTCCCATAGAAACACGGTCCATGTTCACACCAGAACATCGACTCGCGCCCAAAGTCTGAGACATCTGAAATGCAGGAGAGGCCGGGGCCTGCCCAGTGCATGTGTCACTGATCCGTGGCTGGCCCAGGACCAGGCATGGCCCCTAAGGAACCTGACTTCGGCTCCGGGAGGCACAAGGGTGTGAGTCACACCTGGCGCCCCAACTTGGAGCAGAGGTCAGGGGTCATGTGCTTCCTGGTCCTGCTGGGGAGGAAACCGGTTCAGAGAGGCCTAGGCTGAGATTGGGTCGGCAGGGGTGGGTGCCCTGGTGCAGACTGTCCCTCTGTCCTCCCACCGCGGTGCTGTGGAGGTGCCTGGATTAGAACCCAGGGCCTTTGTTTGGAGCTTGTTTCCTTCCTAGAGCTTTTTATAGTCTTGTTTAAAGTTGTTTTTTTGTTTGTTTGTTTTTATTTTTATTTTATTTTTTTTTTATTTATTTATTTTGCTCTAGTCAGGGGAGGGAAACTTTATTCAGGCCCCAAGGCCGCAGGCGTTGGGCAGGTGGTGCCCTTCTGGACGAGGGGCTGGCTGAGCTTTATTTGACCTTCTTCTTGGGGCGCAGGTTGTTGGTGTGGCCACACTTCTTGCGGCAGTTGGCAGCACGGGGGTGCAGGCGGGCATGACACTCGCAGCAGACCATCTTGTCACAGTCGTACTTCTGGGCGAGCTGGCGCAGGGATGGCTCGATGATCCCACCTCGCAGGCGAAGCACCAGGCGCAGGGTGGACTCTTTTCGGATGTTGTAGTCAGAGAGGGTCCGCCCATCCTCCAGTTGTTTGCCGGCAAATATCAGACGCTGCTGGTCAGGGGGGATGCCCTC
>NW_004524632.1:11936094-11951659 GCF_000260255.1 Octodon degus | reverse complement strand
AATTGATGCTAAGTGTGTGCTTTAGCATAGTGACCCTCCTTGTCTCACCCTCCCCAGTGCTGGGATTTCAGGCCTGTAGGGTTCCCAGGCCGCCACGAGGAAGCAAACTCAGGTCCTTGCGCTTGCCAGGCAAGCACTTAGACCGCTGAGCTATCTGCCAAGCCCAATTTTTTAAGTTTTGAAAACAAATTCTCACTAAGTTGTCCAGACAGGACTCCAACTCGTGGTCCTCCTTATCTCAGCCTCCCACGGAGCACAGGCGACAGATGTGTGTCTTCATGCCTGCCCTTGGGAAACGCGTAGTTATTCTGCAGAGCTGGGATTGAACTTGCCGGGCAAGTGCTTATTCAGCTGCACGCAGCCATTCTCAGCAAAGCACTTGCTGGGCCTGAAGATGGCTCTGTGCTCAGGCCCTCCCCGAGGCGCGGGTCCCTCCCAGCCTCTGTCCCTCAGATTATGACACGGTGCACATCTGGCATCCCAGCACTCAGGAGGTTGAGGCAGGAGGACTGGCATTAGTTCAAGGCCAGCCTAAACTATACATCAAGACCTTATCTCTAAATAAATTAACAGAAGAAAATCTGACCCTATAGAGTAGAGGAAAAACTTCAAATGTGCAGGGTCCCGAGTTTAATTCCTGGTACCACAAAAAAATAAATAAACAGAGCAGGGGCTGGGATTCTCTGAGCCACGTGTCCCCAAACAGCTCCTGGACTTGGTCCCTGCTCACATCTCAGCCCTATGACCCTTGCCAGACAGGGCCCATGTGGTGGCTTGTTCAGTACCACCCAGCCCCAGCTGTGAGGGGCACCTTTCTCTGCCCTGTCCCCACGCCCAATTCACTGGCACAGGACACTGCATTGCCAGGGACTCCAGCAGGGGGCCATGCCACCCTGCTTCAGCTCTGCCGGTGCCAAGAGCACTCAGAGCCGGGCACAGGCATGGGCAGAAGGACAGGCAGGACTTAGGTTATTTGGGGGGTGCTGGGGATCGAACCCAGAGCCTTTGTACTAAGCTACATCTGCAGCCTTTTTAAAGTTCTAGGTTCAGTGTGGTGGTGCACACCTGTAATCCCAGCACTGAGGAGGCTGAGGCAGAAGGATTGCTGCAAAATCAAGACCAGCCTGGGCTACAAAGTGAGCTCAAGTCCAACATGAACTGAACAGTGAGACCCTGTCTCAAAAATAAATAAATAGGCCGGGGAGATAGCTCAGTAGAATAAGCACTTGCCTGGCAAACGCAGGGTCCTGAGTTCAATCCCTGGTACCACAAAAAAATAAAAAATAAATAAAATTCTAAAATCTTGAGACAGGGTCACACCAAGTTTTATGCTGCCCAGGCTGGGCTCCAATTCACGACCCTCCTGCCTCAGCTTCCCCACATGCACTGCTGTGCCGGGCCTGGGTGTGGGTTTTCAAGCTTCACGTTGGTTTTCTTTGCAAGAGTCTTATCAACCACAGGCACTTCTATCAGGGACAAGAAGCAGGTGTGACACGGCCACTCTCTCCCAACCTGGACCCTATCAGGGCTCTTAATGCCCTGTCACTGCAGCCCCCAGGGACAAGGCCAGCCTCACAGCACCAGGAAGAGCCACAGCTCCGAGGAGTGTGTAAGGCTCTTGCACACCCATCAGCCTCTGTCCCCTCTTGCAGGTTCTCAGGTCTGCCCAGCCACGGGCCAAAGTCATCTCACAGATGAGTCCAGCCCAAGGTCCCTGCCCCCTCGCCCCACCCGTGCTGTCACTGTCCCCACCAGTGTTCAAACTCCAAGTCCTTCCAGCCACTTTTGATGACCCCATGCCCGAGCTGTGTCCATCTCTGGGTTCCCAAGGGCTGTTCCCTGGAGGCATCATCCACGTTGCTGTGACAGCCTCTGTGGTCCCCTGAGCGTGGCCTTTCTCTACTGAGTCCCGGGGGATGTGCTGAACACCCTGTACCCAGCTTCCTGCCCAGCCTGTGAGTGGCAGTGGGCTCTGGGCGCACCCCAGCGGGCACAGAGCCTCTGATGGCATCACGGGAGACAGCAAGGGCTCCCTCCCACCTCCTGCTGCCTCACTGGGGGCCCTGGAGTAAGAGGGCAGGGGCAGCTCCACCTCCATCTTCACCCACACAACTCCCAGCCTCGCCCTGAAGCCCCAGAAAGAGGCAGATGTAGGCAGGGACAACCCTTCCTACTTCACAGGTGGAGAAACTGAGGCAAAGACACAAGGCAATCCTCCCCATCATTTTGGTTTTGTGAGCTGGCCTCAAACTTGTGGGGACCCTCTTGCCTCAGCCTCTCCAGTGCTGGACTTAAAGGCATGCATCACCACACCTGGCTTCTCTTCAAGGCTTCATAGTGTGCACAAGGGTTATCCTGTGATCTGGCCACGCTGGGCTGGTGGCCAACTGACCCCAGACCTCCTGTACTGAGTCTGGTTTGTAACCACAGGGGATCCCTGCTTGGGGGGAGCACAAAGAAGCCTGAGTCCTGAAGGTGAGGACAGACTCTGTGGCCTGGTGGCCTCAAGGTCATTTGCAAGGCTCTAAAAATTCAGCTCTCAGCAGCTGAGGCAGGGCCCAAGTTCCAGCCCAGAAGTACTTACCTTGGCCATATCTCAAAATAAACAATAAATGAACAAGGGCTGGGGCGCGGCTCAGCATGAAGGCCGCGGGGGCAACCCGCCCCAAGGAAGGGGGCAGAGCTGGCCTTAGGTCTCCTCACGGCCGAGGGGAGTCCTTATTCCGGGCCTCGATTGCCGGGCTCGCTCCACCAGGGGGCGCCGTAAACCCGCATCCAGTGGTTGCTGCTCCGGCGGGTCTGCGCTGCGGAGCTCAAGCCCCTGCTCGGGGACACGAACGTCCCGCCCTGGGGACAGAGCCATGCTGGCCTGGCTGGTCGGGGCCGGGCGCTGAGAAGCCCACTGAGAGTCCCATGTGGCCGAGGCTGCCTTGGCCAGTGGTCACAGCCAGACGTGGCCCCAGCGGGCCGTCCGGACTGACCCCTCCGCTCCCCTTCTTGAGACAGGGTTTCACTGTGCAGTTCAGGCTGGTCCTGGACTCACCAGGTAGCCCAGCCTGGACTCAGACTCAGCAGTCCTGCCTTGGCTTCCTGAGATGTGCGCCACCACACCCAGCTCTGAGTCGGGGTGTTGTTGTTTGTTTTTAATGTATTTAGTACAGGGTCTCACTGCACACGTGGAACACCTAGCGATTCTCCTATTTTCAACCTCCCAACTGCTGGGATTTCAGGCACGCACCAGCACAGCCAGCCTCAACCGCCGGCTCAGCCCGCCCGGGCTGTGCCACACCTGCGCGGCACACCTGCACGGCACACCTGCACGGCACACTGGGGATTGAACCCAGGCACACCAGCTTTTTTTTTTTTTTTTAATTTATTTTTTTTAACATTTATTTAATTTATTGTGTGTGTGTGTGTGTGTGTGTGTGTGTGTGTGTGTGTGGCCAGCTCAGCCCACCAGGGGGCGGGGCTGGCTGGCATGTGGTGCTGGAGGATCGAACCGCGGTCCCTGTGCTTTGCCAAGCTTGTTCCAAGTAGGTGCTTTAGACCACTGAGCCATCTCTCCAGCCCCCACACCAGCTTTAATCTGCTAAACTATCCAACTGGTTTTATGACGGCCTCAAGATGCCTTCAGGGCATTTCTGGTTTGGCGCCAGTGTCTGGGTTCGAACCAGAGCACCTGGGCCTGACTGCTTTGTTTAAACAGGCACTTAAACAACTGAGCTAATGGGCAGGCCCCCTACATATGTTTTTTTTTTGTTTGTTGGTTTTGTTTTTTTTTGCGGAACCAGGGATTGAACTCAGGCCCTTGCACTTACCAGGCAAGCACTTATTCTACTGAGCTATCTCCCCGGCCCTACATTTGTTTTTAAATCTTCAAAACAAAGACAGCTTTCCACATTCCTGGGCCTAGTGTGACAGGCATTTAAGGAGGGTCCCCACCACCACCACCAAGGCTGGACTAGAAAAACTGCAGAGAAGCAGTGAGGACAGGGTGAGGGTGCCCCACGGTCCAACTTCAGCTGTAAGCAGCTGGCTGCTGGTTCTTTCCAGCTGGAGAGGAGTTGCAAACCTTGGGGTTCCCCCACCCCAGACACTGCAAAGGGGCTGCCTGAGCTAAGGACTCCCATGAATCTTCCTGAAACCTGCCACACCAACCCATCCACTCTCTTCTATTCTGGTGACAGTCCTGCCTCACCTCACTGGGATCCAAAGATAAAGCTATAGCCAAAGGTGGCGGTACACACCTGTAATCCCAGCACTCAGGAGGCTGAGGCAGGAGGCCCACAGCAAGTTCAAGACCTGCCTGAACTGCACAGCAAGACCCTGTCTCAAAAACAAACCCACAGGGGCTGGTGAGATGGCTCAGTGGTCTAAAGCACCAACTTAGAACAAGCTTAGCAAAGCACAGGGACTGCGGTTCAATCCCCCAGCACCTGAGCTGGCCCCCCCACACACATATAAATAAATAAATTAATTAAAAAAAAAAAACCCACAAACAAACCCAAACAGTAAGGATCAGCCTCGGTGGGCGTGGCTTCGGCGCCAAAGCTGTAAGCCCAGGCTGGGGAAATTGCTCAGCGGTCTAAGCGCCTGCCTGCGAAACACAAGAATCCAGGTTTGATCCCCGGTACCGCACACCGTGCCAGCCCCGAACCCCAGGCGCGCTGTGCTGGCTACCAAAACCAAGCATGGTTGGTAATCTTGTAATCGCACATTTGTAATCCCAGAACTGGGTCTGGGGAGGCTGAGACAGGAGGTTCACTCCGAGTTTGAACTGCGTAGCCAGATCCTGTACAAAAAACAATCAAAAAGAAAACCTGTAAGCCCAAGACCAGCCTGGGTTATTCAGCAAGGCCATCTCCAAACAAAGAAATTTGGCCTTGGCCTGGAATTTGGATTTCTCCCCAGAGCTCCAAGGGGCTGCAGTACCCTACGTGGTACTGCCCAATTGTGCTGGGCATGTGTTCGGTGGTAAAGCGCGTCTGGGATGCAGAGGGCCGCGCTCCTGCAGCCTCCACAACCCTCACCCTGCCCCCTGACCTTTCCGTCAGCCTGCTCATCCGAGGGGGGACGGGGTCAAGGGCGGCTGAGGCCAGGGGCAGGGTGACCCTCAGGGAGAAAGCGGCCCAGGACAACAGGCTGTCCCTGACGTGCCCTCCAGATGGCCAAAACCATCTGTGGAACCCGCATGGCCCGGGATGGCGCCCCGTGTGCAGGTGAGGACCCACGTGCAGTGAGAGTCCCACAGCAATCCTAGTGGAGGTCTCTGCTGCACATCCGGTGCGGGCCATTCCAGGGCGCTGGGAGGATGAGACAGGCGGATCTCAGGTTCAAGCCCAGCCTGGGCATGTGCCACCGCTTCTCTTGGGTGTTTCAGGGACTGATTCCATCTGTAAGATGGAAAGTGAAGACCCCTCTTCAAGCCCGCGCGGGTTCTGCGTTCGTTGCACAGCCCTCGCGCCCATGCGACGGGGGGGGCGTGGCCTCACAGACGCCGGCCCACAACGCGGGGCAGCGTGCGGTCGGCCGGCGCACTGCGTGATGACGTCACCACGGAGTTCGTCTTAAAGGCGCAGGCAGCGGCCCGCATGTCACTGCAAATGGGCCTCGCTGCGCAAGAGTGTTGAAAGCAGTGGAGCCCGGGAGAGACCCGGGTCCCGGGACCGGGGACCCGAGGCGTCGGGCAAGCCTGCCGGTCATCCGGGTGTCCCGATCGCTCCTAGCCCGGAGTGCCGGTTCCGCGTTCTGTAGAATGGGGGCGCCCGTCTCAGGAGCAGCCTCCTTGAGGAGGAAGTGATATCGCGACAGCATCGGCCCTGCCGTGCAGAAAACTCCCGCGGACCTGGAACCCGGTCTGGCCTCCGAGCGCGCGGGGCTGGGGGGTGGCGGGCTCCGCGCGTGACCGGCCGGCCTGAGGGCGGGGCCTGCCGAGCTCCGAGGCCGCCTGCGCTGGCCGCGCACCGGACGGCGAGATGGGACCGCCGTGTTAGAGCCGCCGGATCCGGTGGGCCGGGGCTCGGGGCGCGGGCTCGGGAACCCGAGGCGGGCGGCCTTGGTCGTGGCGGGCCAGGCGGTCGCCTGCCCCCGTCTGGTCGCCCGTCCCCTGTGTCGCGCCAGGTGGACTGCGCCGCGGGGCAGAGTCCGGGCTAGGGACCGAGGCGGCGGCCGCGCAGGCTGTGGCCCTCGTCGCCGCCCGCACGCGCACCTGCCACCCCGGTGCTGGGCACTCGGCGTTGGCCGCGGGGCTCTCCTCCCGGAGTGACCTTGGGCCTCAGTGCCGAGCGGTGCCTTCCGCCGCCCAGCCCTGGTGACGGGGGTTCGCTCCGCAGGGCTGCGGTAGGACATGGCTGAGCGTGACCCGCGGGGCGTCAGCCCCATGCAGCATATGGTGGCCTCGGGCGCGGGGGCCGTGGTCACTTCTCTTTTCAGTAAGAACCGGGACTGGGTGGGCGGTGGTTGGGGTCCCGAGGCAGGGGCAGCTTGGCCGGGGTCCTGTTAGGGGCCTCAGCTCTTTGTCTCCTCAGTGACGCCCCTGGACGTGGTCAAGGTCCGCCTGCAGGCCCAGCGCCCTTCAGCGGCTGGCGGTGAGTTCCTTAGGCTGGCTCCCGGGTCCACGTCTTGCACCGGGCGAGTGTGTGTATGTGTGTGTTGGGGGATGCCCTTTGGTGACTCGGGGCTTTCTTGTGTTCCAGAGCTGCCGCGTTCCTCCCGACTCTGGAGTGTGTCCTATACCAAATGTGAGTACCCGCACAGGGCACCTGCAGCGTTCTGGACCCTTGGAAACTCCATGGCGCCCTCCTGACTCCCACCTCCACCCACCCACAGGGAAGTGCCTACTGTACTGCAACAGCGTGCTGGAGCCACTCTACCTGTGCCCCAATGGTGCCCGCTGTGCCCCCTGGTTCCAGGATCCTACCCGCTTCAACGGCACCATGGTGAGGGCAGCAGGAAACCCTAAGGACTCTGTCTGGGTGGCTGTAGACCAGGCACACGCTGGGCTCAGGAAGGACTCCCTGGGGTTTCTAGTTTGCCTGAGGTGCTGGGGAGGGAGCCAGGTCTCCCTTGTGCTAGCTGCCCTCTGCACTTGAGGTTCAGCCGCAGCCTTGCCTGAGATTTTGCAGGCTAAATAGGAGTCCCTTGGGGCTGTTGAGGGAGCAGCCAGCGAGATAGCTTCTGAGGGCATCGGGTGAGCAAGCCCCAACCAGCCATCCATAGCCTTGCTCCTGTCCCTGTCCCCTTGCCAGGATGCCTTTGTGAAGATCGTGAGGCATGAGGGCACTCGCGCCCTGTGGAGCGGCCTCCCAGCCACCTTGTGAGTCCCCAGCCTGCTGTCCCTACCGTGTAGGCCAGCTGGGAGGTAAGGGGCACACTGGAAGGTGTGTGACCCCCTCTGGCGTCCTGTTCACTGTCCCTGCTACCAGGGTGATGACCGTGCCAGCCACTGCCATCTACTTCACAGCCTACGATCAGCTCAAGGCCTTCCTGCATCGGCGATCCCTGGCCTCCAACATCTGGGCGCCCATGGTGGCTGGCGCGCTAGCCCGCTGTGAGCAGACCCGGCCTATCCATTCCCTCACCTTTCCCCGCCTCTGCTACCTAAGGTTGGGCATAACAGAATGGGACCTGTGCCTGACCCTTCCCTGTCCCCCCAGTGGGCACTGTGACTGTGGTCAGCCCCCTGGAGCTCTTGCGGACCAAGCTGCAGGCCCGGCACGTGTCCTATGGCGAGCTCAGCGCTTGTATACGTACTGCTGTGGCGCAGGGTGGCTGGCGCTCACTGTGGCTGGGCTGGGGCCCCACCGCCCTCCGTGATGTGCCCTTCTCAGGTGGGGACGGAGACCCTGGAGAGTGAGGGATGTGGAGGGAGGCACTGGGTGATTGAGGGGACCTAGCCTTTCAGTAGCAGAGTCTGTGGCCAATCCTGGCTGTGTCCCAGCCGCTTCTTTGAGCCTGGGTCTGCTGGGGCCTGGACACTGCCCTGGGACAGTGTGGTGGTGGTGGCGTGCAAGCGCAGGCCACCAAGACCTGCCTCACGGGTTTGGCTGTCCAGCACTGTATTGGTTCAACTACGAGCTGCTGAGGAGCTGGCTATGCGGCCCCCATATCCAGGACCAGACGTCTGTGGGAGCCAGCTTTGTGGCTGGTGGCATCTCAGGGACTGTGAGTGACTGGGGGCCTGAGGGGAGAGGTACCCCCATGCAGCAAGGCACTGGGTGGCCTGGGAGCTGGGACAGAAAAGCTCCACCCCCATCCCTAGGTGGCTGCCGCCCTCACCTTGCCCTTCGATGTGGTGAAAACTCAGCGGCAGGTGGCACTGGGGACTGTAGAAGCTGTGAGAGGTGAGCTGGGGTGGGCGGGGGGTGGGGGGTGGGCGGGGTGTGAGGCAGGTCCCCCTGCACACCTCCTGTCCAACCCCAAACCCAACTGCAGTGAGACCACCCCGTGCTGACTCCACTTGGCTGCTGCTGCGGAGAATCCGGGCCCAGTCAGGCACTAGGGGCCTCTTTGCAGGTACTTGTGTGTTCCCGTGTTTGTGTTTGTGTGTGTATGTGTGTGTGTGTCCATCCGTGTGTGTCCATGGATACAGGTCTGTGTCCACGTTTCCCATCTGTGTCTGCACACGTGTCTGTCCTCATACACCTGGGCATATGCTCTGCCTTTCCCTGATCCTGCACTGCCCACCAGGCTTCCTCCCGAGGGTCATCAAGGCCGCGCCCTCCTGCGCCATCATGATCAGTACCTACGAGTTTGGCAAAAGCTTCTTCCAGAGGCTTAACCGGGAGCAGCGGCTGGGCCACTGAAGTTTGTGCTGAGTGCTGGGCCAGTGCCTTACCCGTTCCCGCGGGGTACCCTGTCCCTGTCGCCGGACTGAGGCCTTCCTACCACCCACACCCCCAAGCTCAAGACCAGTCTTCCCCACCCACCACCCCCTGCCAGCCCTGGTGTTTACTGCCCCAACACCTGTGTCCCGCTTGTTCAGTCTCTTGTCTAAAAGATGATGATGAACTTCTGTGTTGAGCCTGTGCTTCACCTTCCTGGGGAACAGCCAGCTCGGGGTGGGAAGGAACCCCTGTGGCAGTGACGGCCCAAGTGGCCCCGTGAAGAAGCCTTGTAGCAGGTGTTGTGGTGAATGCCTACCATCCCAGCACTCTGGGAGGCTGAAGCAGTAGGACTGCAAGTCGGAGCTCAGCCTGGGCAACTTAAAGAGGCTGACTGAGACCCCATTTCAGAAATGACAGACGCAGCGCTGTGTGTGCCCTTTGTTAGTCCCAGGCAGTATGCACATGAGCCCCCGCTTCTTAGGCAGCGTAGGGTTGGGGTGAGGACCTGGGCTTGGGGGACAGGTGAGCCCCCTGGCAGTGTGGTCTCATTGACTCAGCCCTGTGAGTCCTGAAGGGTCCTGAAGGAGGCCTCTTTCAGCTGTACCCTGGCCCAAGGGACAGGTTTGCAAAATGGGCTGTGGCTACCTCCTGTCCCTGGCAGGTTGTGTCCCCACTGCCCAGCATCAGGATAACTCCAGAGGCCCAGCCAGCCTGCCACATCGTCAGGGAACCACAGACCAGGCTGCCCTCTGTCCTCTGGTTTTTATTTGTTGGACCCTTGGCTCCCACGTGGGGCTGAGCAAGGCTGGTTCTGGGGTGCCAGGCAGACAGGACGCAGGCAACGGGCTGAGCGCTAGCTCCCAAGGGTGAATGGTGGATCAGCTGAGCGGCTGGCCAGGCCCCAGGGCCACCAGGAAGAGGAGTGGCTGCCTGGGGTCCCTGGTGCCCCTGGCCTCTGTTCCTCTTGAGGTGGAAAGCTGAGGCGACATGGTCTCCCCAGTGCCCCTTGCCAAGGCCAGTGGGCACCATTCTTGGGAGTGAGAGCTGCACAGGTGGTGCTTCCCGCACTCAGCTGGGGCTCAGGGCTGGGCTGCCCTCGGGGCTGTCGCTCACCAGGCATTCGTTGGACTTGAAGCTTGCCAGGGACTTGCAGCTGGGGATGGAGGCCAGGGAGCCGCAGAGGCCCAGCATGGAGGGTGTGGGGTCCTTCCCTGGGGAGAGAGCACAAGTGAGCCCCGCCCGGGCAGGTGGGCAGGGAGGGGCCGTCCTCAGCGCTGCTCTCCAGGCCGCGTGAGGTAGGGACACTATGCAGTCAGTCCATCTCCTGAGGCTCAGCCCTCTGCTCATTTATTAAATGCATGGGGAGCACGATTCCAATCCAGACATGGGGAACACAGCAGACACACAGTCCCTGCCCTCTTGGAGCTCACAGTCTCAGGGACAAACACACGGTCAATGAGCAGTGTGGCGGGTCCGTGCTCATGGCCTGCCTGGCCCCAGGAGGTGTAGGGTCATCCAGGGCAGCATGGTTATAAAAAGGAGCGTGAGGCTTGGGGACAGCTAGGGCAGGGAGGCTGGAGCAAGGGCAACAAGACGCATGCGCGTTAAGTGCCAAAAGCCTGCCTCTGATCAAAGCGGACCACTAGTGTGGCTCTGAGCTCCCTGACAGCTAAAGGAAAGGGGAAACAGGGTCAGGCAGGGTCACCATTAGAGCAGCTGGATGGGGCTGGGTGGCCGTGGGGAACACGTGTGGGGCTCACAGCTGCACAGCGGAAGGGCCACGCAGGGGATCACCGTGGGCTCTCTCCCACCAGGCCCGGGTGAGGCTCACCGATGGGGCCCCAGGGCTCCTCATCCCGCTTGCCCTCCCCCAGGCGCTGGGAACCGGAGCTTAGGCTGGCCTCGGCGGACAGTGGCTCGCTGTTCAGGAAGCTGTGTCTGTGGGGCGGGGGGAAAGGGTGCGGTGGGGCCAGCCCTTCTGGAGATCCCTCCCCCAGCTGCTGGCCCAACCAGCTGCGCTTGTGCTCACCTCCGGTAGAGCTTGGGGTTGCTAGGGCCCTCGGTGCCATTGAGCGTCCCCAGCGAGGGCCACTGGTTGACCAGGGGCGTGGTGAGCTCCTTGGATCCCTGAGCCAGGGGGCCATGGTCACCCGGGATCAGACCTGTCCTGGGAAGGGCATGGTGTGGGTGGACGGGCATGTGGGAGGGCAGGGGCTGGTGGAGCGCAAGGTCCCCGGGTGATGGTGTGAAGAAGGCAGGGGCCCTGGGGGCCCACGGGTGTGGGACGCTGGCCTGCGGCCGGGAGTCCTGAGGTGGCAGTATGGTGAGGGTGTCAAGAATGGTGTGGTTTGTGGGGCCCGGCCGAGGGCAGGGCTCACAGCTGCTCCTGTAGCTCCAGGATGACCCCCTCCAGCTCACGCTTCTCGCGCTGGTTCTGGGCTGCAGCCTCCTCCAGCTGCTGCTGTAGCCGCCGGTTCTCGGCCTCCAGGTCCTTCAGCTGCGACTCGCGCAGGCGCACCAGCTCCTCCAGGTAGCCCTGCGGGGCGGCAACTTGCGCTCAGTTCCTATGAATCCCCACTTCCCGCGGGCCATTTTCCAGGACTCCCACCTCCACCCCACTCCCCACCCCTCGCTTCCCGCGAGCCTCTCCACTGCGCTCACTTTCTGAGCATAGACGATGCGGAACTTCTGCTCCATCTTGTGCCACTTGCTGTACCAGCTGTCCTCATCGGTGACGAGAGGCAGGTAGGGGTGCTCTGGCGAGTTGTCCTCACTCGTGCTGCTCTCAGCACTGTGCCGCTCCTCGTCGTCAGTCAGATAGTCGTAGCTGGGAGGAGGGTGGGCCAGGTGTCAGGTCTGCGCCTCTAAAGCACCTCCCGTCCCCCTCACATCTGCTGGCGAGAGCTCACCTCTGGGTGAACTTCATGTAGGGCGTATAGTCGATGACCACAGGCGTCTTCCCGTCCAGGACCTCGCCCTTTAAGCAGAAGCTGGCAGGGGAGTGGCATGTTGGCAGGTGTGGAAGTGAGTCCCCCCTCCCCCTGCCGGCCCCTGCAGACCCACCTGAAATCAATGGCGCTCAGCCCGATCAGCATCCCTATGAGCACAGTGGCCTCTTCTCGCAGCATGATGGCCCCCGAGTCATAGAAGCGCCTGGGGGACAGGACGTGGGGCGCTGACCGGCAACCCCAGGCTTCTCCGTGCTGCTCCTCTTGCAGTAAATCTTGCCTGCCCCAGGACCGGCTCAGGCCGGTGGCTCGTGACCCTTGCCCACTACAACGGTATCCTCTTAATTACCCTCCTCAAGCTGGTCTGTAGCCTCAGGCAGCAAGACTGAGTCCTTAGTGCTGGGATGCAGTGGCACGCGGGAAATGAGGTGGGGACAGGGACAGGAGGCAGCCAGGACATCAGAATGGCCCTGGCCACGTGGGGAGGGGAACAGCTGTGCCAACGCTGTTAAGTTCCACCCACGACCCCGCCCCAGGAACCAACACCCCCGTGGGGACTCTGCTCTGGGAACAAGCACCGATTCCGGGCGTCCTGTGGAGGGCGAGGGCTACTGTGACCGTGGGGCGAGTCCACGAGTAGGGCACCTTGCAGGGCGTTTCCCGGAGTTCTAGGTGTGCATGGTGGGTCTGGGGGCGGGGGCCGCAGGGGATAAGGCGGGTGCGGGCTCAAGGCCCCAAGGTGATGGGGGAGCGGCGGCTGACCTGGTGGTGCGCGCGTCCCGCACAGCCGTGGTGATGTACTCCGACATGCGCTTCTCCATGAGGGCCACCCGGATCCACGCCCGGCCCTGGAAGGCACCAGCGCCCTCAGGCCCATGGGTCCCAGGGGCGGCGCCCCGCCCCACCGGCCAGTACCTCACCTTGGCCCGCGCCGTGCCGATGTTCTCCATGCTCTCGATGCTGCTCACACAGTTGTTAGGCACCTTGCTGCAGGCCAGACGGATGTAATCCCAGAAGCCGCGCTGCCCGTCCGAGCTGAACCAGCTGGCGGGCCCTGCTGGGGCACAGGCTGAGCCAGGGCACCAGCCGCTCAGCGGCGGGGCGGGGCGGGGCGGGGCGCAGCGCGCCCACCCGCCCCTGCGCATGCACGCGCCCCTCCCAACTCCAGGCCCGGGAAGGGTGCGCACGCGGGCACGAACCAGGCCCACCTTTGAAGCGGTGGCTCAGAATCTGCTCCAGGATGGCTGCGAAGTTAACAAATTCCTCGGAGGAGTCATCGATGGGCTCAGCCGTGTACTTCTCTAGAAGGGTTTTCACCGAGAACCTGGGGACAGGAATAGAGACTGCTATGGGTGAGGCCCTGGAACCAGGTCAGAGCACCGGGTGGTCTCAACAGAGAGGGGACTGGGGCAGAGGAGGGGTCACCAGAACAGGGATAAGGCAAGGATTCAGGAGACTGGGGACTTCGGACATGCCACCCCACATGGAGGGACAGGGCAGGTGGGCAAGGGTGACAGACTGATGGATACAGTTGGTGTCTGGAGAGGGGACAGGCAGAGAAAGGAAGATTGTGGTCAGGGTAGAGAGGGAATGAACTCTAAGCAGAAGGTGCTAGCTGTCCCCAGGCCACTCTCAGAATGGTGCCAGCCCAGGTGGAAGTCAGAACCTCGTGGACCCAGAAGCTGGCAGCTGCCTGTGCCAACGCTGCCTCTTCACGTTCCATTCCCGAGGAATGGGGTACCCTATGCCAGGGTATGAGCTGGCACTGGGCACATGGCATGTGGGCACATGTGGGTGGCCAGGTGGCCTTCGGCTCACAGTCATCTCTTTCCCGCTTTCCTCCCCAGCTCAGCTGCCCACATGCCAGCTGTCCAGAGCTGGACCTAAGCCCCAGGCAGGGAGGAGGTGGATCTGACATGGCAGAGGTGTTTGGAGGGCCCTCTGAAGGAAGGTCGTGGGGGTACACAAGTGGCGCCCGCCCTGACCCAGCCCAGGCCTCCTGCTCCCTCTGCAGTGGCCACCCCTGCAGTTTCTGCAGTTCTCTCTAACTGGGGTGGGCCATGGAGGGTACCCACTCTGGCCCTGTTGTGGTGCCTGGGATCTTGGTGCTGCCCTCTGTGTGTCAGCCCTGTGGCATACCCGACCCCGTGTGGTGTGTGTCCCCGTGTCCTCCTCTACTTCCACTTTTCAGAGCAGGAGACTGAGGGTCCCTGAGCATCTCTGAGGTCCTGCTACAGAGGTGGGTGCCATGGGGAAGGGTCTTCTGAGGCTCCCGAGGTCCCACCTTCCCTCTGGGCTCTGATGGGTCTGGCCTGAGCTGGCGGAGGGTGTGGCAGTTGGGGAGGTGCACACCCCAGCGGGGCAGGCAGGCAGAAGTGGAGGCTGTCCATTGGGGCTGGGCCTGGTTTTGAGGAGCTAGGCCACCTCAAGGAGTCTCATGCAGGGCATTATCGGGGTTCCACAATCCCTCAGTGATTTCATTGAGCCTGATGGGGCTGGGCATCAGGGAGGTTAGCTACCAACTGTCCTGGGGAGCCCCACTGGGTGCTCCCTGTTAGGAGATGCGCAGGCTGCTGCGGGTTACCATGGAGATGGGAGGCTAGGGCCCAGGGGAGCCGCGGCCTGCTAAAGGGAGCTGTTCTGGGAGCCAGCGGTGTGGAGAATCACGTGACATGATGAGGCGGCAGGGCCCCCGGGGTTTCTGGGCTTTGTCATATCCCCAACCCCCAAACTATGTCCCCCACCCCCAGCTCCAAGCCACTTCCGGTCCAGGGAGCCTCAGCTTCTCCAGCCCAGGCCTAAGTGAGTCCCCTCCCCGCACTCAGGAGGTCAAAGCCAGAGAGGGGCAGGAAGGTGTCATGGGGACAGGACTGGACTAGGCCCCTCTGCGCCGGGCCATGACTGCTCCTGGCCAAAGCTTTTATGGATAAAATGGATGTGATGAACGGTTGAGGCCCATGGTAATGAGATTTGCCCCACATCTCACAGCCAATAACCAAAAGCACCGCTAAAAACTATCACGTTGGTCCCCAGGCAGGGGCCTTCTGAAAGGGCTAGGGGCACAATTAGCTGGGTTTCACCAGCTCTCACGGTCGCATTCCAGGGCTGTGCACCCAGCACCCTGCCAGGCCCTGGGATGCAATGGCTGGGCAGACACCGTAAGGTTTCGATGTCCCCGGAAGCTGGCACGGGTTTTGGGAGGCAAGAGCCGGGAGCTGGGCCATCAGGTGGGCACCAGCTCCTGGGAGAAGGAACAGGGCTGAGGCAGGCGGACAGCTCAGCAGAGGGCAGCAGCCCTAGGACCAGGATCCCCCAGAGAAGGCCGCAGGCTCGGAGGGACTGGGCGGCCAGGCTCCCCGCCGCCTGGGAAAGGACAGGATCCTCGGGTCGCTGCAGGCGAGGATGTCGCGGCCTGGGTGGTCCACCCCGGGACCGTGGCTCTGCCCACCCCTTCACAGGGACGGCTGCCCAGCCCGCAGGCCCTGGCTCGCGCTGCGCGGAAGGACCCGGGCCCACGGGCGGCGAGCCCTCAAGGCGCGTCCCCGCGGTGTCACTTCCTGGTGTCGCAGGAAGCCAGGCGCGACCACCGCCGCAGCCCGGAGGCAGGCTAGGGGTCGGGGGAGTCGCGCCCGCGCACCTCCCCGTGCCGCCCCCAGTCCCGCGTCCCCTGCGTCGCCCCGGCCTGGCTCCCGCGCACCTGCACACGGTGATGAGGTTCCTGCGCTCCACCGCCACGTTGCGCGAGGACGCCTTTTTGGAGGAGAGCCCCAGCGCCATGGTGGTCGGGACTAG
>NW_004524632.1:11929749-11935994 GCF_000260255.1 Octodon degus | reverse complement strand
CCGCGCCCCCCGCCGCCGCCTGGCGCTCTCCGAGGTGCTGACCGCGCCCTCCCTGATGTCACCGGCCCCTCCCGGCCGCGAGGCCAATCCGGGGGGTGGGCGTGGTCACGGAGCGGTGGGGGCGGGCCAGTCTGCGGCCTGGCGTCGCTCGGCGCCCCGCCCACCCCGGCGCCCGGAGGCGGGGACCGTCCGCCGGTCTCTCTGCCCCTCTGTCCCTCCTCGGTGCGTCTGCCGTCCGTGCCCCAGCCGGAGGGTGCGAGCCAAGCCTCAGACCTCAGCACTGACCTGAACGGCTCCCGAAGCATCTGCAGGGGAGCGGGTGCCCACAGACGCGCCGGGAGCTGGAGGGCCGGTCCTGGTGGAGGCTCCGGGAGTGGCTCGCTGGCGCCCGCAGGCCCGCGGGGCGGCACACCGGCAGCGCGCATGCCTCGCTGCCTGCGGTCCCAGCCCCAGGCCGCGCTGGTGCCCAAGTCCTCCCTCCACGTGCTCGGACTCCGTCCCTTATCGGGTGTGTGACTTGAATTTTTCTCAATTTTAGGAGTTGTTGTTTTACGCTGTTTTTTATTTTTTTATTTTGTTTTTTGGCAGGACCAGGGATTGAACTCAGGCCCTTGTGCTTGACAGGGAAGCGCTTAATTCCACTGAGCCATCTCCCTGCCCTGTTTTACGCTGTTGATACTGTGTTTTTTGTTTTTTGCAGAACCGGGGATTGAACTCAGGCCCTTGCACTTGCCAGGGAACACTTATTCTCCTGAGCCATTTCCCTGGCCCCAATACTGTGTTTTAATGCACAAAATTTAAACATTTTCATGAAGTCTACTTTCCCTTCTTCCTTTTGCTGTGCCTTTGGTGTCACACCAAGAACCCATTGCCAAACCCAACGCTATGAAGTTTCTTTCCTCTCCTGTTTTCATTTTTTTTTTTTTGCCACGAGATGTGTTTTATTTTCATTTAACATACAAATAATTTTCTATAATATCCCAGGGCAAACCGGAGAATTTGGCAGTCCGATTGGGGGGGTCCCCTCAGAGACCCACGGGCTGGTGGCATCGGCGCGGAATGCCCGGGTTCACAGTGCAGCTTGTGGCTCGTGTCCATCTTGCAAGTGCTCTTCCTCCACATCATGACTGGGGGGTCTCGGAGATGACGGGGGCGGGGAATTGTCTGGGCTCTTAGGAAATCTCACTCCGCTTTTGCTGCTCAATGGTCTCTTTGGTCGGCAGGGTGTTCTTCTCCTGCGTCTCCGTCTTCTTCAGCTTGGCCTTATGAAGCTGGCGATTTCCCCCACGTCTGGTTTGTCGAAGTGTCTCGCTCCGAGCCCGAGCTCCTGGTGCTCCCACTCGCGTTGCTGCAGCAAGAGGCCTCCTGTTTTCATTTAAGAGTTTTAGAATTTCAGACCTTCCCTTTAGGTCTGTGAGGCATTTTTAATTAAGTTTTGGGCATGGTGTCAGGCAAGGGTCCAACGTCATTCTTTGTCACATAGATATCCAGTACCATTTGTTGAAAAGGCTGTTCTTTGCCCAGTGAGTAGAGCTGACATTCTGGAGTCAAAATCATAGCCAGTGTGGTGCTGCACCCTGCGATCTGGTCCCAGCACTCAGGAAGCGGAGGCAGGAGGATCACCATGAGTTTGAGTTTCAGGCCAGACTGGACTGCTTAGCAAGGCCCTGTCTTTAAAAAAAAAAAGAGAGAGAGAGAAAAGAAAAAGAAAAAGAATTAAAAAAATACTGTAGTGTTGTCAGCGTTTAAACTTTCTAGAGGTACCCCATACACAAGCCCACATGTAATCTACTACCCCAGTGCGGCCTCAGCAGGCGTTCTCCTAGCAGCAGCCTCTATGTCTCGAGCTCTCAGGAAGATGAGCCTCGCCTCCCCAGGATCAGTGAGAAGACTCAAGATGCAGTGAGGCCGGAGCTGCAGGCTGCAGCAAGGCAGAGGGTATGGAGGGTGGAGCAGGCAACACGTGCTGGGTTACTCAAGAGCCACCAGGTAGTAGCTGCTGCTGCCTGTCTGGCATTCCCACCTCAATGTCCTGAGTCAACTCAACTTTTTTTTTTTTTTTTTTTGCGGAAAATCTTGACTCTTTAAGGTCAAGATTTTGAGTTGAGCCAGGGAGATGGGAGATGACTCAGTGGAATAAGTGAACTGAACTCAGGCCCTTGCACTTGCCAGGGGAGCACTTATTCCACTGAGCCATCTCCCATCTCCCTGGCTCAACTCAAAATCTTGACCTTAAAGAGTGTTGTGTACACGCCTGACATCCCAGGACTGAAGCAATAAGATTGCTTCAAAGTTGATGCCAGTCTGAACTACCTAGCAAGACCCTAACTCAAAAAAATTGTTTTCGGGCTGGTGAGATAGCGCAGTGCACTAAGTGCCTGCTCAGACAAGCACAGGGACTGGAGTTTGACCTCCAGCACCGCACGCCGTGCTGGCCCTGGCCCTGGGCACACTGAGCGGGCCACTGAGAGTGGGTGTGAGGGCACACACCTGTAACCCCAGCACTGGAGAGGCTGAAAACTGGAGGATCAGTACAAGTACCAGCTGCATAGTGAGATCTTGTACCTAATTCATAAATTAAAAACAAAATTGTTTTCCATTTCATGGTCATTTTGACTGTGGGGAAGTCCTAGAAGCTGCTGGATGCCAGGCCCAGTGAACACTGTGTGAGCGCGCTGTTGTGCTGTCCAGCCTGCCTTGCTTTTGGGTGATGCCTGGCAGCAGCTTTCACTGTATTTTTTATCGCACCTCATACAAGTATTAGGAAGAGAGGGCTCCAGAGCCGCTTCAGAAAGAGACAGAAACACTGAGAGGAGTGTGTTTGAACTGGTTAGGAAGGTTCTGAGGGGGGTTGTGGCAATGTGCCTTTCCCTGGGCTGCACTTTATTATTTATTCATTCATTTGGTTTTTTGAAATAAGGTATCACTATGCAATTCAGTCTGAACTTCAGACTCAGTGTGTAGCCCAAGCTGGTCTTGCAAGTCAGCTCAGTTTTTTATGTTTTTGTTTTATTCAGGACAGGGTGTACAGGGTCTCACTGCATAGATCAGACTCCTAGTGATACTCCTGTTTACAGCTTCCTGAGTGCTGGGATTACAGATGCGCACCACCACGCCCAGCCTCAGTCGCTGCTGTCTCAGCATGCCAGGCCTGGGGATCAAACTCCTGGCCCCTTGTCTGCCTAAGCAGGTACTTTAATCTACTGAGCTATTTGGCCAGCCCTCTAGCTGGTCTTGAATTCATAGTTATGCTCCTGCATTGGCCTCCCAAGTGCTGGGATTATAGGCATGTGCCACTGGCGCTAAGATGCACTTTATGTATTATTTTATTTTTTTATTTATTTATTTATTTATTTATTTATTTATTTGCAGAACCAGAGTTTTGCAGAACTCAGGCCCTTGTGCTTGCCAGGGAAGTGCTTATTTCACTGAGCCATCTCCCCGGCCCCATATGATGCACTTTAAGTCATTCACCATATATATATATATATATATATATATATATATATATATTTGTATTTAGTACAGGGTCTACAGGGTCTCACTATATAGACCAGACTCATGGTGATTCTCCTGTTTTCAGCCTCCTAAGCGCTAGGATTATAGGCACACACCACCATGCCCAGTCTCAACTGCAATCTCAGGCACCCCAGGGGAGGAGCCAGCACAGCACGCCAGGGATTGAACCCCAGCCACAGTGCTCTGTCTAGGCAGGGACTTTAGTCTGCTGCGCTATCTGGCAGCCCCAGTTCACTATATTTTTGATCATCACCTCTTTACTGGTTCTAGCAAGCAGGAGGACCCTAAAGGCAGGCCCACTATCTAGTGGTAAGGTGGCTCTGCATGAAGCCCGATGGGAAGCCAGGGTCCAGAGCATCCTCCCTGTGGTCTCTTTGTAGTGGGACCACCAGCTGCAGAGCTGGAGCCCAGAGCTGGGAGCAAGCCTGCCCGGCTGCACTGTACACCTTTCTGCTCCTGTCAGCTGGAACCAGCCCAGTGCCCTGAGGACCAGAATCCATGGGGACAGTGTCACGTCTGGTGGCCTCAGTGCCTCTTCTGGATCAATACAATGGCTCTAGAGCCCAGAACCACTGAAGCCTTGAGCCCCAGAGCAGCCCTTGGCATGGTAAGGATGGGGAAGGGGGTGGGAGGGTGAAGTCCCAGGAGCAAGGAAGCCAGGGCTCTGGACCTGGTCTCCATGGCAGCTCAGAACCTGATGAGCCAGGACCGCCGTTTGTTGAATTTATTACTTATTTAGTGTCTTTTTGAGGCAGCGTCTCACTATGCAGTTTGGGCTGGCTTGAGCTCACTTTGTAGCCCAGGCTGGCCTCAAAGTCACGGTGATCCTCCACCTTCATCATCCTCCTGTCTCAGCCTCCGAAGTAACAGGTGTGTACCACTGCACCTGGCTCACAGCCACCCTTTGAGTCCTGACCCAAGTGATACTTCTAGGGAGCACCGAGCCCAACACAAATACCACTGACATGGTCCTCAGCCCAATCCTTGGGACTGGATTCTGGAGTGGATCACGAGTCACCCAGGTGGCTGGGGAAGCCACCTCGGAGGTCGGCGTGTGCAGTGCCACACAGTGCATAGCCAGGCGCTAACCAGCAGCAGCTCCAGGGTTTGATGTGTGAGGGAGCATCGGTCCCTGGGCAGCCAGAACTGAGGACCAGAGGCTCACCTGGGCCGCTGGGCTGGGGAGCATGGAGCCGGGGCAGCACAGTGGTAGGGCCTCAGAAGGCAGCTTCTCACCTGGCCACAAGCGTGCCTTCCAATCGGAGACTCACAGGTCAGGATCCAGATGAGGGGGCCTCTCTCCTGAGTCCTGCTTGTGCTCCACCCTCTGGGGCAGCAGAAGTGGCCTCTGACCCTGGCCCCTGGCCTGGATGATACCCAGGGCTGCACCTGAGGCGTGCTCCACAGGGTGGGACCTGCCCTCCCCCAGGCCCTTCTGGCTTCCTCCAGCTCCCTGGACACTGACCACACCTGAGTCCCCTTGGGGCCTGCGAGGACACACTGACCACGAGTCCTGAGAGTGGCCGGGGCTGGGCCAGGAAGCTGGGAGATGTGGCTGTGGATCTGGGGTGCTCGGCCTGTGCTCCCCTGTTGGGGTCAAGCTGAGAGGAGCCCGCCCTGGGAACAGCACCCAGGAGCTTGGGTGGGTGGGTAAGGTAGAGCGCAACCTGGAGATTGAGCAGGAGCCAGAAGCCAGGACGCCTCTGGGACAGGACCAAGAGCTGGGGGAGGGGAACAGATTTAAGGTGCGTTATTGCACGATGGGATCACCATGTACTGGAGAATTCAAAGCAAAACCCAGGGCAGGGTCTGAAGAGATGGCTCAGTGGTTTAAGTGCCTACCTGGTAAACACAGGTGCTGAGTTTGATCCCTGGTACTGGAAAAAAAAAAAAAAAAAAAAGGCATGGCGGTGCATGCCTGTTATCCCAGCACTTGGGAGGCAGAGCCAGGAGGATTGTTGTGAGTTCAAGACCAGCCTGGGCTACATAGTGAGTCATTCTGCCTCAAACAACAACTGAACAAAAGAAATCATTCTTGCTTTTTTTGTTTTTTGGAACTAGGTGTCAAACTCGGGCCCTCGCACTTGCCAGGCAGCCCTTAAGCCACTGAGCTGTCTCCTCGGCCCACCAAAAGAAAAATAATTCTGCCGCTCAGGTGGGAGGTCGTGATTCCCGAACTCCAGGCGACACAGATGTGGCCGTGGCCTCTGTTTCACTCACCTGTCTGGGTCTTGCAACTGGATGAGAACTAGTGAGGCTGTGGTGAGACAGCTGCTGTGACCGGCAGCGGCTTCTGAGAGGAGCTCGCTCCTGCCGTGGAGCAAGCCGCTGCCAGTTAGGTGCTGTCTGCTCCTGAGGTGGGACAGCAGCTGCCGTCGCGGTCATTCCCAGGCAGACTCCTGTACTCTGGAATGAGGCGGTGCTGGTGGCCCGAGACGCCCCACTCAGCCGCCTGCCTCAACCACAGCCAGTCAGTGGAGCCTGCAGAGGTCCCCACTTGCCAGAGGGTGGGGAGAATCCTGCAGCCTCGAGGCTACCACCCTGTGTCGCCCCATAGGAGGAGGGCCCCCTTCTGATGGTTTCATTTTGGTTTTGAGATAGGGTCTCCCTTTGCAGCCCAGGATGGCCTCAAGCTTGGATCCTCTTGCCTCAGCCTCCAGGTGCTAGGGTCACAGGCCTGTGCCACCTCGCCTGGCCTCTTTGGACTTTAGGGGTTTTTTGTTGTT
>NW_004524632.1:11922758-11929229 GCF_000260255.1 Octodon degus | reverse complement strand
TCTCTCTCTCTCTCTCTCTCTCTCGATGCCATGAAGAGGGTAGGCAGAAGGGTCGGCCTCTTCGGTGTCTTTCCCAGTGCTGTCTGCAATCAGCTTACTGACCGCCTCCTTCAGGTCACGTGTCTGCGCACTCGGGTCGTGACATCCGCCGTCTTCTTCCAGATTCAGCGGACCTGTTGGTGCCGAGTGTAAGAGGCCTTCCCTGTCTGACTGTCGAGCTTTTTAGTACCGCCAACACAAAGCAAATGAAGCAAATGGCCGTCAGGAGTCTTGGCTTCCACATGAGCTTCGATCGTGGTCCGCCGTTCGTTGACCATGGAATGCACCTCGTCACAGGCGAGACCCCTGCCATGGGACTGGCAGGCAGCGTACGCCCTGCACATCTTCAGTAATTAGCTTGAGCTTTCCAAGGGCAACTCCATCATTGTGCAGATCAGCAAGGCTTACGTCAAACACACGGCCTGTGGGCTCGTCAGACGTGCTGTTGGTTCCGTGAGTCCTGGTGACCAGTGTTTTTCCAATATTTCTTTGGCAGAACCGGGGATTGAACTCAGGCCCTTACACTTGCCAGGGAAGCACTAATTCCCCTGAGCCAGCTCCCCGGCCCCTGCAATATTTCTTATGTTGGACATAGCCAGGGTCTCACATTCTACTCAGTCTTTTTTAGAAAATGGACCAACTGGGGTCACGTATATCCACAGTAGCTTGAACTCCTATCTGGCAAATGTAAGGTCCTGAGTTTGATCCCCAGTATTGAAAAAAAAAAAGAGGAAATGAAGCAAGCACTTTCTGTGTGGCTCCCTTTTGCTGCCTTTCCTGAGGTGCTTCCAGCTGCACTGCTCAGAAAGCCAAAAGGAGGCAGCTGGCTTTGAGAGAGGCGGGGGCTTCAGGACAGCTGGGCGGGGGGTGGGGGAGCTCACCGTCTGGATGCAAGGGTGAGCAGAGGTGGGGCCCAGGGCTGCACCCCAGGCTGTGCTCTGCTGCTGCCCTGCTGTCCAGGGTGCCCCTTGAAGCCATCCCAGGGTGGCACAGCGCGGCCTCTGGGGCCCAGCCCCGGCCGGCCAGGCCTGAGGACTCCTAAGGATGGGAGGAGTAGAGCCAGATCCCCTCCCCACAGCCCCAGCCTGAGGCCTTACTGAATAGGGGAACTGTCACTGGTTAGCTTGGGTAGAATGCCAAGCCCCAGCCTTGGAGGCAGTGAGAGGAGCGGCCTCCAGGTGACCTGGAATGGGCAGCCCCGTTGGCCCAGGGCAGTCACAGAATCCTTTTCTCAGAGCCCCTTTCCGACCCTAAGGCATACTGGCAGACCACTGTGCCCTCCAAGGTCCGGTTGCTCCAGAAAACCATGAGACAAGCGTGTCACTGAAATCCTAGTATGTAGCAAGACCCTGTATTGGAGCCAGCAAGGTAGCTCAGCGGTCTAAAGCGCCTTCTTAGGCAAGCTTAGGCAAGTACACAGGGACCACGGTTCAATCCTGGGTACCACATGCCACACCAGCCGCGCACCCAGGGTGGGCTGAGTCACACACACACACACACACACACACACACACACACACAAGACCCTGTGTCAATCAATCAATAAAAGAGGTGATCAGTCTGATTCTGGACAGCAGGGTGTTCTGCTGTCCAGGTGGGCCAGGAGGGAGAAGTCTGGAGCTCAGGAGCAGTTGATGCCAGTCTAGACAGTGCCCAGATGGGCAATCGAGGTGCAGGCCCGAGAGGGTCAGGTGCAGTGTCGCCCCACAGCCGAGACACGGCGTGACTCAAAGTCAGTACAGGACGGCCAGGGCGATGCCCATCAGGGGTGGACCCCAAGGGACAGGAAGGGCACCGTCCTCTGCAGGGACTAGTGATAGGGAACAAAGCAGGCACCGTTCTCCAAGCTTCTGGTGTTTGGGAGTTCGGCATAGTGTTTTTTCAGTGGGTGGCGTTTCCGTGCTTGCACTGAGATTGTTTTCTTCTTCTCCTTCTTCTTCCAGTACTGGAGATTGAACTCAGGACCTTGTACTTGTCAGGCAGGCGCTTATTCTACTGAGCTATCTCGGGCCCGAGATTGTCTTCTCAAACACTTCAGTTGTTACTAAAGTATACTGTGCTGCTCCTTCTCATAGTATTTTGCTCATTTCCTACTGACTTGTTGTGGTTGTTTTGTTTTGATTTTGAGTCAGAAATTAGCCTGAGGACCTCCCTCACCCTCCTACTTATTCTTTAGTTAGTTTTCTTTCTTTCTTTCTTTCTTTCTTTCTTTCTTTCTTTCTTTCTTTCTTTCTTTCTTTCTTTTTTTTTTTGTGGAACCAGGGATTGAACTCAGGCCCTTGTGCTTGCTAGGGAAGCGCTTATTCCACTGAGCCATCTCCCTGGCCCTAGTTAGTTTTCTTGAGCAGGGTCTGGCAATATAACCTGGGCTGGCTTCAAACTCGAGCTCCTCCTGCCTCAGCTTTCCTGAGTGCTGGATTACAGGTGTGAGCCACCACGCCCATTTTTATTTATTTATTTTTCCTATTTTTATTTTGACACAGGGTTTTGTTGAGTTGCTCCCACTAGCCTTCAACCATGATCTTCCTGCCTCAGCCTCCTAAGCATCTAGATGACAGGTGTGCATCACCATTTTTCAGTGTACAGTTCAGTGGAGTCTGTCACACTTCCAACACTGTTGGCCATTGCTGCCTTAACCAAGATGTTCCCGCCCCTTGTCACCACCCTGCTGTCCCCAGCAGGAGGGTGCAGTGGTATGTACATGCAGTGGCTAAAGCACTTCACATCCCTGTAGGGGCGGGCCCAGCTTCCGTGTGTGTGTGTGTGTGTGTGTGTGTGCGCGCGTGTGTGCGCGCGTGTGGGCACACGCTCACGCAGCACCACACTAGCTGTGGGCGTCGCTGGGGAGCCCACCGTGGGTGTGGAGGAGCACCTGGTGGGAGCTCGGTGACACCTAAATACCCTTCACCACCACCTTCTTGTCTTTGTGGACACTCTGTTCTACTTTTTTGACAATTTCTTTCTTTCTCTTTCTTTCTTTCTTTCTTTCTTTCTTTCTTTCTTTCTTTCTTTCTTTCTTTCTTTCTTTCGTTCTTGCCTTTTCTGAGACAGAGTCTCACTGTGTAGCCCAGGGTGGCTTGAACTCAAAGAGATCCTCCTGCCTCAGTTGCTGCTGCTGCTCCTTCTTCTTCTTCGTCTTCGTCTTCTATTTTAGGGAAGGGTCTACAGGGAGTTCAGGGGCTCACTACTAGATCCAACTTGTAGTGATCTGCCTGTTTACAGCCTCCCAAGCGCTGGGATTACAGGCTCAGGCCACACGCCCAATCTCAATTGCTGTCTCAGTGTGCCTGGGGGCGGGGCCGGCACAGCAGGCCTGGGATCGAACCTGGCCCCTGTGTCTGCCTAAGCAGGCGCTTTAATCTGCTGAGCTATTTGGCTGACCCCGCCTCAGCTTCTTGACCGCTTTTGAAATTGGGTTGCTTTTTGGGCCAGGCAGATAGCTTAGCAGATTAAAGCGCCTGCTTAGGCAGACAGAGGGGCCGGGGTTCGATCCCGGGCCTGCCATGCCAGCCCCACCCCCAGGGCCTGTTGAGAGGGTGATTGAGACTTCTGGTTCCTGGACGGCATGGTGGGCACCCACATCCAGGGCTGAGATGGCACGTCTGGGCATCCAGGGCCAAGACTGCATGGCATGGGTAGCCAGGGATCAAACCCAGGTCCTTGTGTTTGCCAGATAGGTGCTTCTGCCTCTGAGCTATCTCTCTGGCCCCTGGTTTTATTTTTCTGCAATTACTTTTTATCTTGATTTTGCCTTTTCAGGCATGATGGCCCGCTTCTGGCATCCCCGTACTTGAGAGGCTGAGGTAAGAGGATCACCACGAGTTCAAGGCTGGCCTGGGTTACATAGCGAAACCCTGTCTCAGAAAACAAACCAACAGAAGAGCCTGTGCTGGGAGCTTTGCTGACGGACGCCAGGGTTGCTCCCCACTGTAGTGCGGGTGGGTGAGGCCGCCGCCGAGCAGGGCAGCCGGAGCCTCTGCCGGCGCCCACACTGCCGTCACTGGCAGTCTCCTCTTCATCAGGAAAACCTCTGTGGTGTTCTTTTCTCCCCCCATACACTGGAGGCCCAGCCCAGGCCCGCACTGAGGTGTGCTCCCCCTCTTCTCTTCATTCTCATTTTGAGGTCTTGCTGAGACACTCAGTTGCTGGAGCTGGGCTCAAACTGCATGCTCCCGCCTCAGCTCACAGAGCACAGGCCTGCCCGGCCCTATTGTGTAGCCGGCGGGATGAGGCCAGCCGCACTCGGAGCTGACCTCTCTGTCCAGCAGGGGCCGAGCCACATGTGCACAGCTGGGCAGCCCAGCCCAAAACCCACCACCGGGGGCCGGGGAGATGGCTCAGTGGAACAAGCGCTTCCCTGGCAAGCGCAAGGGCCTGAGTTCAATCCCCGGTTCCGGAAAAAAAAAAACAAAAACCCCACCACCCGCTTGCACACATGAGCGCGGACCCTCGGGTCAGACCCTCCGGCTGGGCCCCTGCTGGCTCCTGAGAATCCAGGGACTAGTATGAGCAATTGCCTGTGGGTTGGGCTTCGAATCGCCATGCGGCTCGGCTGCCATGTGGGGCCTGGCTGCCTCTGGACAGCTTGGGCCCAGAGGGGAGGAAAGAGCGGCCGGCCGGCCGGCCGCAGTGGGAGAGGCTCCTTCCTGCAGGCTGGTTCCTGCACCTCAAGCCTCAAGCTTGTCCCCTAACCTCACAGCCTGCTGCCACCCTTAGGCGTTCTTCTATTCTGCCTCTTGTCCCCATTAAAGGAACAGCACTGTGAAGTGGTCAGTCCTCCTTGGGTTCCTGTTTCTACTGTTTTCATTTATTTATTTATTTATTTTTATGTATTTGGTTGTTGCAGGATCTCACTATGCAGCTTGGACTCATGGTGATCTTCCTGCTTTCAGCCTCCGAAGCACTAGACTCTGGCCCGCTCAGCCTAGTCTGGGGGCAGGGCCGGTGGGCATGTGGTGCCCGGGATCGAACTGCAATCCCTCCGCTTACCTAAACTTGCCTAAGTAGGCACTTTAATCTACTGTCTCGCCAGTCCCTGGTTTTGTTTTGTTTTGTTTTTTGGTGGAACCGGGGATTGAACTCAGGTCCTTGAGCTTGCCAGGAAAGCACTTATTCCACTGAGCCATCTCCCCGGCCCCTTGGTTTTGTTTTTTGACACAGGGTCTCAATCTTTAGCCCAGGCCGGCCTTGGACTTGTGGTGACCCTCCTATCTCAGCCTCCTGAGTGCTAGGTTGACAGGCAGATGCCACCACACCCACCCCCTCCCTCTGTAGGACCAGCCTTCTGCCTCCAGCCTTCTGGACACTTCCCTTGTGTTTGAGGGACTGAAGAACAGGCTGACGGGGCTGGTGAGATGGCTCAGTGGTCTAAAGCACCTACTTAGAACAAGCTTGGCAAAGCACAGGGACCGCAGTTCAATCCCCAGCACCACATGCCAGCCAGCCCCGCCCCCTGGTGGGCTGAGCTGGCCACACACACACACACACAAATAAATAAAATTAAAAAAAAGAATGGGCTGACTGAGACCTTCTCAGGCACTGTCATCTCATGCATACTACTTCCTGCCACTGCCCAGAAAGCTCACACTCTGGCCCCAGCATGTGACCCCTGGGTGTGGCTGGGTACCCTCCAGGAAGAGGAGGCAAGAGGGTGCGGGTTGCAGGTGGGCAGCGGCAAGGGCCCTGGACATTGGCTCCCATCTGGCTTTAGAGGTCCCCAGATGGGGGCAGCAGGGCCAGGTGGGGGCCAAAAGGGCAGAAGGCTAGTCACCGCAGGCTGAGGGCCCCTCCTCTGCTAGGTGGCCCTGTGATAGACACCTGACGGGGGCAGGCCCTGATGTGGCTGGAGGCGGAGATAGCACAAGACAGGCAAGCGGGGCGATAGCTGGAGGGACGGCAGGGGACAGGCACAGGCGGTGAGAGATAGGAGCAGGCAGATGTTTCCAGGAAGGGAGCAGCTGCCTGTGTCCAGGGCAGCCCGACAGCCAAGGACCCTGGAGAGCTGGCAGCGCAGGGTCCCTCGGGCAGGCAGGAAGACGGTGGCCTGGTTGGCAGGGAGGCAGCGAAGGGATCGTGGTTGGTGTGCCAAGCCTGGGGTCACTGCAGCAGCCCGAGCCCGGGCTTGGTGTGTCGCTGTGGCCGTGTTGGAGGTTCTGCCCCAGAGCCACGCCAGGGCCCAGCCGCCTCCAAGAGCAGCTCCTCCGCTGCGTGGATTCATCACCTTATTGTCATCTTGTTAAACACACCTAGGAACGGGCCTGTAATCCCAGCATTTGGGAGGTTGAGCCAGGAGGATCTCTGAGAGTTGAGACCAACCTAGAGCTACAACAGTGAGCACTAGGCCAGCCAGAACTTCATGGTGACATCTGTTCTCAAAACAAACAAACAACAACAACAACAAAAAAAAAAACACCCCACCTTGGGGCCGGGGAG
>NW_004524632.1:11900689-11922348 GCF_000260255.1 Octodon degus | reverse complement strand
ACAAATTAAATTCTTATAAACATTTCCAGGGAACAGGGAGTGTAGCTCGTGGGCGTAGCACCTGCCTTCCAAGCATGAGGCCCTGAGTTTGATTCCCAGTACCAAATAAAACATTGCAAGCATGAATCGTCCAAACAATGACAGTAAGAATGTTGCTGTGTGCTGGGCACAGTGGTGCCCACCTGTGATCCCAGCACTGGGAAGGCTGAGGCAGGAGGATCTCTGTGAACTCAAGGCCAGCCTACGTTAAAGTGCAAGACCCTGTCTCAAGCAAGCAACACTGCTGTGCCCTTGCCAGCTGTTGGCCATCTTCGGACGCGCCCCCACGCCCTTCACTTAACCCCAGGACGCCCCGAGGCCAGGGTGCTGCTCCTGCTGCCCGGGGCACTGAGCCCCTTCCTGCGGTATGGCTGAGAGCGCCGTCACTGGCCCAGTCTGCGCCGCTGACCCCTGGCCCGAGACCACAGCCGGATTCCCCAAGTGTGTGAGGCACATTAAGCACCCGGCAGATGCACGCGAGCAGAGCGCTGTCCTGGCCACGTGAGTGTGAATGGGGGCCGGGAGCTGGCTCAGGAGAATAAGCGCTTCCCTGGCAAGCACAAGGGCCTGCGTTCAATCCCCGGTTCCGCAAAAAAAAAAAAGACAGGATGTTTGACAGCTCAGGCAGAGCAGACCTTGCTGGTGAGTGTGAATGGGAGACGTGAACAGGCGCCAGAGGCCTCTCAGCGCCACGGGTTTCCCGGGATCTGCATTTACTTGTTGTGCAGTGCTGGGTCCTGAGCCCAGGGCCTTTGAATGAACTCCATCTCTGATTCCTCGGTCTCTTTTCATGTTTTTTTTTTTTTTCTTTTCTTTTCTTTTCTTTTTTTGTATGTTGGGGAAGGGTCTACAGGGTGTTCCAGGTCTCATTACTAGATCAGACTCGGGCTCAGTGATTCTCCTGTTTATAGCCTCCCAAGAGCTGGGATTACAGGTGAACGCCACCACGCCTGCCCCGGGGGCGGGCCCACGTGGCACTTTCTCATGTTTTATTTTGAGATAAGATCTTGCTTTTTTTCTTAAATGTATTTGGGACAGGAGCTCACTATGAAGATCGGATTCCTAGTGGTCATTCTGCTTTCAGCTTCCCCAGCACTGGTGGGATTGCGGGCGTGTGCCACCGTTCCTGGTCTCAGTGGCTAACTCGGTGTGGCTGGGAGCAGGCCAGCGAGGCATGTGGCCCTGGGGACCAAGCCCCAGTCCCTGTACTTGCCTAAGCAGGTGCTTAATCCTCTGAGCTATGTCGCCGGTCCTTGAGATAGGGTCTTGCTAAATCACCCAGTTGCCCCGCCTGGGCTTGAGCTCTTGATCCCCCACATCAGCCTCCTAGGATGGGGCCACAGGGGGTGCCCACGGCCCCACACTCTCAGTGCCCTTCACAAGACAGGCTGAGGAGAAGGGATCCAGTGTCCTCTGCCTGCCGCCTCATCTTGTGTCCCTGGGGCACCTGCTGCTCCTTCTGTGTGTCCCTGACCCCCATTCCTGTCTGCGCTGCCCCAGCCGGCTTCCTGGACCAGGCTGCGATGGCTCTGAGTGGGGAAAGCCCCAACAGGAGGCAACCTGTGGTCTCCAGGTCCCTGTGGTCCTGGCCACGGTCCCCAGCCACCGAGTCCGGGATGGAAGCCACGACAGCAGCAACCATCACGACGCTGCCCACCGCCACCAGGCTGCCACCCTGTACACACTGCAGGAGGGATGTATGAAACCTTGGGTCCCTCTGCTCAGCCCTGGCTGCACGCCATCCCCAGCAGACCCCAGCCCTTGCCAGTGTCACATCTATGGCCCCTTTGTCACTCCTGACCGCAGGCTGGCACTGTAGTTGGTGCAAAATAAAGATTTCTGGACTTGCTAGGTGTGGGCGCACATGCTTGAGGCAGGAGAATCACCACAAGTCCGAGGCTAGCCTGAGCTCCATAGGGAAACCCTACCTCATAAAACAAAAACAAAAGATCTACAGAGATGCTCTGGCCCTCTCTGTGTGGGCTAGGAAGCCCCACTCTCCTATTCCGAGGGTAAACTGAGGCACTGCTGGGCCCCAGCTCTGCCACTTCTCTAAGCTTTTCTCAGCTGACACCTTGGCCTCAGGCAGCTGCGTTCCCACCGGACAGGGCCTAGGAAGCAGGACCCAGGGCAGGGAGTTGGGACTCAGGCCATAGAGGACAGTGGAGTTGGTGAGCAGATGGTCTCCCCCATGTGAAGAGACTGAGGCACCCTGACTGAGGTCTCTGAGGTCCCTAAGGTCCTGGAGCTCAGCCTGCCTGCTGGGGGAGGATGGGGGACTGCACCAGGCTCCTGTTTAGAGCCTTGGAAGAAGAGCCGGTGGGAGATGCCTGCTGAGTGGGGGAGTGAACCCCTGCTGAGTGGGGCCAGAGACCCCTGCTGAGTGGGGTTTCCTCCTGAACACACTCAGGGCTGTTGCGCCCCAGCCCCCGTGGCTGCTGCCCTCCTTCAGTCCTGCACCTGTGGCTGCTGCTGGGAGGACCGGAACTTGGCAACTGTGGGATCCGCTCTAGGCCCTGCAGCCAGAATGAGAAGTCAGACAGGGGCACCGCAGGCCTGGCCATGTGCCCAGCTCACCAGCTGGGGGACACCTGGCTGCTCTGATAGGAGACTAGGTGGAGCAGCCTCTCCCCCTTCCGAAGACCCTGTCCTCCCTGCTCCTGACAGGCATGGCGAGGAGGCCTGGTGCCCCCAGGGCACGGGGTAGCTGCAGACAGGACAAGGGGTTGGGGTCTGAACAGGCAGGGAGCCCAAGACATCCTGCCCCCGGAGCCGGAGCCCTTTGTCCCCTCCTGGGCCCAGCCAGGGTGTGCCGGAGCCACCCCATCCCTTCTCCCAGCAGAGCCTGGACTGCATGCACAGCCTGACTGCAGGGTCGGGGCCCAGGCTCCGGGACAGGCAGGAGTGACCCAGGGCTGGTCCCTGCCCGGGCTGCCGGCCTGCACTCCCCCTACATGGCGCCCCTGGGGACCCAGAGAACAGGCAGCTCCTGGAAGGCCTGGTGACCCCCATGGGGCTGGGACAGCAGAGGCTACTGTGGAGACGTGGGTGGAGCCACAGGCTTCACCTGGACCACATCTTCAACCCTTGTTTTTATTATTATTTTTTTATTCTGAGACAGGGTCTCGCTAAATCACTAACTTGCCCAGGCTGGACCTGAACTCATGCGCCTCCTGCCTCAGCACTCAGTTAGACAGGAACCCGGTGAAGTGAGAGATGGAAACACGGCATCAGGCCCGGCCAGCAGTGGAGGCGGGAGTGTGGCCCACAGGAGCTGGCCAGGGCCCCGGAGGCTGAGGCAGGACAGCTGCCCACACTGCCCCACCCCCGGGATGTCGCCTTGGGGGTGACACAGAGGGCTGGAGATGGGGCTCAGGTGAAGGCTCTGGCTCCACCCACTTCTCCCTCGCAGGAGCTGTGTGAGCAGGGAATTCCTGCTGCGTGGTGCCCGCTTCCTCCAAGGCTGTGAGGCTCTCCAAGGACAGGTGGGAAACAGCAACCATGCGCACCCAGCGTGGCCTGTTCCCAACCCAGGAGAGACGAGGGCCACAGTTCCAACCCAGCCTGTCCAAGGATTGTCCCCAAAAGCTCTGGAGACTGGGCAGAAGGATGCTGTCTGGGGTCGCTGCCTGCTGGCTGTCATGTTGTATGTCCCCTGAGAGCCATGGGACAGTCCCAGGGGACACAAGTCAGACATGGGTCAGGGGCTGAAAAGTGAAGAGAAGCTGGGTGTGGGGGCACACTCCTGTCATCCTGGTGCTCTGGGAGGCTGAGGCAGGAGGATCATGAGTTCAAGTCCAGCATGGACAACTTAGTAGTTCAGGGAGAACCTGCCTCAAAATTTAAAAAAATGAAAAATGGCTAGAAGGACTGGCCAAATAGCTCAGCGGATTAAAGCGCCTGCAAGCAGGCACAGGGTCCTGGGGTTCGATCCCCGGGCCTGCTGTGTCGGCCCCGCCTCCGGCACACACTGAGATGGCAATTGAGGTGGGGCGTGGTGGTGCCTGCCTGTAATCCCAGCTCTTGGGAGGCTGTAAATGGGCGGGCCACTACGAGTCCAATCTAGTAGTGAGACCCTGAACACCCTGTAGACCCTGCCCTAAAAAGAAAATGAGAAAATGGCTGGAGTGCAGCTCCGCAGGAAAGCCCTGGGTCAGTCCCCCGTTTCACACACATGCATGCACATGTTTGCCACCTTGGGTCCAAGAACCGGGAAGCATTGCTGGGGAGATGGCTCAGTAGAATGAGCACTTGAAGTGCCGGGGAGATGGCTCAGTGGAATAAGCGCTTCCCTGGCAAGCGCAAGGGCCAGAGTTCAATCCCCGGTTCTGCCAAAAAAAAAAAAAAAAGACTTCACTGGAGGATTGAATATACTGGGTGTTTCCTAGATGCCTAAGACACTGCCAGACAATTTATTGGCAAGGGCAAGGTCCTGAGTTTGATCCTTGGTTCTGCAAAAAAAAAAAAAAAAAAGAACTAGGAAGTCTGAGTCTTTGCCACATGGGAACTGTAGCCCAGACTCGAGTCCAGGTTCCAGGCTCCCAGTCCCACTTCTCTATGCCCTGAAGACCTCCCCTGAAGCTGGCACTGCTCCTGGTGCTTGTAAGCTGAGATTCCTGGTGGCCAAGGTGAAAAGGGAAAAGTGATGACTTGGCTCTCCCTGGCCTGAAACAGGCATCTAGGCTTACAGGAAGCTCTGTTCCTTTCCAGTGGGACTTTGTCTCACAGGTTCCCTGGGACATCACAGCCACCAAAGGGTAGGAGGTCACTGGAAATCCGAGGCTCCAGCCAGAATTGCCCAGGTCCAGCCCCAGCAGTGACTCCGTCCCAGTGGCACTGGAGGAGGAGGTGAAGCTGGCAGACCGAGAGCAGAGCAGCACCTCGGGGTGCACCCAGCTCAGCTGTCTGACCCTGACAGGCGCCTCTGTCTCAGCTGCACGGGAACTCTCTGGAACATGGTGGCCCGTGTGACAGGAGACTAGAGTGCTTCTCAGTGATCACTGTAGCCCTCTGGCACTCGGGAAGCTGAGGCAGGGAGATCTACAGCTTGAGGCCAGCCTGGACTATGTGTCAATGCCCTGTCTCAAAAAGCAACACCAACAACGCAATTAGAGTGAAAGTCATGTGGTCAGTTCTTGAGGAAAAACCCAGAAACAAACTTCCCTATCAGAGGTGCCTGCTCTCTGGCCTACCAGACTGGCCTTGAGCTCCTGGGCTCTAGCGACCTTACTGCCTCAGCTTCCTGAGTAGGTGGGATGAGCCTGACTGGTGGGGAGGCCTGGAGCCTTCACCCTGTGCACAGCTGGCCTGATTGTCCTTGATGCAGGGACAGAGTGGCTCAGGGCTCAGGAGGACGGAGCCTGTGTGGTACTATGCATCTCGGTGGTGCGGGGAACCAAGGGGACAAGCTGGGCCAGGCTGGGTCAGCCCAGAAGGGCTGGGCCCGGTCACGCTCCAGAGAGGCGGCTGGCAGGAGCTGGGCAGAGTCAGATGCAGGTGCCAAGCCTTGAAGGTCGCAGCCACTGCCCAGACTGGGTTGGTGCTGGCTGGGGACAGCAGGCACAAGCCTAAGACAGGACACATGGCCCAGAGCCCAGGGCCACCTGCCAGCTGTGGGGCTGTGTACCCTCCTCTGCCATGCCCCTAGCGGGCAAGGAACCCTGGGGCCTGTCCCTCCGAGTCGCCAGGGTCCACTGAGACTGGGGGCCTGGGGGACGCCAGTGTCCAGGGCGGAGGCCAGCGAGGCTGCCACGGCTCAGGTGGGCACAGGGATCGGCGCCACTCAGGGCTGGCACCCCTCACCGACCTCTGGGCAGCTCTCTTACTGTCCCTCGGGCACCTGCCTGCCTGTCACCATCCCAGAGAGAAAGGAAGGACCTGGGAGTGGAGGTGGCCCACTCAGGTTCACACCTCAGGGTCCAGGGCGTGCCGCGGTTCCACGAGGGCGCCAGGGCCAGCTCCGGGAAGGTTTCCCTCTGGGTGCCTAGCCCTAAAGATGCAGAAAGCTACAACCCCTGGGGAATGCCACAGGGTCCCCAGGGCCCACCTGGCCAGATCATCCTCCTTGCCCAGCTCCCGCCTCCAGATGCCAAGGCTGCACTCTGTCTGGCCGTTGCAGCTGGTGCCGCCAGTGCAGAGTCCTTGCCCCAGGCATGTTCAGCGCCTTGCCTGCAGGACTCCAGGCCTCAGGTGGCAGCAGCCCTCAGGCCTGAAAGAGTAGATTCCCGGGTGGGCCATCCCAGGTGACCACAGCCCCAGGGACACTGGGATGGATCCCATGGAAGGCATGGCCCACCAAACCCATCAAAGTGCCATCCCTGGCTGGTGGGGAGGCAGGAAGCAGCTGGTGCCCTAGGCAGATCCCCACCCTCCCACCTCATCCTTATCCTTGTGGGAAAGGGGCGAGGACTCAGAAGTACTGCCACCTTGGGGGGCTCGGGGCTCAAGCCGTAGGGCACTGGGCCAGTGTCACCCTGCTCTATGCTCCAGTCAGTCCTACAAGACAGGCAACTTGCAGGACATGGGCGCCACCTGAGCCCCTGCCATCCAGAACCTGCAGGAAGGGGCTGTGACATGGGCTCCAGCCACCGCCTCTGGGCCCTTCACCAAGTCTGGAGGGCCATGTCCCGCTGCCCATCCCAGGTGCACAGCCACTGTCCCAAGGACCCCAGGTCCTGGCCAGAACCCCCATCTGCCTCCACCTCCACCATCAGGCTGGCTTCTTCTCCAGGGACAGGGACGCTGCCACCAGGAGCCAGGGCTGGTCCCACGGGGGCGTGGGAGGCACAGTGGGGCGGGAATGTGGCCCTCCTGTCCCTGGGGCTGGGCTGGGTGCCCACAGAGGACCCAGTGTGCCCAGACATTGGGGCTTTGTGCACCCCAGCACATGTGGGGACATTGTTTGCATTGACCTGGCGTTGTTTCGGGGTGACGAATGCCGGCACCTAAGAACCCAGGACTGGCTCTGGAGACAGCAGGGCCCCAGCAGCAGCGAGAAACAGGTGCCATGGGACGGGGAGGCCAGCACGGGTGACACTGGAGTTGGACAGAGGCCGCCAGGCCATCCCCGGGGGCTAAGCAGGGGTGTAGGGCAGGCACCCCAGGGCACCACAGTGCCCCTGAAGGGTGGGGCCCATTCATGCTGTCCAGATGTGGCCAGGAGATAGCGCTGCCTTTCGGGCCAGGAGGGCAGGGCGAGAGTTGGGGAGGGGAGCCAGGCCGGCGCTGGGCGGGCGGCGGTCAGAGCAGCTGTGAGTGTGGCTGGTGGCAGACCCAGCAGTGCCGGACCTGGCCAAGGGACCTCGAGGCTCCGAGCAGGTGGGCTGGGTGCACAGGTGCAGGTGCAGGGGCTGGAACGGGCGGGCGCAGGGCGCCTGTTGTCTTTGGGGGGGAATCGGGGGGGGGTGGTACCCACAGCCATGCTGGGGCCAGGTCCCCAGCTCCCACAGATTCTGTCCCACCCCTCCACATGTAGGGGTCCCCGGGCCACCCAACCTCTCCTCAGGAGGCTCAGTATCAGCCAGGACCACTTCCCATTTGGGACCTTGCTGGGGCCGGTGCTGTTCTTAGGGGTCTGGACAGACAGGCGCCCCGAAGACAAAAAAGGACACAGCTCAGGGTAATTTGTGGGGAGTGAAGGCAATCAGGGATGAGTGGCCATCTGCCCACAGTCAGCGTGGCAGGGCTAGTGACAGCACACAGTGCCACACTCGGTGGCAGGCGCAGTGCCAAGCGCTTTATATAAACACACTCAGTGTGCCCCACAGGCACGCAGTCGGAGTCGATGGCTTTCCCAGTCACAGGGGAGAAAGGGAGGCTCGTGCCCGAGCATGCAGTTAGTAAACAGAGGGTCTAGGCGAAGTGTAGAGGTGCACATCTATAATGCCAGCCCTCTGGGAGGCTGAGGCAGGAGGGTCACAAGTTCAAGTCCAGCCTGGAAACTTTATGACTTAGTGAGACTTTGTCTCAAAATAAAAGTAGCAAGGACTGGGATGTAGCCCAGGGCAAAGGCCCTGGGCTTAATCCCCAGTGCCCCCAAAACAAAGGCAGGGCTGGGGACTGAAGCCTGTGGTCTGACTGCAGCCTCATAGTTACCTAAACGGAAGCCTGCAAAATCCTCTTTCCCACTCCCCGAGTGGTTAGCGATGTGGCTCGGGTCTGTTCAATTAGGGTTAGGGTCTAGGGTTAGCATTTAGGGTTAGGGTTTACAGTTACAACCAGGGTTAGGGTTAGGATTAGGGTTTAAGGTTTAGGATTTAGGATTTATGGTTAGGATTAGGGCTTGGGTTTAGGATCTATGGTTGGGGCTGTGGATATGGTTAGAGTTTAGGCTTCAGGATGTGTGCTTAAGGGTTATGGTTACAGGGGCTGGGGAGATGGCTCAGTGGAATAAGCGCTTCCCTGGCAAGCGCAAGGGCCTGAGTTCAATCCCCGGTTCCGCCAAAAAAAAAAAAAAGGGTTATGGTTACAGTTTAGGGTTTGGGATTTATGGTTCAGGTCAGGATCAGCGCTAGACTTAGGTCAGGACTTCATCCACCCTGTGCTGCCTCACTGCCACCTCTCTTGCCCGGCTTTTCCTCAGTGAGCCAGGCCTGCTGTCTGTGGTGCTTGGTAGCATGGTCGAGGGTTCAGAGAGATAAGGGGCCCAGCTGCTGGAAGGGGGTGGGTGGTCACACTCGAGTCCTGTGCACCAGAGCGCCACCCCGTCCCTGTCACCAGCCCCTTCCCAGCTGTGCTCCATGCCTGGGCTCCAGACTGTACCCTTATCTGCCCGGCTGGTGGCTGCCAGGTGTTTGTACGCAGCTGGGACAGACTTATCAGCCCCAGCAGGGCCAGCTGCACTGGGTGACATCAGTCTGGGGCCGGGTGCACCCTGAGGCCCTGGTGGGTGTCGCTCTCTATCGTGACCTCACAGCCTGGGAAAGCTCCACTGTTCTCATACCCATGGGTGACGGGCACAGGGACCGGCTGGAGCAGCCCAGGCCTCCCCACCACGGCACGGAGCTAGCCTATGGCCCCGATTCCAACGATCCCACCTACCAGAGGAGCTCCAGTGCCACAGTGGGCCCCAGGGACGGGGTGTGGGCACCTGGGACACTGCTGAGGCCACTTGGGTTACAGTCATGTGGCCCCAGACCTGAGCCTTGAGTCGAAGGTGACCAAGGGGCAGAGGACAGAGCACAGTCAAGAGATATGTCCTGCACACCTCAGGGTGGGGCCTGCCCAGGCATGGGCTGGCACTGAGGGTGGCCCCTTCCAGGAGTTTGTCTGGGCATGCGTGAGCCACACATCAGGGAGGAAACCTGAAAGTGCCCCCTGGACAGCAAGAGTCTAGTGACGGAGGGCAACAGGCTGCAAGGGCTGAAGGACATCTCTAGGGGTGGACAGCGACGGTGCAAAGGCCCTGGGGCCAGAGAGTTGGGCAAGCCAGAGCAGTGTGGAGGCCAGCGGGGGAGGCAGAGGGCACGGGGGGGGGCAGCCTTGTGCAATTCAGGGGAACAGGGTCCGTGAGGCCTGCAGATGGGCGGGAAAAGGCAGGGTGCAGCTGGAAGCAGGAAAAGAGCCCTCGCCAGCCTCCACAAGCTCTGCCACCATGTGGGGCCCTGCCACAGAGGCCTGGGGGACCCCAGAGGCCTGGCTCAGCCTCCACCCATCTCCACAGGGACCCTCGGCGTGGGTTATGCTGGGGCCCAGCCCTCCACAGACAAATGGACTTGCAGGACAGTGCCATGGGGGACCTGCAGGTGGGTGTCGGGCACCACTGCCTTCCTGGGGCTCAGGGCATAGGTGACCAGGGCTGAGACCATGGCTCCCTACAGGAGAACTATGAAAAGGAGCTAGCGGGCCCCACACAGAGTGATGGGGCAGAGGTGCTGGACATCCCCGAGGGTGAGGAGGAGTTGGAGCAGGCCCTGGACCTGGAGGACTATGAGGACCTGGGCATCCCTGAGCCCCAGATGGAAGAGCCCCAAGGTGAGCTCGCCCTGCCCCAGGGGCCTGCAATCACCACACCGATTGAAGGGTAAACAGTGCTTTGTTTGGAATGAGTACAGGAGGGAGCAGCCACCCACCGCAGGGCCCCTTCCTGAGGGTCAAGGATGTGACCCACAGCCACCCTGGCCCTCCAGTGCCCACTGTCCAGCACATGGCCCACCAGGCTCATCACTCTGTCTTGGGGGTACAGTGCTGAAAGGAAGGCCAGGAGGGCCTGAGCAGAGAACCCAAGGTCCACAGCTCTCTCCTTGCTAGCCCCAGATCTCGGTGGGGAGCCCTGGCTGGCGGGTAGGTGGGCAGGGACCTGTTTACTGTCAACAACACTTGAGTGCTGGCACTTGGGGTTGAAGTAGGGCTATAAGAGGTGCACCCCACCCTCAGCCCTTGGCCTCCCGGGTGCTGCACAGAGGGCCTGCCTGGCACTGGTTGGGTCTCAAGGTGGGAAAAAGAAGAGGGAGTCAGTCCTGGTGGTGGTCAAGAGGAGACCCGGGCATGGGCCTGAGCTTTGCAGCCCAAGGACCCCCTTCCAATGACCTCAGGGGTGCTGGGGTACTCCCAAAGGCCCTGTGAGGGGTGGGAAAGCCAAAGACCCCAGGAAGGGTGGGCAGTGACCAGGCCTGCATTTTTGAGGCTCATGGTGGGGTCTGCAGGGCCTGGGGAAGGGATGGTGTGGGGTGGCACTGACCGGCCACCGGGCCTTCAGCTCTCCCTGACACAGAGCCTGCGACTACAGACTACGTACCCTCCAAGCCGGAGCCAGGCACCCAGGAGGTGAGGTCCCCAGCCAGACCTTCTGGGGCCTACACCACCCTGGGGGGCCCACAGACAGATGGGGAGGAGCAGCGTGCTAGTGATGGTGCAAAGGAGGGGACCCCCACTCTGGGGGCCAGGGCTGCTTCTGGGAGCCCCGGAGCCATGCTGTTGTCAGATCTGGGTCCCTGCGAGAGCCTAAAGGCCTGGGCCCTTGGAAACCTTGGCATCAACTGCAAAGGCTGCCTGGATGCCCAAAACCCACTCAGCAGTCAGGGGCCAGTAGCTCCAATGCGCTGGCTTCGCTCACACCCCAGACCCCTCCTGGACAGAGCAAGGGCTGGGAGGAAGTGGGCACAGTGGGCCCCGGGCCCACTCCTGTCCCTGCCCAGGATTCACTGAGCCACGGCCGCAGGTCTACGTGCAGCTGCAGGAGCTGGTGATGGACGGGAAGAAGGCAGAGCTGCAGTGGGCAGAAGTGGCACACTGGCTGCGGGTGGAGGAGAACGTGGGGCCTCAAGGCACCTGGGGCCGCCCGCATGTGCCCTACCTCACCTTCTGGAGCCTCCTGAAGCTGCAGAGTGCCTTCACCAAAGGTGAGCCTGTGGGTGCCAGGACCCTGTTGGGGATTATTGGGGACCCCGCTCACCCACCCGCTCCTCCCCCAGCTGCTGTCCTCCTGGACCTTCGGGAGCACTCCATGGCTGGCGTGGTCGACACGCTGCTCGACGGGCTGATCTTTGAGGAGCGGATCCGGCCTGAAGATCGAGGCCCTCTGCACCGGGCGCTGCTGCTCAAACGCAGGTGTCTGCCGACCCAGAGCCCCGGGCCTCCTGGCTCTAGCCGGTGCAAGCACATGGTCCCCACTGCCCCACCGCAGCTACCCCTCCTCCCCAGGGCTGCCTGGGTGCCATGTTCTGCACCAGAGCTGCTGGTGCCCGGGCGTGGCCTCTTCAGGCCCCTGCACCAGCCACCACGCACACTCACCATGTCCTGGCCAAAAGGCCCATTCTCCCAGCTGCCGGGTCCCTCTAGCCTGGTGGCTGGAAGTCCCACTCTACATCTACCCTGATGTCCCCACAAGTCTGCACTGAACAAACTGCTAAGCTCTGTGTGTCCCACAGCCGTGCCCAGGACCGGGAGGCCCTGGAGGGAGTGACACCGGCCATCCTGACGCGCTCTGGGGATCCCCGCCAGGCTCTGCTATCCCCGAAGCCCTCACTGGAGACGCAGCTCTTCTGTGAGCAGGTGCGGCCCTGCTGGGGAGCAGGAGAGCCCGGCCGGGCCCAGGGCAGAAGAGCGGGGAGGAGAGCAGGGAGAAGGGCTGGGCTCAGGCCTTGGCTTTCCGTAGGCCAAGGGGGACCCTGGGGTGCAGCCGCCTTCTGCAGTTCTGGAGAAGATCCCAGAGGCCGCGGAGTCCGCCCTGGTACACGTGGGTAAGAGCCAGGCCCGGTCCCTGCCTGCAGGGTCCCTCTCCTGGCCGGCCCAGCTGAGCCCTCAGCCTCCATCCCACAGGCCTCGCCGACTTCCTGCAGCAGCCAGTGCTGGCCTTCGTGCGGCTGCTTGAGGCAGTGAAGCTGGAGGACATGGACCTGCCCCGGCCTGTGCGCTTCATTGTGGTGCTGCTAGGGCCCGAGGCACCGCACACTGACTACACACAGCTCGGCCGCGCTGTGGCCACCCTCATGTCCGAGAGGGTGAGGAGCCGCCACTCACCTCAGGGCCCTGCATGCAACCCCTGGGCCCACCAGACCCCGTCCTGGGGCGGCTAGCTCCCCTATGCTCTGCTCCTGCCCATCCCTGTGGAAGCCCTGGGAAAAGTCCAGTGTGAGGGTCTGGTCCGGGAGGTCCCCTTGCACACCCGATCCTGACACTGTGCTGCACCCAGGTCTTCCGAATGGACGCCTACCTGGCACAGAGCCGCGGCGAGCTGGTGCGCTCCCTGGACAGCTTCCTGGACTGCAGCCTGGTGCTGCCGCCCACGGATGCCCCATCGGAGCAGGCCTTGCTCGGCCTGGTGCCTGTCCAGCAGGAGCTGCTCCGCAGGCGCTACCTGCCCAGCCCTGCACCACCAGACCCCGGCTTCTACAAGAGCCTGGGTATGGCCCACCTGCCCTGGCCCAGGTACCCGCTCCATACCCCTCCTGCTGGCCTCTGACCTAGCCACTGTTCCCCACAGAACTCAATGGTGGCCCTGGGGTCCCCGGTGGCCCCGATGACCCTCTGCAGCGGACAGGCTGGCTCTTCGGGGGCCTGGTGCGTGACATTCGGCGCCGCTACCCCCATTACCTGAGTGACATCACAGACGCTCTGAGCCCCCAGGTCCTGGCTGCTGTCATCTTCATTTACTTCGCCGCTCTGTCACCCACCATCACGTTCGGAGGCCTCCTGGGTCAGTACCCATCACCTGCCATCTCCTGACTGACTCCCTGCGGCCCTCAGCCCCAGCCCCCCCTTCTGTTGACCCCTGGAAGTCACCCCTGGACCTTAATCTCCACCGCGACTGCGCAGGAGAGAAGACTGGGAACCTGATGGGGGTGTCGGAGCTGCTCATCTCCACCGCCGTGCAAGGCATCCTCTTCGCTCTGCTAGCAGCGCAGCCCCTGCTGGTGGTCGGCTTCTCAGGGCCCCTGCTAGTGTTCGAGGACGCCTTTTTCGAGGTATGCTGCCCCGCCCTGCCCTATGGCACAGGCCGCCCTGTGCCGGAAACTGTGTGGTGACCCTAGCCCCCCACACTCCCAGTTCTGTGAGAGCAACGGCCTGGAGTACATTGTGGGCCGCGCCTGGATCGGCTTCTGGCTCATCCTGCTTGTGGTCCTGGTGGTGGCCTTCGAGGGCAGCTTCCTGGTGCGCTTCATCTCCCGCTACACCCAAGAGATCTTTTCCTTCCTCATCTCCCTCATCTTCATCTACGAGACCTTCTCCAAGCTGATCAAGGTGAGTATGGCATGGGCCGTGGGCGCAGCCATTCTTGGCCCACGTGTCTGTGAGGACCAGGTGCCCTCGCAGGGGCTGCAGATGGTGGTACGGGAGAAGACCCCTCTGTGTTTGTAGTGCGGCCATGGATCCAAGGGGCAGCTCAGCAAGTGCCACATGGCGAGGGTGTGGCTCTGCGGGCCAAGACAGCGCCCTCAGCCTTTACACCCAGGTACTCAGCCCATGGCCCGCCTGCCTCTGACCAGTGCCACACCCTCACGCCGTCCCCACTTTCAAGCGAGGAAAGTGCAGGACCTTGCTGCACCAGGTTTTTGAAGACATTCCTGCATTTACTCATTTATTTTGCAGTGCTGGGACTGGAACCAGGGCCCAGTGCACACGAGGCAGCCCAGTCCCATGCGCCCTGTGGGGAGCCTCAGGCCTTGCTTCTGCTCTGTAGCCTTCATGGGCCCCACACCCCGCACACCCAGGGTTGTATCCGCGTCCACTCAGCCATGAGGCCCACCTCAGGCTTCACCCCTGAAAGCCAAGCTCTAAGAGCCCCTCTAGAGCCAGCTGTGGCAAAAGGCAGATAGAGGAAAAGCACTATGCCTGGGTGGACGGGTAGATGGATGGCGGATGGCAGATGGTGGGTGGCGGATGGATCGGGGTGGAGTCAGCAGCTGCCCCAGCCCTGCCCAGGCTGGGAGGGAGCCTACCCTAGTTTTCTGGTGCAGATCTTCCAGGACCATCCACTGCAGCAGAGCTATGACCCCTCCACGCCCATAGTGCCCAAGCCTCAGGGGCCCCTGCCCAACACAGCCCTCTTCTCTCTGGTGCTCATGGCTGGCACCTTCATCCTCGCCATGATGCTACGCAAGTTCAAAAACAGCTCCTACTTTCCCGGCAAGGTCAGCACCCCTGCCCCATCCCTGCATGTGGCCCTGTCCCTGTACAGCTGTACCCCCAGGTTCCCAGCCCCTCACCCTTCCCCCTCCTGGACTTCCAGACCTGTCCAGTGTACCTCCCCTCAACACCGCCAGGCTGGGGCAGAGTGGGGGGCAGGGACAACTTGCAGGAGGCAAGAAGCATTGGGGTGAAGACCAGACACCCATGCTGGGGCCCCTGAGTCAGTCAGCACATGGGGTTAGCAGGGCAAGGGGCCACTGATCTCCTGTCCTTCATCTCCCCAGCTGCGCCGAGTCATCGGAGACTTTGGGGTCCCCATCTCCATCCTGATCATGGTCCTGGTGGACTCCTTTATCAAGGACACCTACACTCAGGTGACCCTCCCCTCCCCCATGCCTCCCGCACTGTCCCCACCACACTGCAGCTGCCTGGCAGGGGAGCCCCATGCTCATCACGCTGGCCCCTGCATCCCTCTGGCTGGGGCAAGGAGCCTGCTTTGAGCCAGGCAGATGGTGGATGGGTCTTAGCTCTGCCACCCAAGTGCTGTGTGACTTGAACAAAGTCCACAACTTCTCTGGGCCTCTTGTCCACTGTGAGGCTGGGAATGAGATGGATACAAAAGGCTCAGCGCAGTGATGGGGTACAGAGAAAGCTCACAGTTTAGGGGTCCCCAGCTCCAGCGTCTGCCTCTTTCCTCTTCCCACCGTCCCCCGCAGAAACTCTCGGTGCCTGATGGTCTCAAGGTGTCCAATGCCTCGGCTCGGGGCTGGGTCATCCACCCGCTGGGCCTGTACAGCCATTTCCCCCCCTGGATGATGCTTGCCTCCGCCCTGCCTGCACTGCTGGTCTTCATCCTCATCTTCCTGGAGTCCCAGATCACCACGTGAGCCAGGGCAGCGAGCTAGGGCGCGCCAGCAGTGGGACGGGCGGAGGCGTGTCTCGTGGGGCAGCTTGGCTTTTGCTTTTTCCTTTTCTATTTGTTTTTGTCTTTTTGAGGCAGGGTCTCACTATGTAGTTCAGGCTGGCCTTGCCTCAGCCTCCCAACGTCTGGAATGATGGGCATGCATCACCATGCCTGGGTCAGAGGGCTTTTTCTAAAACAAAACATGCAAAATGACACTCTAGAACAAGGCTACTCGGCAAAGGGCTGGTCTGGGCTGCTGGTCACAGGTGGCCAAAGAACCTCGGACTCAAGGCCCCACGGAAGCGCAGGGTGGGCACAGGCTCACCAGGTCTCTACCCACAGGCTGATTGTCAGCAAACCCGAGCGCAAGCTGACCAAGGGCTCCGGCTTCCACCTGGACCTGCTGCTGGTGGTGGGCATGGGCGGGGTAGCTGCTCTCTTCGGAATGCCCTGGCTCAGTGCCACCACCGTGCGCTCTGTCACCCACGCCAATGCCCTCACCGTCATGGGCAAGGCCAGCGCCCCTGGGGCCCCTGCACAGATCCAGGAGGTCAAGGAGCAGCGGATCAGCGGGCTCCTGGTGTCGGTGCTGGTGGGTGAGTGCTGGCTGGTGCCACTGGGGCACCAGGCGCGGGGATGAACGGATGGCACCGAGTTCCCCCGGCCAACTTGAGGGTGAAGCAAGGTGCTTGGGGAGGTGGAAGCTGAGGCCCTAAGTTCTGGAGCTGAAGTGGGGAGTTGGTCATGATGCTGGGGACCAAGCCCTGGACCCTGCGTGCTGGCAAGTGCTCGACCACTGAGCTGCACACTAGTCCTTCTTGTTTTGAGGTGAGGGTCTCACTACACTGGCCAGCCACCTTCAGCCTCCAGTCACTGGGCTCACAATGTGTTTCCATGCTAGATGGGGCAGTTTGTTAAAGGAGTGGAAGCTGGTCTGACCTGGCAGAGGGCCAGGAAGCAGTTGAAGGAGGGAGGAAGGTCCCTTTCTGTGACCTTGGTGGCCCCACACGGTGGGGGTTGGGCTTAAGGGGGACAGGCAGCTGTTGGACTCCTTGCCAGGCCTGTGGCCTTAGGCAGACTGTAAGCTTCCCTAACCCATTTCCTCATTCATAAATCAGGACAATACCTATTAAAAGGCTCCTCCAATCCAGGTTGGCTGGCATGTGCCCCTGACCCTAGCAACCTGGGAGGCTGATGCAGGAGAATTGCAAGGGGTTTTTGGGGGGGAGGGGGAATTCGTTTTGTTATTTTGAGATAAGGTGTCACTATGTAACCCAGGCTGGCCTCGAACTCGCCAAGGCCCACTGGGTCCCGAGATTTCCCCCAGTCCACGCCAGGCCCGTGGGTGCTGCCACGTCTGCACGGGCCCTACCCAGGCTGGCACGTACATCCCGCAGGCCTGTCCATCCTCATGGAGCCGGTACTGTCCCGCATTCCGCTGGCCGTGCTGTTTGGCATCTTCCTCTACATGGGTGTCACATCGCTCAGCGGCATCCAGCTCTTTGACCGCCTCCTGCTGTTGCTGAAGCCCGCCAAGTACCACCCAGACGTGCCCTTCGTGAAGCGGGTAGGCGTGCCTGGGCGTGGTGGGCGGGACCAGGCCGGACAGGGTGGGGTCAGGGGCGGCGTTTACGGGGTGCGGCATGTGGGGCGGGGCGTCTGGGGGCGTGGTGGGCGGGACCAGGCCGGACAGGGTGGGGTCAGGGGCGGCGTTTACGGGGTGCGGCATGTGGGGCGGGGCGTCTGGGGGCGTGGTGGGCGGGCGGCGGCGGGCGGGCTTCCAGGGCGGGGACGGGAGGGACAGCGTGGGACCTGGGGCGGGGCCGCAGGGCGCGGCGGGCAGGTGTGCGGGCTTTGGGGCCCGGCACGTGCGGGCGGGCGTGGAGGGCGGCCGCGCTGACTGCAGGCTCCGCAGGTGCGGACCTGGCGCATGCACCTGTTCACGACCATCCAGGTGGCGTGCCTGGCGCTGCTGTGGGCCGTGAAGTCCACGCAGGCCTCGCTGGCGCTGCCCTTCGTGCTCATCCTCACGGTGCCCCTGCGGCGCTTCCTGCTGCCGCTCTTCTTCAGTCGCCTGGAGCTCCAGTGTGTGAGTGGGAGCCCCCGGAGGAAAGCGGGGTGTATGGCAGCGGGCTGGGCGGGGCACGCAGGGTGCGGCGAGAGCAGGGGCCGCGGGGGAGCCGCCCCAGCCGTGGCGGCCCTGTCCCCGCCGCGGTCTGTAGGCCGGGCCCCTGCTCTGGTGTCACCTGTTTGCTAGGAATGATGACAGATGTGGCAGCGGAGAGGGACACAGTGTGTTACACCGGCCACCCTGGCCCCAGAAGGGGACATTGGTCATTGTGAGGCTGGCCATCTGTGCCCAGCTCTGGAGACGGGGTTGGCAGGGCGTGACCGCAGCTTCCTCTCCTCCCACCCTGCAGCTGGACGCCGACGACGCCAAGGCCTCTGTGGACGAGAGTGATGGCCGGGACGAGTACGATGAGGTGCCCATGCCAGTGTAGGAGACGCCCCGGGCCCACTCGAGAGAGCAGAGTGGGCAGTCGGGGGTCTCTGAGGCCCCACTTGGGCACACTGGCATTTCTGGCTGGAGGTGGCTGGGGTCCCGCAGGAGGAGCCTGGGGGTCTGCGTGCCCCCTCTTCAGGCAGTCAGTGGAAACAGCCCTGCTGGCTGTGCGACCCAGGACCACTCCTGCCTGTGCCCGCGATGCTGGAGGACACCCACATTATTGATGGCTGCCAGGGCCGCGGATAAGCAGGCCCCTGCACATCCACACATCCATGGGGACAGCACAGCGGGAGGGGCAGCTTGGGGGTGGCAAGTTCCCTTTCGCCTATCCCCACTCTGCGACCAGAGTGTGGTGGAGAGGGCAGGGATGGGCGCTCGGGCTTGGGATAACCATCCCCACCTGCCAGGGCCTGAGCTGGGGAGACTGGGGCTGTGGCAGATGCTGCCCTGGTGGGGTGGGCATGGGTGTGGGTGGGGAGGAGGGGGAGTGTAATTTATTGTGTCTTTTCTGAGTGCTTTTGCTATACTTGGCTTTAGTGTGACCCTGCTGGGGCCCCATGAACCCAACCTGGTCCAAACCAAATCCTGGGGGCCCTCATGTTTGGTCAGGTGGGGCAGCAGGCAGGCTTGACAGGGGCTCAATTGCTTCATGAAACTATGAAAGCACTGGATGAACCAGAAGTGCTGAGAAATGGGATGAGAGGAGGCTCTGAGCGACAAGGACAGCTGCCGCCCATGGAGAAAGCAAGCAGCCAGCTCTACGCTTCCCATTCTGGGCCTCAGTTTCCAGATCTGGGATTCAGATGTTGCAGGATTGGGGGAGTCGCTTGCTTAGCTGTTCCGGGCCACGTAGGGAGCGTGGCAATGGTCACCCTATGGGGTCCCCGTGATCCTGGCTCCTCCAGCACAGTCACGGAAGTGAGGACATCGGCCCTGCCAGCCCTGCTTGACCCGTGCATTTGGGAATAGGTTTTGCCAATAAAAGCATCCATGTTGGAGTCCCGCCTGGCGTGAATCCCTCCCCAAGTCAGGCCAGGCGCAGTGCCCCAAGAGGGCCCACGTGCCCACAGGGGACCCAGCCCTCGTGCTCACTGAGCTGTCGTGTCTGTGAACTGCCGGCCCCTTGCCCAGCAGCCAAACGGTTTCGTTGTCTTTGGGAGAAACGGGATTGAACCCTGGACCTCCCCACCGAGCTGCATCCCTGCTCCTCTAAAGGACCTTGCTAAACTGCTCGGGCCAGGCTTTGTGGAGCTCCTCCTGCCTCAGCCTCCCAGAGTTCTGGGATTACTGAGACCACCTGGATGGATAAATCTTTGAGCAAAATTACCAAAGAAAACTGAGACCCAGAGAGGGGACACCAGTTGTCAAAGGGCACAGAAGAATGCCACTTTTCTTGCCCTTTTTTCTTTCCTTTTCTTTTTTTTAAAATGTATTTAGTTCAGGGTCTACAGGGTCTCACGACACAGATCCAGACTGTAGTGATTCTCCTGTTTTCAGCCTCCCACCCGCTGGGATGTGCCACCAGGCCCAGTCTCAGTCACCTTCTCAGCGTGTCCTGGGGCGGGGCCAGCACAGCACGCCAGGGATCCACCCGGTCCCTGTGGCTGCCTAAGCAGGTCCTTTAATCCACAGGCCAGCACTCTTTCTTTTCTTTTCTTTTTTCTTTTCCTTCCTTCCTTCCTCCCAAGTTTTCTCGCCCTTTCTCTTCCTCCCTCCCTTCCTTCCTCTCTCCTTCCTTTCCTTCCAGGGCTGGGGGTTGACTCCTGGAACTGGCACGCGCTCAGCCTCCCCCACCCGTCCGCCACTGTCCTGGCCCGCATCTGGCTTCCTCGGGGTCTATATTTACCTCTGCTGTCCCCAGCTGCCCCTGGCTGGCCAGTTGGATGGTGGTTATAACTGGACCCCAGGGATGGATGGGGCTCACCACTGTGATCCCCCACAGGTTGGCCTTGTCCCAGGGAGGCCAGCTGGGGTCTCCCAGTGGGCCAAGGCGGCCCAACCTTACCAGTCCCCAGTGGGACTGGGTCATCATGGAGGGGCTGAGGTTTGGGGGACAACCCCCAAAAATCTCCCATTGTGAGGCACCTGAAAGCAGGGCTTGGCCCTAGCCTCAGGATTGCTCAGACAGTGGCAGCAGGACCCATGATCTGGGGCAGCAGCAGGTGGGTAGGAGCCCCACCCCGCCCATCCTGATCACTGGGTCCCTGACCAGAGTTCTCGGGAAAGGGAGAGGGAGGCTCGGAATACGGGGTGTGGAAGAGCCCTGCACTGCTGCTGGGCCTGGCCCGCTGCCTCACCCCTTCACCCTTGACCCTTTCACAGAAGTGACCTCTGCAGTTTAAGTGAAGTCATGAGGGCACACCAGTGTCAGGCACAAAACACCCCACCCGCACTGGAGGGGCGTGAAGGCCCTGGGCAAAAATCCTTCTGGCGTGGTACCGCGGCTCACACCTGTTATCCCAGCACACAGGAGGCTGAGACAGGACTTCAAGACCAGTCTGGGCAATGCAGCAACCTAGTGGGACCCTGTCTCCAAAAGGAAAGGGCTGTGGGTGCAGCGTGGAGCTGGCTTCATCCCCAACTCTGTGTACCTCCCAGTCCACCAGCCCAGAGCTGGCTAGGAAAGCCCAGAACTGTGCAGAGCCTGAGACTGAGAGCCAGCACAGAGTGAGTCACCCACGGGCTCCGAAAGAGAGGCCGCCCCTAAAGGAGAAAGAAAACAGCAGCACATGAAGGCGGAAGAGATGGAAGAGGGCGGGAGGGCAAGGGAGCAGGCTAGGGCCAGTGCTTCCGGGGGTGCGAGGCCTTCCACAGAAGCCATCAGGTCACCTGGGGCGGTCACACCAGATCACAGATGCTGGGCCCACTGAAGCTCTGTGACCCCAGAGTGGGTACATTACTGGATGAAGCCACAGCAATGCCACTGAAGCAGGGGCCAGGCAGGAGCCACAGCGCGGTCCCCTCTTCACCCCTCACCCCGGCCTCACACCCCCGTAAGCACTGGCCCTAGCCTGCTCCCTTGCCCTCCTGCCCTCTTCCATCTCTTCCGCCTTCATGTGCTGCTGTTTTCTTTCTCCTTTAGGGGCGGCCTCTCTAAACTGTTGATACCTGTTTGTCTGAACTTGTTCTTGAAAATATGTACCATAGGGCTGGTGAGATGGCTCAGTGGTCTAGAGCACCTACTTAGAACAAGCTTAGCAAAGCACAGGGACCGCGGTTCAATCCCCCAGCACCACATGCCAGCCAGCCCCGCCCCCTGGTGCCCCCCCATAAATAAATAAAATTAAAAAAAAAATATGTACCATGGGGAGTGGGGCATGGTAGTGCACACCAGTCTTGTCATCATTCTGGAAGGCTGAGGCAGGAGGATCTCAAGTTCCAGCCCAACCCGGTCCCCATACTGTGTGTGTGTAGGGGCGGGGGATTGAATTTGGGACCCTGCAATTGCCAGACAGGTGCTATCTCCCCCAGCCCTGCTTTATTTTTTTCCTACATACTGACTTAAAGAGACCGCCTCTCAAAATTTCAAAATATAATAACAATAATAATAAAAGGGGTTTGGGAGGAAGCTCAGTGCAAAGGCCCTGGACTCAACCCATGGGATCCCCCCCGCAAAAAAAATCTCTGCCATATTGCTATCCT
>NW_004524632.1:11896364-11900003 GCF_000260255.1 Octodon degus | reverse complement strand
AATAAATAAATAAATAAAATTAAAAAAAAGAAATTAAGTTGGAAATGGCAGTGGGATTACTGAAATGTCCACAGTCTGTTTTTGAGTCTGAGTCTCCCTAAATGGCTCAAGCAGGGCTCCAATTTGTGATTGTCTTGCCTCAGCCTCTCAAAGTGCAGGGATTACAGGATTGCAAACCCAGGCCACCACGCCCAGTTTAAACTCCACCTCTGGAAGGCCCACGGGGCCTCCCGAAGGGCACTGTGGACCCAAATATTTACTAGTGGCCTCGGGGGACACAGCCCTTGGCCCTGCACACCTGGAGCTGGCCATGGGGCTTCCTCCTGCCACTCACAGGTGTCGCCTTCAAGGGTTTGTGCTCCAGTTCAGAGCCAGGGGACAGGAGCTGTGGCCTGGGGGGGCTGAGGGTTGGTAGGTTCTGGCCCCAGTTGACTTGCTGAATTATTATGGTGGTCATCTAATGTGGCTGAAGCCCTTGAAACAACAGCTTCTCTCCCTGGAGACCACCTCTCCCTTCTCCAGCCCAGCCAGGGCGCAGTTTCCTTTCCCCTTTCCCACCACATCAGGGAAGACCACATTCAGCTCCTCAGGTATTTCCAAACATCCCCTCCAACTCCACCCCAACAGAAGACCACAAAAGCCTCGGCTTTCTGTTGGGCCAGAGGATCTACCTGCCCTGTCTGCCCTCCATCCTCTCCTTGTCTCTAGTTTGGGTTTTTTTGGGTTTTTTTTCCCCAGCTCTGGGGTTGAACCCAGGGCCTTCACACTAAGCAGCATCACCAGCCTTTTTTTTTTTTAAGGTAGGGTGCCAACTAATCACTAAATGCCCTAGGCTGGGCATGAATTTGTGACTCTCCATCCTCAGCCACCCAAGGTACCAGGCTTTACACATGCAGCACTTCACCAGGATTGAGCACATGTAATTTTTATTTATTTATTTTAGCAGAACCGGGGATTGAACTCAGGCCCCTGCACTTGCCAGGGAAGCGCTTCTTCCACTGAGCCATCTCCCCGCCCCCCCCCAATGTAATTTTTAAACCAAAGTTCAAATACCTGAAGCCAAACAAGTAGAAGTGAAAAGAGAAATAGGTGAATCCACAATTATTGTAGAAACCCGTAAGCACTCTCCCAATAATGATGGGTCAAATTGGGTGCAGTGGTACATCCTGTAATCCCAGCACTCCAGAGGTAGCTGAGGCAGGAGGACCGTAGTGAATTCAAGGCCATCCTGGACAGGATAGTAAGGCCCTGTGTCAACACCCCCCAAAAAAAGATGGAACAAGTAGGCAGTTTAGTGTGTGTGTGTGTATTTGGTACAGGGTCTCACTACGCAGATTGGACTCATGGTGATCCTCCTGTTTTCAGCCTCCCCCGTTCTGGGATTTCTGGGATTACAGGTGGGCACCACTCCTGGGCATGCCGCAGGTGCAGGGCAGGGGGTGGGGCCGGCACCACATTCGGGACCAGGGTTTGAACTGCGTCCCTGTGCTTACCAAAGCAGGCACTTAATCTGCTTGGTGGGGGGGCAGGGGGGATGGGGATGAAACTCCCAACCTGAAGGTACCTGGGATGAGTTCATGTTCTCCAAAACTGAAGAATGAATTTTAGGAGCAAACATAGGTTAAGAGTAGAATATATTTATTGGGGGAAAGAAAGCTCCTGTCCTAGAGTAGGACAGAAGGGGGTCCCTGAGCGGGTTGTCCTCGAGAAGCTGTCTCTTTTTTTTGAGAAGCTGTCTCTTCCAAGGACTTTTATAGAGTAAAACCATGTGGTGAGGCAGGTCTAAGGTGGAGAACATGGGAACTCAGTGCTTAGGTGGGCATGAGGTGGGACAAAACTAGAGTCTACCAATGAGATTACAAGCACCATTGCTCAGGTAAAAGTGATTAAGTCCAGTGCCAAAGGAGGAAGCGTCGCGTAGCAAGTGGACAGGAATACAGGACAGGGTCTCTTCCTGTTGGGGGTTGGGCTAGTGACTCATTTGGGCTCCTTCAAGGTGATTGATACTGTTTAGAATATCAATCCCCGAAGCCCATTCCTAGGGAAGTATGTGGCTGTGTGTATTTCCTCTTTTGCCCACAGCTGGGGGGGCTGGCTCTCCCAAAGTTTCCCAGTCGCCCTGGCTTCCATCTTGTCTCCTTGAGGGCCTGGCCCTGTCTGACTGCCTAGAATATTTTTCTTGTTGCTGTTGGTTTTTTTGGGTTTTTGGTGGAACCGGGAATTGAACTCAGGCCCTTGAGCTTGCCAGGGAAGCGCTTACTGCACTGAGCCATCTCCCTGGCCCTAGAATATTTTTTATGTAATTTAGCTGCCTACAACATGCTGGGCTTTTTCTTTCTTTTCTTTTCTTTCTTTCTTTTTTTTTTTTTTTTTTTTTGCAGAACCAGGGATTGAACTCAGGAAGCGCTTATTCCACTGAGCCATGTCCCCAGCCCCTTGCTGAGCTATCTTTTTGTGTGTGTGTGTGTGTGTGTGTGTGTGTGTGTGTGTGTAACCAGGGATTGAACTCAGGCCCCTGAGCTTGCCAGGGAAGCGCTTATTCCACTGGGCCGTCTCCCGGGTCTGTTTTGTTTTTTTGAGACAGCATCTCTCTGTGTATTTCAAGCTGACACACACTTGCAATTCCAGCACTTGGGAGCCCAAGACAGGAAGACTGTCAGTAGTTTGAGGCAAATATATAAAAAAAAAAAAGAAAAAAGAAAATCATAGAAAATATAATCCATATCCATAATAAATAAAATTAGAAGTCAGTAACAGGGGCCAGGGACATGGCTCAGTGGAATAAGTGCTTCCCTGGTAAGCGCAAGGGCCTGAGTTCAATCCCTGGTTCCGCAAAAAAAAATAAATAAGTCAGTAACAAAGACAAGGCCAGCAAGATAGTTCAGCGGACTAAAGCACCTGCTTAGGCAAGCTTAGGCAAATGGTATGATCCTGACACCACATGCCACGCCAGCCCCAGCGCCAGGGCAGGCTGAGGGGGCCAGAGTCCAGGCATGGTGGTGCATGCAGGCAATTCCACAGGGGAGGCCGCACACAGGAGAATCACAAGTCTGAGCTGCACAGTGCGACCCTACTTAGTGAATAGACTGGATCAAACACCTAAAAAATAAATGACAATGACAGCTAAAAAAAAAAATTCAAATATCAGAAAACAATGCTAGATGGGGCGAGGGAGATGGCTGGGTAGAGCAAGTGCCTGCCTGGCATGCGCAGGGGCCTGAGTCCAATCCCTGACACCACACATACACAAAGAGAAAAGAAAAGAATGCTACTGCTGCATCTACGGGGGTCTCAGGTGACCCTCCCTCTCACTGGGTCCTCATCCTCAATCCACTGAAGTCTGGAGAAGAGCGGATCTGAGCAGAAGTGGTAGGTCCAGTCAAGCAGGGAAAGGGAAGGGGGCAGACGAGAGGCTGGGAGATCAGGCCTTGCGCTCAAGGTGCCGAGAACGGGGGCTTCCCGGCCTGTGGGGACGGCCTGCTGAGGGTCCTGGCCTTTGCTTCTGGGAAGGGCACTCGGTCAGCGTCCACTTTCACGTGGACACAGCAGGCCCATCTTCTCAAGACATGTGAAGGGCTGGTGAGGTGGCTCAGTGGTCTAAAGCACCTACTTAGAACAAGCTTAGCAAAGCACAGGGAC
>NW_004524632.1:11895015-11895659 GCF_000260255.1 Octodon degus | reverse complement strand
TTTTTGAGACAGGGTCTCACCATGCAGCTCAGGCTGGCCTTGAGCTCACTTTGTAGCCCAGGCTGGTCTGGAGCTCACAGTGATCCTCCTGCCTCAGCCTCTGGAGTGCTGGGAGGGCAGGTGAGCACCACCTGACTCAGCATCTAGAAAATATTTCAGTGACAAAAGATCACATGAGCCGGGTGTGGCAGCTCGTGCCAGTAATCCCTGCACTGTGGGGCTGAAGTAGGAGAAATGTGAGTGCAAGGCCCGCCTGGATTATTTAGGGAAATCCTGTCTCAAGAAGAAAGAAAATCAGTTGGGGGTTGGGGGTGCACTTGGGAAACCAGCCTGGGCTACAAAGTTCAGGCCAGCCTCAACTGCACAGTGAGACCTTGTCTCAAAAAAACAAAAACAAAACCACCCCGGGGAGATAGCTCAGTGGCATAAGTGTCTGCCTGGCAAGTATAAGGTCCCAAGTTCTATCCCCGGTACAAGAAAACTGGAAAATAAAAAGGAGGCAGGAAGGGCAGGAGAGGAGAAAGAAGACTAAAGCATTCCGAGTTGCCCGAGCTCCCCACAGTGGGGCTGCCTGGCCAACAGGAGCTACTCTTCTGTCTGTCTGTCTTTTCTTTTCTTTTTTTGTCTTTTCTTTCTCTCTCTCT
>NW_004524632.1:11892866-11894630 GCF_000260255.1 Octodon degus | reverse complement strand
GGCTTGTCAGGCAGGCATTGTGCTACTGAGCTACAGCCCTGGCCCGCTATTCATTCATTCTTTCCTCCCTTTTTTTTATTTTGGTTTGTAAGACAGGGTCTCACTCTGTAGCCCAGACTATCCTTGAACTCTTGTCTGGCCTCCTGCCTCAACCTCCCGGTGCTGGGACCTCGTACAGGTGCCCCACAGCTCTGGACTCCCCAGGAAGTGGCACAGGCCCCCTCGACTGGCGTGAGGCCCGCAGCTCTTCCCGGCCTGGCCCTGGCCGCCGGCTTGTCCAGGGAATCCCCGGGCTGCGCTGGCACCCGAGAGCCCGAGCGCTCAAACGCTGGGCTAACGGGTGCATCACCACACCCAGCTCGAACACCCGCTCATAAAAATTTGAAATTAAAAAAGAAAATAAAAAAGATTCCAGGAAAAAAAAAAAAAAAAAAAAGATTCCAGGGCTGGGGTAATAGCTTAGTAGAATAAGTGCCTGCCTGGCAAGCATAGGGTCCTGAGTTCAATCCCTGGTACCACCAATAAATAAATAAATCCAAACTAGTAATCTAGGCTTTAATCCTAAGAAACTAAAAGGAAGGCTGGGCATGGTGGTGAGGCCCGTCACTCCAGGGACTGAGGCTGAAGGTTCGCCATGAATTTGAGGCCGGCCTGGTCTCTAATGAGTTCAAGGCTGGCCTGAACTACACAGTGAGATCCTGGTTCAAAACAAAAACAAAATACAAAAAGGGCAGTGAGGGAGGACCAGGAGAGAGCCCATGCCGTCGCCGGGCCCACCTGAGCCCCAGGCCGACCCACCCCAGCACTGCGTGGAGGTAGTAACGGCTCTGCATGGCCTGCCCGATAGCTCAGCCGGCTAAAGTGCCTGCTCAGGCAGAGCGCGGCGGCGGGGTTCGATCCCCCGCATGCGGTGCCCACCCGCCCTGGTGGCTGAATCAGCCACTGAGACTGGGCCTGGTGGCATGTGCCCATAATCCCAGCACTTGGGAGGCTGAAAACAGGAGAATCACTATGAGTCTGATCTATATAGTCAGACCCTGTAGACCCAGTCCTAAATACAGAAAACATAGAATAAAATAAGGCACTGCAAGCCACCTAGATGAGATGAATCAATTCCTTTTTTTTTGGTACAGGCTCTCGATATGCAGCTGAGACTCATAGTGATCCTCCTGCATCAGCCTCCCCAGTGCTGGCATTACAGGTGTGTACCACCATGCCTGGATTCAGTGGTCGGCTCAGCGTGAGGCCGGCATGGCATGCAGTAAGTACCAGGGGTCCAACCTGGGTCCTTGCCCCTACAAAGCAGGCACTGAGACCACTGAGCTACCTTCTCAGCCCTATGTCAACTTTTTGTTTTGTTTGAGCCAGGCCTTCACTGTGTAGCCCAGGGTGACCTCAAACTCACTTGAACCCTTATGCCTTGGCCTTTGAAGTGCTGGGCTGACAGATGTGTGCCACCATGCCCAGCGGGCCCACCTCAATTAAAGAGAGTAAATAACTACTAATTCTGCTAGGTGAGAGAGTGCGCATGTGTAGCCCTGCACTCTGGAGGCTGAGGCAGGATGGTTACTGCATGTTCAAAGCCAACCTGGAATACACAGGAAGACTGTGTCTTTATCTATCTATCTATCTATCTATCTATCTATCTATCTATCTACTTATTTATTCTTTTTGGTGGTACCAGGGATCAAACTCAGGACCTTGTGTTTGCCAGGCAAGCCCTTATTCCACCTAGCTCTGTCCCCAGCCTGACTGTATCTCAAA
>NW_004524632.1:11886021-11892766 GCF_000260255.1 Octodon degus | reverse complement strand
GGCAGCCTGTGGCCAGCACACAAAGCAGCCACACCTGCTCCCCTGGACGTAGGGGAGAACTTCCTGTTGTTTCTTCCCTTCTCTACCACCCCTGCCAGATTCAGTTTTCCTTTTTGGACAGACTTTAGAAATTATCTGCTAGAAAGGAGCTGGTAAGGAAGCTTAGCTGGAAAATTCTGCCCTCTGGCTTCCTCCCTGGTCCAGGCACTCTCAGCTGCTCCCTTGGCCTTGCTCTGTCTAGTCTCCCTGCTGGATTCCCCAGGAACCCTGACACCCAAAATAACTCAAAAGTCACCCTGTATAGCTCTACTGCTAACATACCTTCCCCTAAAAGAAGGGCTGCAGCCTATATTTCAGTGAGAAAATAGACTAGCAGATAAGAAATGTTCCTTCTTTTACTGTGTTCCTAGTAGGCCTTAAAAATAGAAAGAACCAAATGGCATATTAACTTCATTACCATGGCCACCACTGAGGGTGACATAGGAGTGGCTGTCCTCTGGGGCCAAGATCCATCAGCCTGGAGTGGGAATGGACAGGGCTGAGCCCTGAGGTGGGCCAAGTAAGAAAAGGGAACCAGATCCTGTTCGTACCAATCCCTCAACACAGACCTGTTTTGGGTTGTTCTGGACTCTTTCCCAAGATGGTGAGGCTGGGTCTTCAAAAAGATTAAAAAAAAGGGGGGGGTGCCGGGGAGATGGATCAGTAGAATAAGCGATTGCCTGGTAAGTGCAAGGGCCTGAGTTCAATCCCTGGTTCCGCAAAAAAATAAAAAAATAATATATATCCAGAACTCAAGGGCTAGCCACAGTGGTGCAGGTCTTAATCCCAGCACGAAGGAAGCAGAGGCAGGAGTTCAAAGCCAGACCGGAGGGCTGGCAAGACAGATCAGTGGACTAAGCGCCTATTTTGTCATTTTCTTTTTTTGGCAGAACCAGGGATTGAATTTAGGCCCTTGCGCTTGCCAGGCAAGTGCTTATTTTACTGAGCTGTCTCCCCGGTCATTTTATTCATTTTAATGAAAAGAAAAACAAAAACAAAAACAAAAAAAAAACGTTAAAATAGCTGTGAAACAGTAAAGTGCCTGCTTTGGCAAGTGCAGGGACCAGGGTTTGATCTCCAGTCTTGCATGCCTTGCTGTCCCCCTCACCCCCACTGAGCTGGGGACAGAGATTGGGCATGGTGGTGCACTCCTGTAATCCCAGCGCTGGGGAGGCTGAAAAATAGGAGGATCACCATGAGTCTGACCTGGGTAGTGAGACTCTGTACCAATACACAAATGAAAAAAAAAAGGCTTGACTGGACTACAGAGCTCTGTCTCAAAAAACAACCAAAGATCAAAACAAAAGGAGTTAAATTAAAACAGAAATAGAGGGCCAGCCAGATAGCTCAGTGGACTAAAGCACCTGCTCAGGCAGGGGCAGGGACCGCCTGCTGTGCTGGCCCCACCCCCAGGGGCCCACTGAGACAGGATTGAGACTGGGCGTGGTGGTGCACTCCTGTAATCCCAGCACTTGGGAGGCTGAAGACAGGGGGATCACTACGAGTCTGATCTCTGTAGTGAGACTCTGTACTACATACACTTAAAAAACAAAACAAAACAAAGAAAGTACCAGGTCCTAATGGATTCAATGATAAATTCTGCCAAATATTTAAGAAACAAATCACACTAATTTTCTATGATCTTTTCTAGCACAGGGAAGCACAGGAACTACTCCTTTCTCTCCTTCTGTTATGGATTTAGCACAGGGCCTATAGGGTCTCGAACTTGCGATCCCCCTGCCGTGGCCTCCATGTGGTGCGGTGGCCAGTTCCCCTTGGCTCCAGGGGCTCAGGCGGCATCCCCTGAGCGCACGGGCTTGCTGCCGCCAACAGTGCCCCCGAGCCATCTCTCCTGCCTGACTCACCTGCAGTCTTAGCTCTCCCTGATCTGTCTGCTTATCCACCCCGGCAGTTAGCATTCTTAATAATTTAATACATATATTACATGTCTTAGTTACTTTGTTTCTGAAACAAAAAGCCGACACCTGAACTGAAGAGGAGTCGAGGCACCATCTGCCATCAGCTGCTCCCGGGGTAACAGTACACAGCAGGCGGCGGGCGGGGGACTCTGGGGCTTCTTTCTGCCCCTTTTCTGCTCTGCCCAGTCTAGCAGGCATAAGGTGGTGCCTTAGCAGTCAGGGGTCTGACTAAGTACCACAGCCTCACAGGCCAGCCATGTCTGCCAAGCCCGTGCAGGCCCACAGGAGGCTTTTGGGGACACTGGGACACAAGCCGCCAAGTCCCAGCACCAGGTGACTCTCCCAGATCACCCAGGGGGCTACAGACAGGTGAATTCTGGAGGCTGGGCTGCACAGTTGTTCTGCTTTTCGCACTATTGGGGATTGAACCCAGGGTCCTTTCTCATTCTGTGTTTGGAGACAGGGTCTAAGCTGGTAACTTGCCCATCCTGGGTTTGAGGGTTTTTTTTTAATGTATTTAGTACAGGGTTTCACTACAGACTGGACTCTAGCGCACCTCTTGCTTTCAGCCTCCCAAGTGCTGGGACTCACCACCAGGCCCAGTCTCCATCACCATCTTAGTGTGCCCAGGGGCAGGGCCGGCAGGGCACTCCAGGGATTGAACCGTCTGTTGAGCTATCTGGCCGGCCCCTTGAGCTTTTTTGTTGTTGTTGTTCCGAATGCCTTCGGGGCAGGTTTGGCTGGTTTGAGTTGTGCGGATTGAACCACAGCCACCTGAGCCTGACTGCCTTGTGGAAGCAGCCACTTAAGCCCGTTCCCCCTTGAGCTTTTTTTTTTTTTTCTTTTTTTTGGTTCCTCGAATGCCTTCAGGGCCCTTTTGGCCAGCTGGAGAGTTGTGAGTTTCCAACTCCAGCAACCTGAGGCTGACAGCTTTGCGGAAGCAGCCACTTAAAGGACTGAGCTAGAGCCAGGCCCCCCCCTTTTTTTTTTTTTCCTGCGGAACCGGGGATTGAACTCAGGCTTGCCAGGGAAGCACTTATTCCACTGAGCCATCTCCCCGGCCCCCCTCCCTTTAGCTTTTGATCCTCCCACCCATCTCCCCAAGGGCCTCTGGGCCTCTGTCACCAAACTTGGCTCCAACAGGACTTCTTACAACCATGGGAATGTCTTGTATCTCTATTATTCACTTAGAATGTGGCTGTGTGACCAAAGAACTGAACCCAGGAAGCCCTGAGATACATCCTTGTTATTTGTTCTTTAGTTTTTATTGTTGTTGTTTGTTTTGGTGGAACCAGGGATTGAACTCAGGTGCCTGGGCTTGCCAGGCAAGTGCTTATTCCACAGAGCCATCTCCCCAGCCTCTGTTCTTTAGTTTTTAGAAAGGGTCTCATTAACTTGTCCAGGCTGCCTTTGTAGTTGGAATCCACTTGCCTCAGCCTCCTAAGCAGTTGGAGTTACAGGTATAGGGGCTGGGAGATGGCTCAGGAGAATAAGCGCTTCCCTGGCAAGCGCAAGGGCCTGTGTTCAATCCCCGGTTCCGCAAAAAAACAAAAACAAAACAAAAAAGGAATTACAGGTGCTTGGCCATTTTTATTTAGTGTACATGAATGTAAGTGGCCACATGGCTCATGAACAGCGTGTGGGACAGTGCTCCCACACCCAATCACACACTATCCTAAAAGTCTGTGGCAGATCTATAAATTGCAGTTTCTATTTTTATGTATTTATTTATTTTGGTCTTTTTTTTTTTTTTTGGTGGAACTGGGGATTGAACTCAGGCCCTTGTGCTTGCCAGGGAAGCGCTTATTCCACTGGGCCATCTCCTGGCCCCTTGGTCTTTTTGAGACAGTGTCTCATTATGGAGTACGGTCTGCTCTTAAACTCTCTTTGCAGCCCAGGCTAGCTTCGATCTCATAGCAATTCTCCTGTCTCAGCCTCCCAAGTGCTGGGATTACAGGCATGTGCCACCATGCCAATTATTATTTTTGCAGTACTAGGGATTGAACTCAGGACCTTACATTTACCTTACACCACTAAATCATATCCCCAGCCCACCCTGGTTATTTTTGATGGTATCAGGAATTATTTTTAATTATTATGTATTTTGGTTTTTTTGAGATAGGGTCTCACTGTGTGGTTCATGGCAATCCTCCTGCCTCAGCCTCCTGTGTGCTAGGACGATAGGCATGTGGTACATCTTGCTATTTTGAGAGAGAATTTCACTAAATAGCCCACGCTGGCTTCAAACCTGTCAACCTCTGGTCCAGCCTCCCCAGTAGCTGGGATTATCAGGTCAGACTACACTGCCCAGCCTGGCAATACCAATTAATGTGCAATCTATACCCAGCCAGGAATGGGGCACTCTTTGTCACTTAGTACTCTGGGGTTCAGAGGCAAGAGAATTTCAACTCTGAGCCCAACTTGGACAATTCAGCAAGACCCTCTCTCAAAAATAAAGGGCCAGCTGCAGGTGTGTTTAGCATGAAGACTCTGGACTCAATATACAGTGCCATAAAGATTTTACATATATATATATATATATTTTCCCCCCAGAAAAACATGCACACTGTATACTTCAGAAAAAGAAAAGTAGCAATTTTTCAGCAGATGCTGGTACCCTCATATGGGGGACCCTAGAGGACGTCATATATTGCAGAAACCTATGACATTGCTGGCCCTGAAGAGAAAAAATTGATCTCAGCAACCAAGGTTGCCCACAAAGCAATTCACCATAATAAAAGTCCAGAAGCTGATGGCCACCACTTCCAGTACCTCTTGTAACTGTAGAAGTCAAAGATAACTTGTGTTCATCTCATGCTGTCTCAATAAATTACCAAATATGTATGCAAGTTCCCCCCCCAAGTATGCATTTTTGGCAACATATATTCAAATGTACTTGTGCACTGTGACAAAGTAATTGCACGCCGGCCAGGCACCCAGGAGGTGTCACGGCTGTCTGCCTGAAGCTCAAAGACACTTTAATCATAATGGTCCCAGACTGACTCTAATCTGGACATCACAATAGCAGGACAGATGGACAGAAGAACAAGGGACCACAGCATCAAGCCAAACACCTCTCTGGGGTGGGGCTCAGAGAGGTCCGCAGTAGGCTGAGATGGTCACATGGTATACTGTGCTTTAATACCTGTAAGGTGGACTACAAGAAGAACAAACAAGCAGAGACCTAAATGAGGGCCTGTAGATCTACTCCCTAAAAAGGAGTCTTTGTAACACAATCCTAAATGAAGTTTTCCAGCAGAACAGTTCCAGATTCCAATCAGTAACTCTGAAGCTCCTCTCTGGATACATAAAACAATCCTCCAGGCAGCCAGGAATCCCAGTTCCAACCTGTCAGGTTCCCAGGACTGAAACAAGGCTTGGAAGCTGCAGCCAAATGCAGGCAGCACAGCTGGGGCAAAATTTTGTCACCAGCCTTTGTGGGTCACAGGCCATGGGGCTGCGCTGGGCAGGGGCGGACAGGCTGGAGAGAAAGGCCAAGGGCAGATTCCCCAAGGCTGGCCAGCAGCCTGCATACTCCCGACTTCTCCAGTGAACAGGGACACAAGCAGCCCGGAGCCAGCACGCTTCCTGCTGCCCAAGGAACCGGCACAGGAATCCTCATGATTCACGTTCGCCTGCTTCATCCCAAAGCACTTTACTAAACTGGCTTGAGGTCCAGCCAAGAAGTTCAGGGCCTAGAGCCAGAGCACCTGGCCCACAGTCTGCAGGGCACCCTGGGAACTTGCTGGGGCCTAAAGGTCTGGGCTGCGACAGAAGCAAGTGACACAGTGACTTGGGAACCTCTCCCCCGCCTCCCAGCCCTAGTGACAAGGTACGTTCAGAAGCTATTACCCTCCTCACAGATAAGGAAATGGGCTCAGGAGAAGATGAGTTTGCTCAACAAACTCAAACACTAAGCTAGGCCTGGCCCAGGCCTGCAATCTCCAAGGGATCACTGGGAGCAGGGTAGCAAGTTCAAACCCAGCCCAGCCCAGGCAATCTAGCAACTTAAGGAGGCTCTGTCTCAAGATAAAAAATAAAGAGGCCTTGGATTGAATCCCCAGTATGGCAAAACAAAACAAGAAACACACACACACAGAGAGAGAGAGAGAGAGAGAGAGAGAGAGAGAGAGAGAGAGATCGCAGGAGCAAGAGAGAATGCTGCCAGCCCGAAGCTGGGACTTTCACTCCGAAACCTTACTCTTCTCCAGTCAAAAAACAAGTCTGCGGAGGGAGTGGGGTTCAAGGAGAATCCGGCTGTGCCCACACACTGTCGCATCAACTCCCCACAGCCAACGTGATAGCCGGGCACTGCAAACACGAATAATAATTTTAAAAAGGAGACAGAAAGAAGGAAGGAAAGAGAACAATAAATTCAACGGCCTGCTTTCGGCTTTGGGAGAAGGCTTGTCCTACACAAAATGCCCGGTGTTGATCTGGGTTTGCGGAGCCCAGAACAGGAGCCGTTTGGGAAGATGTCTTTACCAAAATCAAAACACAGCGATAAACACCCGCCAACCACGAAGACGGCTGCAGCCCGCGGGCCCTGAAGCCCGCGCTCCCCTCGCCGCCGCGGCAGAGCCGGGGTGCAGACGCCAGGCTCGCCGGCTCACTCGGCGTCCCGCCCGTTGTGCTACGTGGCCCGGCGGGCCTGCCAGCTCGAGAGGCCGGGCGACGCCGGGGAGGCCGAGGCAGGCTCCGGCTCCGGCTCCGGCTCCGGCTCCGGCCCGGCGGGGTCCCCAGCCTCGGCCTCCGGCCTGGCTCGGCCACCCGAGTCGGGGCGCCCA
>NW_004524632.1:11866815-11883241 GCF_000260255.1 Octodon degus | reverse complement strand
GGCGTCCGGGTCCCCGCCGGGCTGCGGAGGCGGGGGAACCGGCGGGGGGAGCAGGAGGAGGAGACTGGGGCGCGCGCCCGCCCGTCGCCGTGGCCGCGCGCGCCCTTTACCCGCCCTTCCTCCTCCCGCCTGCGGCCGGGGCCTCCCCGGGGCGGGCGCTCCGAGCGGGAGGAGCAGAATCGGGTTTCTTTCGGCCGGGTGGGGGAAGGAGGGCGGCGCTCGCGGCACGCGGGGCTGGAACGCGCGCGCGTGGGCAGAGCTGGGCGCGAGCTGCGGAGCAGGGCTGGGGGCAGGCAGGGAGGGGGTCGCTCACCCTCGCCCCAACGCGAGAAGTGTGCGGGTCCTGCTACATCTGGACTGGGGCGCACCCCACGCCCCCTCCCCCTGTGGGAGGGGGTGGGTAGAAAGTTCCGACTCTGGGTCCACCTCAGTGGGGCCCGTGTATTTTCTAAAGGTGGCTTTGACCCCGGGTTGCCCAGCCAGTGCGACCGAGGTGGCTGGACAGCTGGAGGATGAACGGAGAAGCCGACTGCCCCACAGACCTGGAAATGGCCGCCCCCAAAGGCCAAGGTAGGGCGCCTCTGCCTGTGCCGGTTCTGGGGTCAGTGAGCTGGAAGCACCACATACACCACGGCTTGGCTGGTCCATACCGGCCCAAGCCTGTCCCCTGTGCCTGTGCCCTCCTCGTGTCCCAAGGTGGAGCAAGCCTTCCTTCTGGGACAGCAGACCTTCAGAGTGGGTCCCCAGGTGCTCCCAGTGCTGGGAGGGCAGAGATGGGACAGGCTTCTGGGGTGTTCGTGGTTGTTGGAGGATAAGGCCTTGGTCTTTTAGGAGCAGAGGTGGCCGTGAGGGCATTTGGTCCCAGTGGCATGCACGTTCTGATCTATTTTTACGGGGAAATCTTAGCATTGGGGTGGCAGAAACATGCCAGCATCTGGCACAGTGTATGGGACAGTGAAGAGAGATTACTACGGGTCTGTGTGACCCGCGGTGCAGGAGCCTTGCACAGGTTACCAAATGCCGTGGAAACTACAGCTTTTTGATTCCTGGCCACATGTGGCCAGTCCCTTGGCATCCCCCACCACTACCATGCAAGAGGCCTGAGCGCTCTGGGCTGCATCTGAGGGGCTGGAAAGAGCTGGCTGCATCCCCTTTCTGAGCGCCCTGGGCCTTCTCCCCTGAACGGGCATGTACAAGCCCAGCCAAAGAGCTGCCCCTCCAGGTTCTCCCAAGCTGCCTGGAATTCTTTTTGGTTTGCCTGAGGGGCTGGGGATGACACACTTTCAGGTGTGCCAGGGAGACTTCTGGGGGTTGCTGTGCTGCTCATGCCCAGCCCCAGTCCCTGTGGACCCGGGTCATCTCCTAGGACTTGGATTTAGCCACAAGTTGGGCTGTGTTTTTGCTCTGGTTCACCTCCCCACCCACCAGGGATCCATCTGCGTCCTCTTTCCCCTGTTGGCAGGCCACACAGTGTGCATGGCCCATCTAGTTTTGAAGTGAGCCAGACCTGACTTCCAGCCTACCTTTCCAGCTTAGCATCTCTGCCCCAACCCCACGTGGCTGCAGTTTTCTTAGGGCTGACTGTGCCTAGGCCTAGGAGGATGTAGGGGCTCAGGTGGGAAGTGTCCCTGGAGAGGAGGGCTAAATACTCAGGGACCAAGGGATGGATGGATGCCCAGGAAGGGTGTGAGCTGCACGTGACATCCTCTTTGACACCTTGCCAGACCGCTGGTCCCAGGAAGACATGCTGACCCTGCTGGAGTGCATGAAGAACAACCTTCCCTCTAACGATAGCTCCAAGTTCAAGACCACCGAGTCACACATGGACTGGGAAAAGGTCGCATTTAAAGACTTTTCTGGCGACATGTGCAAGCTCAAGTGGGTGGAGATTTCGAATGAGGTGAGGGATCCCCTCTCTGGCCTGGGGGTGCTGAGCTGCATGTGGCAGGGCCAACTATGAACAGGAAGGGGGACGAACGCCGGGGTGCCGTTTACATGCTGGCTATTGCCCCTGCCTGACTTGAGCCACCGCCTTCAGCTTGGTGCCCATTTGCCTGGTGGCCTTGGAAACTCAGTTTTGGGGCTTCTGTCACCTGAGCTTGGTGGGTTGCTGAGGAGTACTGAGGTGGCATGTAGGTCATAGGATTACTGTAGATGTCCTTGACATCTGCAGCAGGCGAGGGCCTGGGCCCACTTTGGGGACCACTGGCCTTGGCCTTGGCTGTCCTGGAAGGCACCCCACTGGGCAGAGAGTTGGGGGAGACTGTGGGAAGGGGCCGTGGTGTAGAGTGCTGCTCCCACCATCCCCTGTCTCCATCAGGTGAGGAAGTTCCGAACATTGACAGAATTGATCCTTGATGCTCAGGAACACGTTAAAAACCCTTACAAAGGCAAAAAGCTCAAGGTGAGTTATGGGGGTGCCACCCAGCCAAGGAGGCGTGGCCACGGAACGGGTGGTGCCTGACCTCCCTTTCCCCCCTTCAGAAACACCCTGACTTCCCAAAGAAGCCTCTCACCCCCTACTTCCGCTTCTTCATGGAGAAGCGGGCCAAGTATGCAAAACTCCACCCCGAGATGAGCAACCTGGACCTGACCAAGATCCTGTCGAAGAAATACAAGGAGCTTCCGGAGAAGAAGAAGGTGGGGGAGGGCGGGGCGGGCCAGGCTGGAGCGCGGAGCTGGTGGCGGTGCCGGTGGGGTGGGCGGGAGGGCGGGGGCAGCAGCGCTGCAGCGTGGGGCCTGGGCAAGCACACCTGGTCGCCTGTGGCCGCACACAGATCCCATTCCTGGCAGTGCGGGTTGGGCAGGCTCAGCCTGGCCCTGCACACATGCTGCCCACCACTGTACCCACTCTGCCTAAATCCGCCTTGCTCTTCGACACACTTCCTTTCCCTGAACCATACCTGCTCTCTCGGTCTTGCTGGACATATGTAAGACCCTCATGCAGGTCACCCCAGAAAAATGCAAAAAACTGGGGGGGAGGGCCTGGGACTCAACTTGTACATCCAGCAGTATTAGAGGATCTGGACCTGGTGCCTAGACCCACTGCCCAGGGCTCTGCTTGTTCCATGTCCATGTGTTCCGGGGCTTCCTGGCCCTGTGCTTGACCCTGCAGCTTTGGGGAGAAGTCAGGAATCCCTTGTAGAAGCTCGCCACAGAATCCGGGAAGCTCCTCCAAGGGGCCAGGAGCTCAGAGAGAAGGGTGGTGTGGGGGAGCCGGGGGAGCCAGGAAGAGCAGCTGGTGACGCCCACCAGAGACAAAGACACAGGTGGGGAGAACACAGCTGCACAGGGCCAGTACTCAAGTGGTACTGGCCACCACCCTGAGCACCTTTTGCTGGCCACTTATGGTGGCTGCAGGCTTGTCTGCCCTTGGTGCCGGGCCCTACATGAGTCCTGTGTGGTTGGGTAAAAGCAGCCCTCCATAGCCACCGCCCAGGCCAGCAGGAGCGTGAATCACGGGCTGCATGCACATGTGGCTGCACACGGCACAGCACAGCACTCAGGGCAGGAGGGGGAAGGTGGGCAGAGCCCCAGAGGGCCTGAGAGCTGGGGCAGGACAGAGAAGCGTGTTCAGGTAGACGAGGGGCTACCCCAACACTGCCACCAGTCCTTTGGGGCCCTTAGTGAGTTAACTTTGGGTCGAGTGAGCCAGGCAGGTCTGGGTGTCATCCAGCTCAAAAACTGCTCTTGGATCTGAGGAGGGCTGACTAGGGTAGAAGCCACACTTGGTCACCATGAGCCCCTGGCCCCTCCAGGGCCATGTTGGTGACCCTGGGAGAACAGGAGAAGCAAGGTGGTAGTGATGAGGGAGAGGTGTGTGGCACCAACAAGACCTAGAGCTAGTGGGTGGGGAACCACAAGTTTGGCAAGCAAATCTGTTGGTATGGGTCACGTGTAAGAACCCTCCTGGTTCTCAACACAAACTCCCCTGGTACCTGGGGAACAGGACCTGCTGTCCTAGGCCCTGAGGACACTGTAAGTGGACAGTGGGCAGCAGGTGTGGCAGGAACAGTCCCCATTAGACTTTTGGGAGGCCCAGGTGCCCATCAAGCAGCTGTGAGTGGCACAGTGTCAGCCACTTTTTTGGCTCCCTCTTGAGACACTGCACTTGAGCAGTGTCTGGAGACTGCCTAGCTCGGCCATCTGGTTGTGAGCTGCCAGGCCCAGTGTCTGGTGAGCCTGGCCTGTCAGAGGCACAGGTCCGAGGTGGCAGGAGGGTGCGGTTTCTGGGTGAGGCCCAATTGGGTCCTGGGTGACCCCGTCCCCTCCTCCCCCAGATGAAGTATATTCAGGACTTCCAGAGGGAAAAACAAGAGTTCGAAAGAAACCTGGCCCGTTTCAGGTAAGGGTTGGAGGCCACTAGTAGCCATGGGACCTGGGTGTGGCAGAGCAGGTGGACACTGGCCAGGGCTTAGAACTGACCCTTTGGGTGGCGTGGGCAGGTCACATGAAGGCCCAGTTGTGCTCAGGCAAGGAAGACGGGTGGCCACTGTCTCACTAAGCCCAAGGCCTAGAAGGCTTGATGGGTGGGTGAATGCTAGGGCCTGCCTAACGGTGTCCCCAATGACCCTTGCCCCCGTGCACTGGCCAGGGAGGACCACCCCGACCTTATCCAGAATGCAAAGAAGTCGGACATCCCCGAGAAGCCCAAAACCCCCCAGCAGCTGTGGTACACTCACGAGAAGAAGGTGTACCTTAAAGTACGGCCAGATGTGAGTGTCTGGCTGTTGGGTGGGGTGCAGGTGCACAATGGGGGGCGGGGGGAGCCGCGCCGGGTCGCCGGGCTGGGTCAGGGGAGCAGGAGAGGAGGCCCCTCCCCAGGGGTGGGCTGCATGGACAGGGCCTGGGCCAGCGCGTGCGAGCGAGTGTGCGTGCGTGTGTGACCCTCCCTGCACTAGGCGGACGCCTGCCTCTCCGCCTTGCCCTCCTGGCCTGTGGGGGACACCGCCGTGACCTCCCGTGGCCCGAGGGGGCGGGGCCTCGCGCCCCCACCCCCCTCCCCCTGCCCTGGCTGCTTGCGTGTGTCTGACGGCTTTTGGTTTGCAGGCCACTACGAAGGAGGTGAAGGACTCCCTGGGGAAGCAGTGGTCTCAGCTCTCGGACAAAAAGAGGCTGAAATGGATTCATAAGGCCCTGGAGCAGCGGAAGGAGTACGAGGTTAGGCTTCCGCTGCACTCCTCCCCGCCCGGCTCTTCACGAGCCTCTGCCCGGACTCATCGCTCCCCAGACCCCGTTGAGGGAGGGGCCTCGTGGCCCCTCTCCTCTGCCCCTACCGACCCCCACCATCCCCAGGAGATCTCAGGCTAGGGCAGGGCAGGGCACCGTGTGGCACGGCGCGGCAGACACACGGACACCCCCGGCTTTGCTCCGGCCCCCCTCCCCAGCGGCTCCCCCGTGCTCCCTGGCCCAGCTAACCCCACCCCATTGCGCTCCTGCGCCCACCCGCTCTGCAGGAGATCATGCGTGACTACATCCAGAAGCACCCAGAGCTGAACATCAGCGAGGAGGGCATCACCAAGTCTACCCTCACCAAGGCGGAGCGCCAGCTCAAGGACAAGTTTGACGGGCGACCCACCAAGCCACCTCCGTGAGCGCCGCCCTGGGCAGGCGGGTGGGCAGCAGGAGGCCTGCCCAGCCTCACGGTGCCCTCCCGGCCCCACAGGAACAGCTACTCGCTGTACTGCGCTGAGCTGATGGCCAACATGAAGGACGTGCCCAGCACGGAGCGCATGGTGCTGTGCAGCCAGCAGTGGAAGCTGCTGTCCCAGAAGGAGAAGGACGCCTACCACAAGAAGTGCGACCAGGTGCGCGGACCCCCCCCCACGCCGGACCGGCAGGGTGACACTCAGCGGCCTGGCCGCACCTGACCCTGACCCCTTGCTTTGCAGAAGAAGAAAGATTATGAGGTGGAGCTGCTGCGCTTCCTGGAGGTGCGTGGGTGCCCTGGGTGCCGGGGGCGGGCGGGCGGGCAGAGCGGGAGGCCGTGCGCCAGCCGCGCCCACCGCATCCCCTCCTGGCCCGTGCAGAGCCTGCCGGAGGAGGAGCAGCAGCGGGTGCTGGGCGAGGAGAAGATGCTGAACATCAGCAAGAAGCAGGCCGGCAGCCCGGCCGCCAAGAAGCCAGCGCCAGAGGGCGGCAAGGTGCGGGCGCGGGGCCGGGAGGCGTGGGCGCCCCGGACCTCCGACCCCCGACCCCCGCGACCCACGCCCTCTGCCCTCAGGCCGGCGCCGAGAAGCCCAAGCGGCCCGTGTCGGCCATGTTCATCTTCTCTGAGGAGAAGCGGCGGCAGCTGCAGGAGGAGCGGCCGGAGCTGTCGGAGAGCGAGCTGACCCGCCTGCTGGCTCGCATGTGGAACGACCTGTCGGAGAAGAAGAAGGTCAGGGCTGGAAGGCGGGAACTGGGGGGGGGCTGGCGCCGCCGCCGGGCTGGCTAGCGCCCCCTGGAGTCCGCGGGCGGCGCGCCCTAGCTGTCCCGTCTGCGGTCCCTGGCAGGCCAAGTACAAGGCCCGCGAGGCTGCCCTGAAGGCGCAGTCGGAGAGGAAGCCGGGCGCCGAGCGCGAGGAGCGGGGCAAGCTGCCCGAGTCGCCCAAGCGGGCCGAGGAGATCTGGCAGCAGAGCGTCATCGGCGACTACCTGGCGCGCTTCAAGGTCAGTGGCGGGCGACGCGGAGGGGACGCGGGGCTCCAGCCGCGTGGGGCCCTCTGTGAGCCTTGCTGTGCCCCCAGAATGACCGGGTGAAGGCCCTCAAGGCCATGGAGATGACCTGGAACAACATGGAGAAAAAGGAGAAGCTGATGTGGATCAAGAAGGCTGCAGAGGATCAGAAGCGCTACGAGGTGGGGGCTGCAAGAACAGCCTCTGGGGTGGCTGCTGCGGCCGAGCTGGGTTTGCAAGGCCCTGGTGAGGCAGTGTTGCACCCATAAAATAGTCAAGCTGGGCCGCCTTCTGACTTAGGGTGGGGGTGACAGCAGGGGGTGATGGGGTGATCTTCCTGGTCTCCCTGCAGAGAGAGCTGAGTGAGATGCGAGCACCCCCAGCCACGGCCAACTCTTCGAAGAAGATGAAGTTCCAGGGGGAGCCCAAGAAGCCCCCTATGTGAGCCTGGGCGGGCGGGTGCACCCCGCGGAGGGGCGCTCTTGGGCTGGGTCCTGACCTCTCCCGCATCCCCCCAGGAACGGGTACCAGAAGTTCTCCCAGGAGCTGCTGTCCAACGGGGAGCTGAACCACCTGCCCCTGAAAGAGCGCATGGTGGAGATCGGCAGCCGCTGGCAGCGCATCTCCCAGAGCCAAAAGGAGCACTACAAGAAGCTGGCAGAAGAGCAGCAGAAGCAGTACAAGGTGCACCTGGACCTCTGGGTCAAGGTGCGTGCCCCCGGCTGTCCTGCAGCTCCACCTGGTGCTGGAGAGGCGTGTCTGGCCCCAGTGCCAGCAGGCCGAGGCAGGACTGTCAAATGCTCTCTGTTTGGGCGCCTTAACCAATTTAGCAAGATGCCGAGTTCTTCAAAGCAAAAGTAAAAGAAGCAAAAGCACAATAAGTGGAGAAACTCCTTAATCAGGATGCCATGCTCCTGCATCTGGCAGCTCCTAAGCTCCGGGTGTCCTCTGTGGGCCTGGCCTGTGAAGTGGGTAGAAGCACCTGTGTCCCCTTTCCCTGCCCCCCAACCCCCACATAGGTGACCAAGTGTCCAAGCTTAGTAGGGTCCAAACCTTAGGCTCCCAAGTCTCCTGGGGTGACCCCAGTCATGAGCTCTCCTGGGCAGCAGCGGTCCTCACTAGGGGGCTTGGAGGAGGATTCTGCAGAAACCCAGAGTAGAGGGCTCAGGAGGGACACGGCAGGGCTGTGTGGAGGGTGCCCGACCCTGTCTCCTCTGTCTCCACAGAACCTCTCTCCCCAGGACCGAGCAGCCTACAAGGAATACATCTCTAATGTGAGTGGGGCTGGACATGGGCGGGTGTGGCAGCGTGGCCAGGCCTCACGGGCCCTGTGTTCCCCTTCCACAGAAGCGCAAGAGCATGACCAAGCTACGGGGCCCAAACCCCAAGTCCAGCCGGACCACCTTGCAGTCCAAGTCGGTAGGGAGCCCCTCCAGCTGGGCGGGCAGGCGGGCAGGCCAGTGGGCACAAGTGGGACAGGCCCCTGCTGACTGCCAGCCGACGGTCCTGATCCCCCAGGAGTCGGAGGATGAGGACGAGGACGACGAGGAGGAGGATGAGGAGGATGAGGAGGAGGACGACGATGAGAACGGTGACTCCTCGGAGGATGGTGGCGACTCCTCTGAGTCCAGCAGCGAGGATGAGAGCGAGGACGGGGACGAGGTGGGAGCAGGGTCGGGCACGGGGCACACACAGGAGGTGGGACGGGGGGCACAGGGCAGCCCGGTGACCGCAGGCCCTTCTGTGCCCAGAACGAGGACGACGACGAGGACGAGGACGACGACGACGACGATGACGAAGATGAAGACAACGAGTCCGAGGGCAGCAGCTCCAGCTCCTCGTCCTCGGGGGACTCTTCAGACTCGGACTCCAACTGAGGCCCGGCCGGGGTGGCCGCGAGCCTGTACCCCAGCCGCCTGCCTTCGCCTCGACCGTGTTTGGCCCCCTGCTCTGGCCTCCCCCACTTTCTTTTCTTTTTTCTTTTTTAAACAAAACATGGTGGGGGTAGGGGCTGTAGGAACCTGCACGCCCCCCAGGGACCGCGGCCGCCGCGCTGAGCCAGCAGGGGGCGCCGGCCACCACCCGCCTGCGCTTGCGGTTCGGCCGGACAGTGCCCCGGGCGGGCTGGGGACTCGGCCAGGAGCCCGCACCTGCAGCCCCTGGAGGCGGCGGGCGGCCTGGAGGAGCTGGCCTGGAGGGGCTGCGGCCCACGCGCTGGAACTGAGGCGGGAGCCGGGGGAGGGCGGCCGGGCGCTGCCGCTGTCCTGCCCGCCCCCACGGAGGCGGGCACCGCCCAGGCCCACCTGGGGAGGGGCAGAAGTGTTTTTTATATATGTGTATATATTTTTTTTTTTAAGCTCTGAGCTGTCAACGAGACGTTTCCTACCGATCTCGGCTGCCGTCTCTGTTGTCATTTCTGGGAGAGGGAGGGCTTAGGGTATAGGATGGGGACTTTTTTAAACAGTCCTCGTGTGCGTGAGAGAGTGTGAGTGCGTGTGTCCTGTACATAGTGTGGGTGCACCTGTGGCCGCGCGTGCACACCAGTCTCTCCTGGAGCCCCCTGCGGTGGCCTGTGAGCAGAAGGTTGGTGACAGCCAGGACTTGGGCCGGGGCCGGCGGGCCACAGCTGCCCTTCCAGCACCCTCCTGCGCTGTTCTCTGGCTCCAAGGCCCTCATCTACGTCCTGTCCGCCAGGGTCACGCGCCGCAGCTCTTGCAGGTCCTTGCCAGCCAGCAGCAAGGTGACAAGGGTGAAAGCCAGTGAACAGAGAGCTGCTCCTTGGGCCTCCAGGGGTCGGGGGGGCTGTGGGAAGCCGGTCACGATGGCGCACATTCCTGCCTGGCCCACTCTCCTGGCTGCCCTGTTTCATTTCTCAGGTCTGTGCCTACTCTTCCCTACCCCAGCCCCACATCAGGGGGCTCCCGCCAGCTGACCCCAGACTGGCTGGCTGCCCCATGTCCTTGGTGTCCAGATTCCGCAACTTTTCATATGCCAAGCCCGCTCCTCCCTGGATACTTTTTTTTTTTTTAAATCATGCCCATCCTCTACTTAGGGGGACCTTGTTTTCCCAGCCCCAGGAGGGGGGGGAATCAAGCAATGGGGCCCAGACTCTGGTGTGGGGTGGGGACCGGGGTAGGCCCCCCATGTCCACCCCCTTCCACTGTCCAGACATGGAATTGGGCACAGGGTTTATAGTTTCCTTTCCCAGGAGCCCAGCAAGGAATTATTCCATATTTGAAAGCTCTGCACTATTACGTTTTAGTGGATTATTGCATTTCCAGCAACTTTGAACAGGATACTTTTTTTTTTTCCTGTTTCAAAAACTTACTCATTCTTATTGTGCGGGCAGGGTCGGGGGCACAGGGACTGGTGCTGTAAGAGGCCGCACTGAGTGCGTTTTGGCACTGGGTGGGGCCAGATGCGGGGGACCCCCGCCCCTTTTTTTCTAATACTTAAGGCGTGTTTTGTAGGTTTCAACAACAGCCACCTTGAATTTGTACCATGGGAGGTGGGAGGGAGTGGCCTGGTGTCTGCCTAAGCTAATGGCCGACTGTGGACGTTTTGTTTCCCCTTTTTTTGTACAATAAAGTAAAAAATGAAGATTTGAATGCTGTCTTGTCACTGGCTAAAGGAAGATGGGTGGCAAGGGTGACCAACAGGTTTGACACAGACCTATGCCGGGTACATTGGTGCATGCTGAGAGACGGGAGACTGAGGCAGGAGGACCCAAAGTTCAAGGCCAGGGGCCAGAGATGAAGCTCAGCTGCATGAGTGCCTGCCTAGCAGGCGCGAGGCCCCAGGTTGGATACCTGGTACCACACGCCAACACAAATCGAAAGCCAGCTTGGGGGGGACTACCTGCTCCGGCCCCCCTCCTGTCCCTCTCTTGGACAGGAGCTTGCTTTTTTTTTTTTGTTTTTTTTGGTGGAACCGGGGATTGAACTCAGGCCCTTGCGCTTGCCAGGGAAGCGCTTATTCCACTGAGCCATCTCCCCGGCCCCATGGAGCTTTCCTTCTCTCAATAAATATATTCTCATAAGAAAAAAAAGCCAGCTTGGGCGATTTGGAGATTCCCCATCCCAAAAGCCTGGGGAGTGGCACACTGCCTTGGGCTGCAGGCTCACCTGGGGACTGGCCGGCCTGTCCCAGACTGCACAGGACCCTGAGCCGCCCGCGCCACAGACGCAGCTGGGTCTGGAGCGTGATTGTAGCTCCTGCGGCAGAGAGGACACTGCCGACCTAACCGCAACCTCCCACGCGGTTCTTACTTCGTCTTTTCACGTATTTGCAGTGTCTCACTATGCAGCTGAGACCTGCAGTGAGCATCCCCCGCGCTGGGATCACAGGTGTGTGCCACCATGCCCCGCCCCCATGGCCGGCTCAGCCTGCCCATGGGCAGGCCTAGAGTGGCATTTGGTGCCTGGGATTGAACCCCAGTCCGTGCTTGCCGAAGCAGGTGCTTAGTCCACTGAGCTATCTTGTTGCCGGCCCCCACCTGGTTTTGCCTGACTAGAGGCCTCAACGCAGAGCCCTGCTCAGACCTACCTCACCATCCCTGTTCTGTGCCTTCCGGACAAGGAATTAGCACATCCAGGGGACACTGTCCTGCCTTAGGAGTCTGTCTTGTTGGTGTCAACCACCACCTCCTCTTAATGGGGGGGTGGCCTTTGCCCTGAGCTACATCTTCAGTCCCAATTTTTTTCCCCCCTACTTTGCTTTGAGACAGGGTCTGTGTAGCCTAGGCTGGCCTTGTGGCAATTTTTTTGCCTCAGCCTCCCTTGGTGCTGGGATGGCAGGCATGTGCCACCTAACTCCTCCTTCCATCCTACATGTTCACATCGGTACACTGAGCATCTACTTGTCACCACACTCACCCACTCTGAAAAGTGGTGTCCAAGGAGACTATACAGTGGTGTGACTGCTCCCTCCAGAGTTGTGTAGAAACATTACTGCCATGGGGACATCCCCGGTCCTTTGGACCCTGAAACCAGACCTGAGATTAGGAGCAATGGATTAAAGCAGCACCATGGGAGTGGGCCCTGAAGTGATGGCTATGTTCACTGATTTCCTCCTGGCCTGGGGAGCTCACCCAGAGCAGGCAACCCCTCTGGCCTTTCCATCCTCCAGAACCAAAACTGAGCACAAAAGAAACTTAATAAATGGAACAGTCACTTCTTAGCCTTTTGGCTAAGATCAAGTGTAGTATCTGTTATCATCAGTATAAACAGAGCCAAGTGCTAACACAGGCCCACCCATAATCCCAGTACTCAGGAGGCTGAGGCAGGAGGATTGCTGAGTTTGAGGCCAGCCTAGGCCTGTGGTGCTCTGTCATAGGACAGGCAGCAGCCCCAGACAGTACTGTTCCGTGTGTGGGGCCATTACCACCGGGTACACCTGAGCACCTGGGGCCCCGGCAGCCATGAAGTCAGTGGTCCAGCATCAGGACTCAGCCTGGACTTTTGGCTTTGTCTCCATGTTTACCCATCTCACCGAACGCCCAGCCCCAGCCTGCCCCCAGATCTGCCGACTTCTCCAGGGCTGCTGTGCCCAGGCGGGTCAGGTCCTCCCAAAACCACCCTCCCACTCTGTTTGGGCCCTTCCCCTAGTCAGCTGGACACACTGGCTGAGGCTTATTCTTTTCTTTTATTGGATTTTTGAGACAAATTTTGTGAAGCAGCCCAGGCTGGCTGTGAACTCACGGAGATCCTCCTGCCTTGGCCTTCTCCAGGCTGGGGTGACAAGCTTGTGCTGCTGTGAAGTCTGAAAAACACATCTGAAGCCAGACATGTCAAGTAACTGTAGTCCTGCTCAGGCGGCTGAGGCAGAAGCGCCGAGTACTCACACCTAGGAACCTCAGACCGGTCTGGGCAACACCGCGAGAGTGCATCCCAAAACCCACAAGACATAAGCAAGCTGGTAACTTCTTTATTTGAAACTTCCTCTCGGGGGCTGGGGAGATAGCTCAGTAGAATAAGCGCTTGCCTGGCAACCACAAGGGCCTGAGTTCAATCCCAATCTTCAAAAAGTAAATAAAATTTAAAAAACAAGGAAACAAACATCCTCTTTCCTTGGCCTGCCGAGGCCGGGCCCCTGCCTCTCTGTCACCTCCCCTCCCTAAACTCAAGTGCCTCCTGCCCACTGTCTGTCCCCAGCACGCTCCCTTAGCTAGCTCCCCACTGCTCGGCCTTTCCAGCTGCCGCCTCCCTTGCTCCCAGAGGGTTTGCTCAGTTCCTCTCTGCCTTTTTTTTTTTTTTTTTTAATATGAGAGAGAGAGAGAGAGAGAGAGAGAGAGAGAGAGAGAGAGAGAGAGAGACAGAGACACAGAGAGACAGAGAGAGAGAAAGAGTGAGTGTGTGTGTGTGGCCAGCTCAGCCCACCAGGGGGCGGGGCGGGCTGGCATGTGGTGCTGGGGATTGAACCGCGGTCCCTGTGCTTTGCTAAGCTTGTTCTAAGTAGGTGCTCTAGACCACCGAGCCATCTCTCCAGCCCATCCTCTCTGCCTCTTGAGATGCTTCACCTGCTTACACACAACGTGGCACTCTGGGGCAAGCACTGAACAAGTGCCTCACTCAGGGCAGCCACTAGCCAGAGCCGGATGCCCTTGGGCCTGACTAGCCGTGCCAACCGTCCCCAGCCCAGGCCCCATGAGCCCTTGGGCCTCTCGTGCTGCCTCTGCCCTCAGCCTCCTCAGCACAGGCTCTCTGGGAAGGTCACTTCCTGACCAAGGGCCCTGGCTTTCTCCGGCAGCCTGGATGCCATCTCCATGTCAGGCTTTGCTGGGCTGCTACCACCGCAGAGATCAGGTCTCTCTTGCTTGTTGCTGTGACCCAGTCTCGGCTGGCGCCAGCACTGCTCATCTGTGGGAACACCAGGGCAGCACAGGCCAAGCGCTAGAGGAAAGGTCCAGGCCTCTGGAGAGATGCTGCGGGACGACGGCCTCGAGAGGGGCTGCAAAGGGTTCACGGAAATGGGGAGCCTAGCGTGTTTTCTGGACTTCATGTTACAGGGACTTACTGTGCCCCCTTACCCCTCACCCCTGTAGTATTACGGGGAAGTTAGGCACATGGGTAGTGCTGCTGGGAAGCTTTTTTTTTTTTTTTTTTGGGTGGCTCAGGATGCCTTCAGAGCAGGTCTGGACTGGCTTGAGGATGAGGGGATCGAACCACAGCATCCTGAGACTGATCGCCTTGTTTCAGCAGGCGCTTAAACACCTGAGCTGCGTGGGCAGCCCCTGCTGGGAGAGTCTTGAAAGGAAGCAGCAGGAAAGAAGCCAAGCGGCAGGCTCATGATCCAGCCTACCCCTGCCATGTCCTAGCCCAGCAGCCACCCCAGGCCACCACACCGTCCTACACTGGGCTGGTCACCCTCTTGTACCCACCCTCGATCTCCACAGACTGCCCCACCGTGCTCGTCAGCTTCTTGCCACTGTGAGGACACACTGATGTAAATAGTATAAAGAAGGAAAGACGGCTGAGGTATAGGCTGGTTTGCAGAGGTTTCAGCCCATGGTTGGCGGGCTCTGAAGCAAGGCAGCGAGATCAGGACGCAAAGCCCTAACCTCCCCGCAGCTAGAAAACAGAGAGATCCAGAGCCCGAGAGGAAGGCCCAGAGCAAATCTGTCCCCAGGTCACCCCATGACCTGCTCCACGGGCTAGGCTGCAACGCCCCCCATGACACCTAGTTATGGCCTCACGTGAATCCACGTAGGAAGTCAGTGACTAGGGGGGACATTTTCAATTCCAACGTGCATTTCCTGAATGTAAACACTGCTGCCTCCACCTCCTTTACCTGCTGCAGCTCAAACAACAGAAACTTACTGCCTCTCCTTTAGCCCTCCCCAGTCCCCAAACAATAGGGGCACCCACTAAACTGTGAGTACTGGGCCCAGGCCTTCAGACCTCATCACACAATCACCTGGCAGCCAAGGCCACTCGCTTGCATCCTCACCACTCCTGGGTCCCACCCAGGCGGAGCCCACCAGCTCCTGAGGCCTATGCTGCAGGGCCCTGAGCACCTGAGCCCCTCTCTCTTGTATTTGTACATATTTATTTTCTGTACTTCTGAGGACTGGCCTCGGGGCCTTCAAAGTGAGCTCCAGCCCCAGCCCTTTTCACAGAGCCACTAGATCATCCAGGTTGGCTGAGGCTTGTCGGGAGGAGGGCTGTGGGCCGCCAAACCAGACTGCCTTTTCTTTCTGAGACGGTCTCTCTACGCAGTTCAGGCTAGCCTTCAGCTTTCTTTGTAGCCCAGGTTGGTCTCGAACTCGCACTGATCCTCTTGCCTCTGCCTCGGGAGTGCCAGAAGAGCTGGGATTACAGGCTCGCACCACCACGCCTGCTCCAGCCTGCCTTGTTTCTGATCATGCCATCCACCAACTGCCTCCACGTGCCTCCTCCTGCTGCAGGAGACCCTGGGCTCTCCGAGGAACCACCGCTGTCACACCTCACGTCTGAAACCCAGGGCCTGGAGTGCGTTCAGAGGAACGGGAAAGGTGGTTTTGATTTTTTTTTTTTTTTCCGACAGGGTCTCCCTACGTAGCCCAAGCTAACCTTGAACTCAGTGATCCACCTGCTTCAGCCTCCCGAGCGAGTGCAGAGATTACAGGTGTGCACCACAATGCCAAGCCTAACAGATCAGGTTTGCCAAGCCCTTGCTCCAATCGGAAAAGATCTCCCTTTCGGATTTATGTTCAGACTGCTTCGCACTGTCCTGGTGCCCACTATTAACTGGAAACTCAGGCTCAAACTTATTTCTGTTAGATTTAAACCTGCCTCCTGATCTTTCTTGACACAGGGTTTGGCTACACAGTCCAAGCTGGCCTCCAACTCGCAGCCGTCTCCTGCTCCAGTGCTGGGATTACAGGCGTGTGCCACCAAGCCCGGCTACCCTGTTAACTACTTAAGAAAACTGCCTCCATCGGTGTTGCTCGGGACTAAGCGAACGACGGCCTCAGAGCGCGAGGGAGCAGGGCTGTCACAGCGCGGCGCCGTCCAGGCTTCATCGGGTTGAGCGGGCCTCCTCCCGACAGACCCGCGCGCGCACGTGCTCCGAGGGCGGCGGCGGCGGCGGGAGCGCCTCCGGAGGTGCGGCCGGCGTGGGCCCGGAAGCAGGAAGGGCGAGCAGGTGTGGCCGGGTCGGGGACGAGGGCCTGAGGGCCGGGGACGGGAGACGGGCCGGGACCAGGGCCAAGAGCAGGCCTGGCGCCGCCCGGGACGTGCACGGCTGAAGAGCGGGAAGCTGGGAGCGGGAAGTGAGGAGCCGGAGCCGAGCGGAGGGGACAGCACGCCGGGGGAGGGGCAGCGCGGCCGGAAGGAGTCCGGCGCGGCAGCCCGCGGCGCTCGCTTTCGACGCCACCGCGGCCCCGCCCCCGGGCCGGCCGCAAGGACCACGCCCCCGGCGCACCGCGCAGCTCACCTTGAACGCTGCCACGCCCACCGCCGCACCATTGGCTCCGGGGGTCTGGGCGGCGCTACGATTGGCCGAGCCTTCTGCGAGGCCGCGCCCCGGCCCGTCCCAGACCGCGCGCCGGTACTTTGGACGGCGGCGTGGCGCCCCGCCCCCCACCGGTCCCCGCCCCCCGGAGCCAATGCTGCCGAGCCGCGGCCGCGGGGCAGAGGCACGCGCGCGGACGCTTCTCACAGGCGCGGGCGGCCGCGGGGCGCGCGAAAGCGAAAGGAGGAAGAGGAAGGGCGGGCGAGGGCGGGGTGTCGCGGAGGGGCGGGAGGCGGAAGGAGGGGAGCCCAGCGCGCGCCCGCGCCTGGCCCCGCGCC